>NW_028278663.1:0-342440 GCF_059751315.1 Micrasema longulum
GTGGCCACTTAAACCAGCCAATGACAGGTCATAACCCCTTTAAATGCCTAGACTTTTATATTCCCTTATTTAATGTACTCTCCATCCCTGTTGTGATTTGTTAATCTTAATGATTCCCGAGGGGGTGAAGTCCAGTCTTTTGTCTACGAACATTCTGACAAACTCAAATATTGTAATGAAACCAACTGGTACAAGAACTTCTTCTTATAAAAATTAAAAAATCGTTTTCAGGCGTTGCCTAGTATGTAAAATAATTCGGTCAGATGAATCTCTTCACAACACAACTAAAGGTTTCAGCTCTTTAACTTCACTAAAATCAGCAAATGGAAGAATTGAAGAAATATGGATGTTCAAACATGGGCAAAATGGTGAATGTTACACAGTGTGTAAAGTGGCCACTTAAACCAGCCAATAACAGGTCATAAGACCTGTAAATGTCTAGACCTCCATGTTCCCTAATTTAAGGTATTCTCCATCCCTGTTGTAATTTGTTAATAAAAATGCTTTAAATATTAATAATATCAGGGTTATAAATTTAAAATTAATTTTTAATCTACTAACACAAGTATTTTTTTTTGTTACTTGACAGTATTTCACAGACCCTTATTACTTTCGAATTGTAAAAAAAATACTTTTTTTCCCTATTTGGACATTGCCTTTCTAAGATAAATCCCACTAACTTGAAATATATCGATATCCGGGGCGATACGATTGAATAACACGACATGACTGTTTTACCTACCGGCATAGCCATTGGCAGGTTGGTTCTGCATCGTGGAGGTAGAACGACATGTGTTGCCTTGTCGAAGATAAACAGGGATGAATGTACTGAATTCATTTAGAATATCCGAATTATGTATGCGACCACCAATCAGTTAAAAAAAGCAAACACTCAAACGAATTTCCCTTCTCCTTAACAATGATTTGAAGCCCAGCATTCCTCGCAGGAATTCGGTTGGAAAAAGCCACGGGGACTATTAGGTAATCATACTCCCTGAGATACAGATTAACGCAGAATTTTTTTGCACCCTCCCTACGAATTCTTTTGGTGACATAATGATGGAACTAAACTCCAAGCGACTTCTTACTGATGAAGTATACAATGTTTTCTACCTAGATAATCTTACCATAATTTCGTGTCCGCTCCCTTATTGGAGCGTATGGTGTCCACAAAGAGCCCCGCGTCTTTCTGTCGGCTGCCACCACCTGTGCATCTTCCCATGTCAGGGGTGCTATTGAAAACAGATTTTCTCGTGTATTTACATACAAAACACACGAGATAATACGGCCACGAGAGCGTTTAGAATACCAGCCCTGGTTCGCGTTCCGTTTTGACATGAAATGTCGACCACTAGTTAGCAGTTGATGTCCGAGGCCTTTGATGTACTCGTACTAGGCCAGTTGATGTACTTCCATAAATTGACAAATGACAGCATTCTTGAACCACCCATGTGTTTAAGGTCGATTAAGTTTTGTGCAGTTTTGTAAGAAAAAAACTGCGGTAATATTCCAATTTATTTTTTGATAACTAGAGACATCTATCGGGACACATAACAACTAAAAAAAACTTTTTTGAATTAGCAGAAAAACTTGAATCGTGTCGATAATGCAGAGAATCTCACAGATAATATTTTAGAGAATGACATTCCGGAACCCTCCAACAGTCGTTCCAATACACGAAGGTGCTGGATATGAGACAACTGTACCTAAAAGAAGCACTTACACACTTCTGGTCGAACAATGAGGAGAGGCAAAATCCCAGCAAAGTGTCCGTACGAGATTATTCCAGAGCACGTATTATGTCATACCAAAAACCCGTACGACTTTTGCTCATGGACATCGCTTCTTTATCTCACCGATAGTGTTCAATATTTTGGAAAAGCGTATTAAGCTCTCAAGGACAAAAAGTATTTTCAAGAAAGGAGTTAAGGACTGGATTTTCCGTAGTGGGGGGGATTTGAGTGAGAAACTCTTTAATGATTTTCGAATATTTGAGTTTACTATTTACCATATTGATGTGCCATTAAGCTATTTAAAAAAAGAAATATTCGTGTTTCTGATCATATATTTGTAATAATATACTCATGTGTCTGTGCCAACAAATTGCTCCTCCGAAATCAACACAGGACTTTTAGTTCCACAGAGTTGGGACTTATAAACCAAAAAATGTATTACAATACTACCTGTTTGTATATTAATAAATTCCAATGCACTTTTTCATACCATTTATCAAAATACAAAAGTGTATTATACGTGGGTACACATTTTCACGAAAAGAATAGTGACCAAAGGGTAAATACATGAAAAAAATAATTGTCGGCCTCGTGGTGTAATGGTCAGCGCGTTTGCCTACCATGGTATTTTTTGTGACTCGGGTTCGATTCCCGTCACGTTTAAAATGAATTATTTAATAAAAATGGTGTTTTCACACTTGAATATATCATAGTTCCTGGACTGGTACTTGAAGCGTAAGACTGATCACCTTACATTCATTTAATAAAATTGATCAAGATACGCTGCGATTGGTGTACCAATCCAGTGCCAGTGAAAAAAAATAAGTTGAAAAAGAATTCGCACCATTTGTCGTTTGATACCTGGCAATTGTTCACTACTGATCCATGTTTTTCAAATAAAATGAGTAACCTCTCCATTTTGTGAATGTGGTCAGGAAGTCGGTGAATCACAGCATGTATTCTTCCAATGTCCGCTCACAGTAGATAAATACAAATTCCTAGAATGTTTGATCAAACAAGAGGTTCACTTTTAATTCAAATGTCTACCCTTGTTTCTGATTCCAACCACAAAATTGTTTCAGTTATTTCAAAAAAAATTTTAACTAACTCATTAAAAATATAACTATCAGCTTATTGTTTGTAATATTTATAAGCATTTTTTGGTAATTCCAATTTGTTAATAGGATACTTAAGTAACTTAACACTGGCAAAAACATTCGGCTTCATCGGATAATTGCCATTAAAACAAGTTTTTTTATTATTGATTGGTATAAACAAATAAGTGGGTGAAAAATACAGTTCTGCGGGTGAAATAGAACCAGAATCTTGGACGAGTATTGTTCACGTCAGTCGCCAGATAGCAGATAGATGCTCTAATTTTGCGGGTTTGCTGGTTCGCGGATTTTGACGTTGCAATTGCTATATTTACTTTTTCACCGAACCTCAATACAAATTAATGCAATTACCGACCTTGTAATGAGATTCTTCTAAGCGTAATGTTCGAACTAATCTCTCACGGTAGATTCTATCAGATCCTGTGGTCAGATCGGTGCTTGTCGGTTTCTTGATTATAAATTCACGCGATAACACGACACGTTGGATTGAAATGACTCATTGATGGCTAAAACAAATTGTTAACGATTGCGCTGAAAAACCAACTTCACATGCACATTCGATAACAGTTCAGTTGTTATTGGCCAGAGAGAAAAACATTGTGCCCACATCATTCGATCATTCGAACTAGGACTCAGTAGGTAACAAAAAATTCAACGCTGCAACTTAATAAATGTGTAATACACAATACATATAGTAAATGTGACAAAACCAAATCTTTTAGAATCAATGGCTGATTTCAGGTAAAAATCCTAAATTAGGAAATCGAGTGCAAATGAATGACGCATAATTAAAAAGACAAGTTTTAGTTTTATTTTCTATGTAAGGGAACATTTGCGTTTTTATTATTTACTTAAATATTTCGTTTTAGGGGGCCATTTCCAATGAGTTATAAATTACTCACTATAAAAAAATTGGAATCAAGTTGAGGTAGAGTGGGGTTCGAACCTCGGACTTCGGACCTCGGACCTCGGACTTCTGATTCGTGAGTCCGCAACATTAGCCATGGGACCACAAACCGATTTTAGTTCACTTTTATACTTTAATGGGGACGTTATTTACATAAAGGTGGGTTATTTTCTTCGGTGCCTTCATTGTCTAACTGACCATTTCTCAAAGAGGCGAACTTATTGCCAGTCGATTTTTTGTATGAGGATTTTTGTCCGAGAGCTGCCATCGAGTGAAAAATACTCATCGAAGGTTTTAGTTCCTTTTCATACACAGAACTGTATTTTTCATCCGCTTGGATACAAAGTAAAATACTGGCGTCAAATTTGTATAATTATTTTTAATAATACTTATGTCTTTCCTTGCGCACTTAAAAAATAGCTTTTATATGAAATTAATTAGGTACGTGTAAAATTAATTTTTTGACCAGTCTGTTTTTTTGTTGGCTGGAAGATATTGATTAAGTTCATTTGTTTTTGTACTTGAAGATTTGAATAAATAAATAAACAATCAAATAAACAAAATTCATGCATACTTTATTCACTCACATCAATTTGAAGACATTTTTCATAATAATTAACAATTTTTTACAACAGTTTAATAATTTATTAGTAATTAATTAGGTACATAAATATAATACACTCTCTTATAATAAAATGTTTTGACAAGTAATTAAATATTTTCATAAATATTTTATAAGCACATGACTTTGTATGTATTTATATAAAAATAAACTATGTGGACTACACAAACATTTCTCTTCAATTGTTTCAAGTTTAGGAAGGAGAATAAATATGGGATTCGTCAAAATAGATATATTGTATTGAAAAAGAGTTTTTTTTTCAATAGTGACTTTTATTGGACGTTAGTATAGGATCTTAAGGACGAAGACACGATTCAAACGAATGTGAAATTTTAACTTTTACTAGAAAGTTAAAAGTCGAGACAATTCCTTAAGATGTCCAATAGATTATTATTACTAGGAATCACAGGTGTCACTTTTAAAAGTCGTATCGAACATACAGATCAAGTGGCTTTCAAAAAGTATTTCAAGGCTTTCGAAAGCTTTTTCATTAACAAATAATTTTATTTACATTATTGAGACACAGGTCCCAACTTCATGGGACCTAAGCCTTTTGGGACGAATACTACAACAATATATTACGTAATACAACAATTTTATAGTTTAGCAAGAATATAACAATAGAAAATAAACAGCACATCAATAAGGAAAGAACAACGGTAGCCTCCGTGGTGTAATGGCTAAGACACACGGTTCATGCACGAAAGGTTTAGGTTTTATTTCGGCACAAAAAAGTCATATTTCTCAAGCCTGGGTATCCTGTGATGTAATTCACGACTGTAATTGGGCCTCCCGGACTATTGTGATGCAAAAAAACAAAAATAAGGAATCAAAGACTAACATTTAATTTACATGAAACATCCAACATCAATGAGTGTTTAACTCAAATCCCACCCTCCAAGGAATATCTAGTCCTCAACCCCTTTCCTGAAAACTGATTATGTCATTGACAGCTTATTAAGTTCTTCCAAAATATTAAACACTGTCAGTGCGACAAAGGAGAGGTAACTCTCAGCAAAAATCATAAACATAATAATTTCTATATTTTTTAAATTTAGTTTTACTAAGCCAAGTAGCACGTTGCGTGCAATGTATTAAGAGATTATTTATTTGTATCTTATAAACTATTTAAGTATGACACAATTATCAATGTTCATGTCCAAACTTGCTAAAAAGTTTCGGGTTTAGTCGAGACTCATATTTAAATCGTATTGAATTGCATATCGTATGAATATTTATACGATATAAAATTCAATGTTATGACTTTCATCAAATACAGGTAAGTTATTTAATAATACAGTAAAAGCAATGGTGTAACAATATAAATTAAAATTTATCATTTAATTATTATTCAATTAAAAATAATATTCCATGTAAAAATAAAATTATATGGAAACATTTAAGTTTGCAAGTGAAAATTCTTGATGAAAGTTCATTGTAATTTATTCCAAATTTCATAAAATCAGATATTCCAAATTTGTGGAATGGTATCACTCGTCTTTTATTTAACAGGGATGGAAAATACCTTAAATAAGGGAATATGGAAGTCTAGGCATTTACAGGGCTTATGACCTGTCATTGGCTGGTTTGAGTGGCCATTTTACACACTGTATTTTACACATTTTATTCACCATTTTGCTGATGTTTGAACATCCATATTTCTTCAATTCTTAAATCTGTTGATGATAGTGAAGTTATAGAGCTTAAACATTTATTGTTGTGAAGAGATTAATCTGACTGAATTATTTCATATACTAGGTAACGCCTGAAAACAATTTTTATGGACCAGTTGGTTTCATTACAATATTTGAGTTTGTCCAAATGTTAGTAGACATAGGACTGGATTTACATAATAAATTATATGGAGTTTACAAGGTTCATTACTTTAATTAATAAACAATATGATAAACAATTTCATATTTCAATCGTAAGTTTATTTACATTTTTACAAATTATTTAGCATCATCATTAAGGCTAATCACTAAATTAAACGCACAATCGCTATAATAGATTTACTCCTGCAGCAATATCATACAGAATATAATATGAATATATTTATTCAGTTCGAATCAACAACTGTTTGGGTTCGAAGGAAACTGAAAACATAAAAAAAACAAACATGATTAAAGAAAGTATATCATTAAATTGAAAATTCTTGATTTCTTTAGACTATGGACAAACAGAGATTTGTGATTTTAATATTTAATATATGTACACGGTTTTTCAGGGCCAGACCTTCAAAAACTACTATATAGTTTAATGTTCTTTTAGTTCAGTTTCTTGTATTTATATGTTTCTTCGTGTCACTGTTGTAATTAGCTTAGGCCATAAATAAAATTTAAAAAAACACATATATACATGTATTAATATTTATATTAAAAAAATGTTTTCAGGCATTGCCAAGTAGGTGATTTGGTTCAGCTGGATGAATCTCACCGCGTGATAAAGGTTTCAGCTCTTTTACTTCACAAAAGTCAACAGATGGAAGAGTTGAGGAAATGTGGAGGTTCAAACATGGGCAGAATGGTTAATGTTACACAGTGTGTAAAGTGGCTACTTAAACCAGCCAATGACTGGTCATAAGCCCTGTAAATGCCTAGACTCCCTAATCTCTTCTAAAAAATGTTTTCCTTCTCTGTTGCAACAAATTTCAATTCATCCAATAACAGTTCGTAAGCCCTGTACATGCCTAGATTTCTATACTTCTCAGAAACGTTATCCCTCTCTGTTGTAATAAATGTCAGAATATAAAATTATAATAGTAGTATTTGTTATCGAGCTAACAGTTAGTTGGTCATTTATAATTCTGAATGATATTTGAAACTATATAATGGTAAATTTATCCACCTCGTCAGCTAATGGTCAGCATGTTTGTCTACCATACGAGAGGTCTCGGGTTTGATGACATTTTATTAAAATTTTATTTCGAAATGTATTTTTACACTGGAATATTTCAGAGTACCCGAACTGGTAGACTAGTACCTGAAGCGTAAGACTGATCATCTAACCTTCATGTAACAAAAATGATCAACACACTCTGCGGTCGGTGTACCATTAGGTGTGGAAAGGAAACGATGTCAATAATAAAACTTATTTTTTTAATGTACTAGGCTCATCTAAAGGGACACAAGTACCCTTTGATAACAGATGACAATGAGTGGAACATCTGGGAGTCACTGGAGCGCCGTATTCTGCAGAGGTTTCCCGAGGGAGGCAACCACCTGGTCAACATCAACTTATCCGGGGGGTCATAAGCTTTGTAAATGCCTAGACTTCCATCTCCCTCTCAAAAATATTTCCCTTTCTGTAGAAATAAATTTAAATATGCGCAATTAGTGTTTAGGCAGCATTGCAGCCAACAAAACGCTCAAAAGTTTTGATTTGCAGCGCAGTATATGTTTCCTACATAAAAAGGGAACTCATTATAATCGTAGGACACACTTCGAGCCATATTATACTAGACAACTACACCCTGTATTATGTAATCACTAACTCTGCCGGATTCAATAAGGTGAATTTAAATCAAGAAAGTTTTCTCTACTTTACGACTTCCACGAGCACAAGTTCCACGCCCAAAAGACGATACAGTAATAGTGTGACATCTTGTATTGATATTTGAAATAAATAAATATTCAAATAATGTAGATTTTTATTTAATGAATTTTAGAGAAAAAAAGAACTCAACTATAAACCCGCTAATTATTGGTCTTGCAAACTAAGTGGATTAATCATCGGTATTTTAATTGAAAATCAATGGTATTTCCTTGTTTCCATTAAATTTATTTAATCTATACGATTATGGCAAAATCGTTCCAATAAGTAACATATTCTATAAAATATAACAATATAACATGGTTAATATTACATCATCTCAATATTACATATCGAATCATTATATCAAACAATTTACAAATTTTCAGAATTATAAAATGAACATTTAGATAATACAATTATTTTTTTTCGTATCAATATCTAATGGTTACCATTTATATATGTACATATTTGAATAAATTATTCGGTGTAAATAAATTTATAATTAACATCACGACATTTATTTATTCAAAACAATCTAAAGATAATGCGTAATATTTTAGGATTTCGTTGCGTGCCACAAGCACTTCAATTTAATATTATATTTGAATAAATACAGGCTTTTTTTTTTAAAACCAAATATTTTACATTTTATATAAAACACACTGGTACATCGCTCGAATTTAAAACGGCTTTTTTCAGTGTTACAATTCGAGGAAAATTCATTTATTTTGTTAATACAATGAATATTTCATAGTCCCTAGACTGGCATTAGAAGCGTAAGACTCTTACGTTCATGCGACAAAAAATATCATAAGACGCTGCGGTTGATATAAAAATGCAACGCCATATGCACCATTGGGTAAGGAAAGGGAATAATGCGTGGAATACAAATATTTTAAACTTGGCTATTTTTTATATAAGAATGACAGAAATTAGCTACAAAACAAACAAAGCCAAAAGCCAGCTGTCATATTAAAAACTAACTTTGTTATCTAATACCGACTACCAACATAACTAGAAAAGGGGGACGAGTTTAAGAATACATGTTATCAAAAAATAAACTTCCAATTTTCGATCCTGTGCACAGCAACATCAAGCTTGCCTTCAATAGAAACATCCACCAGTACAAATCCGGATCACAAAAAAAGTAATAGTGTACTAAATTTTTGTAACACATAGCTTTCAAATAATTTGATCAATTACTCCATAGATAAACAGTACCAATTGCGGAATTTGAAATAGTACATTTTTTTAGTCATTTAAAATTACAATCGTTTAAATGTTAATGAACTTATTAAGGCTTTTTTGGCTGTCCCAGTGCTAAGCCATAATCACGAACAATAACAAATACAATACAATAATAAAAATGCATTATAAGTTGATTCAATCATAATAACATGTGATGCAAAAGAATAACAATCTAGAAAAACAAGGTTTAATTAATAAATAATAAAACTCCAAAGAAGAAAATGTAAAAAAATAATCAGAAATTAATATTAAAATATAAATTATACAAATTAAGATTAATACATAATCAAATATACAAAATAACTTTAAAAGAAAATATTTTTTTTTTAAAGAAGTACTTTCAATAAATAATATTACGTTAGTTGATCCATAAAATATTTATTATGCAAGTATATGTAATTTTTTTAAGCTTTGAGTTAAAAAATAACTTTATAATATTTTTAAAAATAAAACTGTTATTTGTTATCATTTTTTTGTACATATTCTTTGAAAGTCAGATTGTAAATACTACTTGAGAATATTTTACTAAATTATGTTTAATTTGTTTTTTAAATAAAAAACCTTCTTGCAACTTCTCAAATATTGTTATTAAATAGAATAATTACTCGTATATCATGGCCGCAATTGTAATTTTTTTGTTTAAAGTACGTGCATCTCAGATCGTAAAATAATTTTCTTACTATTTCTCATGGGTCAGTTAATTGTGTCGCATTTGTTTGTAAAACAAAAAATATGTATTTATCCTTAAGGTAACATATAGAAACATTAAAAATTCATGCCTTTTAGCATGCTTCTCTATTACGAGATCACTACTACTTTCCTCAGTACAATTTTCGACTCATTGCATAGCAACATTATCCCGTCCTTATTAGAGGCATTTGTCAGTACAGGACCCCACCTCATCAAGGAAAAATATATAATTTCAAAAACGTATTCGACCTGAGGAGTCAACGAAGTTTATTACTAAATTCTTACACAATTTAACACAGAACACTTACACAATTTAATTAGTTACCAATTTTTTTTTTCGCATTTTACATGAGAGTAAAGTGATAATCTTTTAGCCCAAATACAGTCCACAGATAAAATTTTGTCTGTATATTTCATGTAGAACTTGCTGAAAATCTAACCCATGACCTCAAGCATGGTAGGCAAACGAGTTTACAACTAAACTACGAAGCGGAAGAGGTTTTAAAACGAAGACATTTTATGTACACATATATATACAAACCATTTAACATTTTAATAATTGAAAATTCAACAATCAAAGACACAATACTTGGTATACAATTGGGACAATCGTTCAGGGTATCACTTCAAATACATGCAAATAGAGTACGTTAATCGAGAGAATGCCGCTCAGAGGGTGAAAGTGTGTGTGGTACTGTGTGCCCCGTAGCACAATTTTCTTTCCTTAGGAAATTGTATTTAATAAATAATACTAATACATATTAAATATGTTTATATTCCAAAGTAAAGCGCTTCTAACCACACGATATTTGTTGTTGTTTTATTTTCAAACAATGAGAAAATTCAGTGCAACATAAAATGAGGCATAAAAAATGTTTTCTAACAAGTGAAAATTCGAATATTTAATAATTGCACAGTGAAGTTTCTCGAAAGCGTATGAAAAAAATAATAAAATGAAAGGACTTTACACATCACAGGTTCAGGTGAACGGTGAAGGTGTATGTTTGTGTTGTCAAATAAAACAAAATGGCCACCAATTGGTTGCTAACCAACAAATCAACATCACTTGCGTTCTATGAAACGATAGTGATAAGGGCTCCTCTCTAGGTTACGCATTATTACTCTGAGGTTATGATAGATTTCCAGTTTTCGAATAGCCATTCTTAGCATGTTAAAAAGGGCAAGGGCTTCTCTTTTTAAATGTCTGGGAAAAACACTGACTTGAACTCGTGACGTTACGGGGGTGTTATTTCAAAATTACAAAAATCATAGTGATGATAACACCATACATAAAAACAAAATGTTGATAGTAAGCTTATGATAATGCTTATCTCTACATTTTTATAAAACATTCAAATTAAATATGTTTTTTTTTATATATGGTAGAGTCGGCTTTGCGTTATTAAGCCGCTTTACTGGAAAAAAAATGATTATTATGTATAACAGTGACCGTGAAAATCCACATATAAAATTGCCAAACGCGTCTGTACAACAACCCAGTACCAGCGGCAAACTCTGGCTTAATGTGCTCTATCGTAACAAATGAAACATTTAAACCATTTCTACTTTTTAACATTAACATTCACAATTTATTATAGATAAGGGATTCCAAATCTAATAACGGCTTTTTAGATGATAAATTGTTTGTTATTATTCTATTGACTGTTTATAAAAAGGAATCATAAACATTCACCGAATTGAAAAAATTCCAAAACATTCGTTTTTTTTTTAGCCAACACGCTTCACACAAGAAAAAAACAAAAAATTACTAGTAAGTATGTGAAATATAAATAAAATATTTTTGGACAAGCACTGGATTTTATCAAAATTCTTCAACATAGACAAAGAACTTCTTTGAGATGGTTGTTTAACCATAGGCAGATGATGTCCGCACATCGGTGGAATGGTGAATTTTAAAGTGTTTATTGATACTCAAACCAGCCAATGACAGACCATCACCCTGTTAATGCAAATACTTCCAAATTTTAGGTTTTCTATTGTTGAAGTAGGTATTTATCGACATTAAACCATTAGTACATCCAATATTATTTTAATTCTGAAAATGCTGTGAAAAACGGTGAATATTTTTAATTTCATTTGTTAATACGATCCAATTAATGGAATACGTAGATAATTAATAATTAACTACTCTTAATGTTACCAACTAGTGTCATATCAATGGTAACAAGTTACGTAGAAGTAACAATAAAATGTAAATCTTTTCGCAATCTATTTTTTTAATTATTATTGAGAGCAACGCAATATTCACTCTATTTTAAATGTAGCTAGTATAGGAATAACGCGCTACATTGGAACCCCTTGGCATTATTCACATACAACACTTTTAATAACGATAACAATCACATTTAATACATTTAGGACGCAAAATGCAACAGCCGGCATTTTTAACCGACAAAATATTGTTATAAAAAATATTTTTGGTATTTCGTTCTACTGGAGCATACATTTCTTTACAGACAATATAAGCTAATAAGTCAATGCACATTTTTTATCAATAAATTTTTCAGTTCGTTCAATTTATGTTCTGTTGGTTTCCCTGGACGACATTTTGTTTTTCGGTCATTTTCTTCAGAACGTTACACATGATTACACCGATTATCTGAAATGAAAAAAAAAGGCAATAATTTTATTCTTATTACATTGTTTCGTATACATTTCTTGATCAAACTCTACAGTTTGAAATTTCAATCAAAATATCAGAAAAAATCCTTGATTTGTTAAAAAAATATTTGGCAAATTAGTTATAATAACTTTAATACCGTGGGGATTACTACAACTAGGTTATTCCAAAATCAGGACTTTTGAGTTAACTATTAAAAACTCTTTTTTTTCTTCCTCCGTAAATGCTTCAAATACACGGCGTGATGCATTTAATTAATAACACAGGACAACAGACATTTTGGTGTCCGCGATTTTTTACCTGTTCCTGGTTAATTTTTGGGTGAAAAATCTAAAAATGTCCTCAGATTTTGTCTATCAGATCTATGTTTTTGAGAAATGCTACATTTAAAAAAATGTACTTTCAACTTGTTGAAATTTCAAGTTATAACTATTTCTATAGCCAGATTTAAAAAAAAACACATGGATTTAAGTATTTTTTTAACAAAAACACTCCCATTAAAGTATTTATTACAAAATTTCCATACATAAGTCACTTATCACTTAAAATTTTCCTTTTATATGACTTTCTAGCATGGAGGCATTATAGGGTAGTTTTGCTGAAAGCTCCAACAGTAGTCCATTTGTGTATTGTTTATATTTATGCCTTTAATATTATCAAGACAAAAATAACAATCATCATTATAGTTTCGCGGTTCTCTCTTAACCATTGGTACACCAAACTTACGGCATTTCCTCTTTCCAACTGTCCACTGTCGCAAATGTTCAACAAATGTTTTACATACGAAATGTGGGGACCAAGATTTTTCCTGATCTCCCAAATGAATGCCAAAATAGGCAAGATAAGCTCTTTTCACAAAGTCAAAAATAGTTATTCTGCTTTCTTTCATTTATTTGCCACATACATAACAAAAAACATCGTGGTGATTTACACAGCTACGTCTACTTGTGGATGTCATTGTTTTAGTTCAGTGTTTTGATACCGTACTATAAAACGACGAAAATTTACACAAAATGATTGCACTTCACTTGCAAAAACTCAATAATGTACTAAATCGAGTACGACCAAGGAACAATGTTCCTGACTTTAAAATTAGCGGGAGGAAGCAGGTAGGATGGTCATATGCAATTCGAATAATAAATTAGTAATTTAGAGCATGAAATTGAGCAGGGCCGGTTAACCTAGTATAAAAAGGTTGATTCAGGTATAATTCTAATTGTATATTTGGCTAATTAGATTCTAATTTTGGGTAGGAAAATTCTATTTAGGCCGTTAAAGATATATTTATTTCATTTTTTTTGGCGAGTATCAAAACTAACATGAAATAACCTGTATCTCAAAAACTAGAACTGATAGAAAATAACTGGAGGAATCAGTTGTAGGATTTCCGGTACCATTTTTTTTTTCGTTTTGTTGGCTTGTGTAATATATTATTATTGACAATGTTTTGAGTATGTTCAAATGTTTGTAGACGTGCTGGATTTCCTCCCTAGGGAGTTATTTAGATCTTAATTTGTTGCAACGGAGAAGGAAAACATTTTGAGAAGGGAATATAGAAGTCTGAGCATTTACAGAGCTTATGATCTGACATCGGCTGCTTTATGTGGCCACTTTACATCCACATTTCCTCAACTCTTCCATCTGTTGTATCTATATATCTTTGGTCATCAGTTCGTCGAGTTTAAAATAATAAATAATTTTTAAATATTTTACCTCAAGAAGTACTAAAATTCCATCTAATGTAAGTGTCATCATAATGTTTTGCCTTATAAAACTTATTATCAAATCAAGACAGCCCTGAAATCAAAATCAATAAATATTTTAAGTAAGGATTGCAATATTAAATATTTAAACTATTTTCAAAATATATTTATATTTTTTGGATTGAGAACAGAGCACATTGGAACTCCTTTTTTCCCGGGTATAAGTTCCGCATAGTACCGTGAAAAAAGTATACTTCAGTAAAAAATCACAATGCTGAATTGTATTAAAATCAAAAAAATAATTGTTTTATATTTGAATGTATGGTTGTAAACACTCTTTAGACTTCATTTTGATAAAAATCATCTTTGTTACAGAAAGTGTTAAATATGGTAAGATGCATAGTTTGTGTAAAAAAAACACTAATTTGTACTCCAAACACCCAAAACTATGAGGCCAATTAATGTTTAATAGTAAAAATACATTTCATCGGGACATTAAGCACTTCATAAGTTGCAACAATATTATTAAGTACTAAATGTTGAAGTTAAAGACAAATGATTGTGAAAAATAAAATTTTAATTTAAAATTACGTTAGAATGTATTTATACAGGCCTAATAACTATATTAATGAATAAAAAAAAGAAGTTAGAAAGCATATAAGTACTTTAGAATATCTGGCGTTTGACAGTGGAGACGTATCCTTTGCTTGACAATTACTCTCGTGCTTAGGTAGCGGGTTCTGCCAACCTTCTTCCAGCTGAAAAAAGAACACACTTTATTGCTTATAACAGATTGAATGACGTTTCGGAAAACCATGAACAAAACTTTTTTTCGGAAAAAGAAAGGCTCTTTTCTATCGTAGAAAATATATATCAATCTTAAATTTAGATTCAGTATTCAATAAAAATAATCATTCACCAAATCAATTGCAACAAAACTAACACTGATTTAACATGTTCAGTACTTGATACAACAGATAAAATTAAATATCTTGGTGTATACATAGACCAAAACCTTAAATGGAAAGACCATATTAGTGAACTAGTTAAACGTATTAGAAAATGTAAATACATATTTATTAGATTAAGTAATATTTTAAAATTCAACTATTAAAAATAGCTTATTACTCAATTGTACAATCTTTGTTACAATATGGTATTGTAGGATAGGGTGGTGCATATCCAATATATTAAACCCACTTAAAATAGTACAAATATTTATTATTAAAATAGTTTTAAAGAAACCCTCAACATTCAATTTGGAAAGTCTATATAAAATATTTAAGGTTCATACAGTAGAAACTCTTTATAAAATAAATCAGTCACGCATATACCAAAATAATATTAAAATTCCTAAATTCCGCAAGAGTCATGGTCAAGATAGCTTTGTCTTCAAAGGTGTAAAAAAATATAATAATTTTCTTAATGAACTAAAAACAATTAAAAATAATAAATCAATAAATCAATTAAAGTAAATCTAAAGAATTTATTTGAACTCGCGTAAAAACTGCATTAAATGTAAATTGTAATAAATGAATGTATTATTATTTGATGTTTTTTTCTATTTATATTCTATGTTTTTATTTTTTTTTCTCATATACTCGTTTATTCAAAATTATATAAACTCTTATAAATAAACAACTACAATAGCACAAGCACAAGAATTATCTTATTAACTATCCAAGCACAAGAATTAGTCTCTTTTTTTGGAGAGTTACAATGAAAACATTTACTATATGTATAAAAGTAGACCTGTATAGAATTTCAAAAAATATGTACCTTTTATGAAATCTATTAATAAAAAAAATAAAATAATCTTAATGAACTTGATCATTTCCCCCCTCCCCCCTATTTGCAAGTTAACAACGGGTGTCTTACCTCTGTGAAAATAAAATATTTTCATTAAAAAAAAGACAGTTTATAAAAGTAAATATTGCACGTTCTGGTAATTTTAAGGATTGGCTTTAATACTATACATTATTTACAGTGCTAGGATAGATAAAAAACAGTGAAACCGTTCTTCAAAAGTTCAAAATTTTGTCGAACTTTTTTTTGCTTTGTCAGTGCTCTGCTCTCATTGGCCTGTGATTTTTTCTCTATTTCTATTAGCGGGCAGTGAGGTCATTTTAATATCCTGGGTGTGTAATTGGTGGATCAAAGTGTCTTGATTCGGATTTCGTGCTAGCAAGATTGCAGATTTGCAAGAGTGAAGGCGCAAATACCTATACTGCATACAAAATTGTCTCCTGTTAATACTGCGTCGCAACCCAAAACGACCGCCACTTATTGACATGCCCGCTCATGGAGAAAGCTGCACTCTGGGGGACCTAATTGTGGCAAACAACAAGGCGATATCTGTAGCCACATATTGGAGTGGCAGGATATAATCCAACCGGACACGTTAAGTAAGTAAGTAAGAAAGTACCAATATAGAATTTTGCGAATATTGAAATGGCCCCCAAAAAAGATGTCAAGAGCAAGTTCCTGGGAGCGGACATCAACTCCTCTCTACAGTCCCCATTTTCGGCTAATTTAGATGTTAGCAATGCAATAACAACTTTACAAACAGAAGTCAGACGGATAGCCGACAGCTATGATGAGCTAAAGTTAGATTTTTCCATTTTCCAAAAATGTCAAATACCATTCTCCAGTTTATAATACGACACAATATGAACATCAGTACATGCAAGCCATAGTTTGTAGGGTAGACCGGGGTAGGTTGAAACAATTCGATTTTAACCTCATGTAGTAACTTACATCGGTATTTAAATACAATGTATTTATACAAGGATTATGTATCTCGTTCTCTGTTCGCGACCGCAAATTCGCTCTCTCGGGAACAAACACACTGATTACCAAAAAAGGGATGTTTTTGAAACTGGTATCTTTATTAAGAAAATCAATATATTTATACAAAACAGAGGTAAAGATAGAATTCAAAATTAAATGAAAGTAAATTAAATTATGTTATTTTTATCTAAAGGATCATTTTAATTTTTTTTTGGTTAACAAATGAGCTGATATAATGCTATTATAATGAGCTTAATGAATAAATAATTCATATTGCACCTAATGGCCATAAACGTAACAAACTGGAAATTCTGGAAATAAATAGATTAAAAAATAAATTCAACGTAGAATTACTTCATGAACAGATAACACACTTGCATGTTCCATTACTATACCCACTAAAATATATTTTCACTAATGACTTTTTAGCCTTTGTTTTTCAGAAATCATAATTGACAAAAATCACACTCACGAAGAATGGGACCCAAAAAATAAAATACTTCAACTCATTCAAATAGCATTATATCAACTCATTAGTTAAACCGAAAAAAAAATTATAATAAACCTTGAGATAAAAATAATTTTATTTTATTTACTTTCACATAATTTTGAATTCTCTACCCTTACCTCTGTTTTGTTTAAATACATTGCACTCCTTACTAAAGATACCAGTCTCGAAGATGTCGCGAAAGCGATGAAACCGGTCACTGGATATGCCGAATTTGTAAGGCGATATGGAAGCCTAGGCATTATTTGGACATACTCAAAACATTGTTAATCAAACTAACTGGTATTAAATTAAATTATAAGTGTGACAGGCTGTTGGACGTTGGGCTTATCCAGAGGCCAATATACGTATAATGAGTTAGAAACTAGCTTAAATATATCTTCTCTTCAAGACTGTCAAAATAAATTTGACCTTCTAGTCATATTTAAAATTTTCATCTCATTCTTTGATGCGCCTGAACTACTGAACTCAATAAATATAAATACCCCAACTAGAAACCTCAGACAAAACTTACTCTTTCATACCGATAACCAAAGAACTACCCATGGTTTTTATTCCCCTATGCCCAGAATTTTTAGGTCTGCCAACAAAAATACCAGTCTTGATTTTTTCGATAACAAGTTGTCTTCATTCATACGATCACTGAATCAAATTCAATTATAAACAACTCTCTCCCGCTTCCACTCCCATCCAGTCTTTTATATACCATTCGTCTCTCTACTTTCCTGTATAAGAATTTCCTTTGTATAAATGCGTCCTTAAAAATGCCCATTGGGCGTTTATATAAATAAATAAATAAAAGGAAGTTCACAAACTTAAAAGTATTTTCAGGCGTTGCCTAGTAGGTGAAATAATTCAGACAGATGAATCTCACCCCCATCTATAAAGGTATCAGCTCTTTCACATCAGAAAAGTTAACAGTAAAAGTACATTTCTTTACATATCCAAAACCGTTTTAAAAACCGTGGGTCTTCATATCGGTTTCACTCACACAAAGAAGGAATGTTTTTTTGTCAATAAACGAGATACTTAAAAAAAAAAAAAAAAACTTATTTCGCGATTTCAATAGAATTTAACTCCACTACTTTCACGCCTCTTTCACGGTGAACTTGGCAAGTTATATGGAGTACCATTGTCGGAAATTGTCATTTATCCTCACGACCATATTGCAAACAAGAATGGTATGGAAAACTGTATTAACTTGTTTCCATAATAGTGGTTTAATAAATCAAATAATAATAAAATACCAGATTGTAACTATAGTTATTTTTTTAATTTTCTAACTCCGATGTCCTCCATATAAATCTATAAAAGATAAATCCCATAATCTTGCATGTCGCACCATTTATTTAAAGTGATTAACTCCATCAATTTAACCAAGTCACAATGAAAGGTTTGTCAGTAGGTAGGTTCTACGTTTGACAATTTCAACACCAAGGCTACTTCCCTTTGATGTAAAAGGACAGCACAAAATATTAGTTGTTCAGTTTATTCTTAAATACATTGGGCTCTCCGGACAGTACGCAAAATTTAATATACCGACCATCCTCCACATTCTTTCAAAGACGAAAATTTCGCAAGCATCGGTCACTATTATGGGACACCCTTGAGAATCTTCCGATTCTCAACCCAAGAGCTAACAAACTTAGTTAATAATCTGAAATTCGTACTGTGTTTAACTATGTCAGGATTTCAGACTAGTTTGGTAACATCCTTAAGACCGTCCTACATTACTTCCCTTTCCTCATTCAGAAAGGGACAATGCCATAACACATGTTCGACTGATTTAACGCGTCGCAAGCACAACTCGGAGTATTAACGAGAACAAAATAATGGAGTCGACCCCTGAATTCTCCATGATCTGAAATCTTTTGAACTGCTTGGTGATTTAGACATCAGTGCTTGTTTTGAACTCTCTTCATCACGTTTAAGGAATAGGCCCATCTATTCCATTCGTCCACAGTCAATTCCGTAGTACGTTCCATATTCGCCTTCGGGGGTTCGTCACTATGACATGTCTTACGAAATGCATTTTTTAATTTTTTTATTTGTGAATAACATTGTACATACATTTATTGGGGAGAGGGACACAGTTTATAGCGAAACAATGAGGAACGACCCATGCTTGTGAACTTGTCCCGTTTCGCTAAAAAATCCGTGTTGAGTCGGGGCACTTGTAATGCGTTCATAAACACACATAAATACATATTCATTTTACATTTTATACATGTTCAGTTTATAAATATCATACTACATACATCAATGCAATGTAAATATATGGTTTAATTTTTTTTTTGACGGCTGACGCTTTTAACAAAGTATAAAATAATAATAAAAAAACAATTATAATAAAACAAAATACAAAACACCGGTACACAAGTGAAAAAAATATAGATACATAGAATCAGCAGAAAATAAAGTAATTACAATGGAAAATTAAGCAAAAAATTATAGCATAGGTATACATCAAATAAACAATAAATAAGAAGTGATTAAAAAGTAATGATTTTAACTTGCATAAAGATAAATAAAATAAATCTATGTTTCCATGTTTGTTTGCTAACATGGCCTTGGAATAGGTGAGTATTTAGCATAGTTTGAACTATGCAAATCAACAGAAAAAGTAGTATTTTGTCTCGTCTCACGCTGTCTCAAATAAAAATTCACACATACCTAAAGTTTGGGACTGTCAAGAACATTATTTAATAACTTGAAAAGCAGCACTAAATCTTAAATTCCTCTCCTATCACATTATTATGTACGTTTTTTTAAATTTTTATATTAACATATTACACCAGAGATGAAGAACATTTAATAGACGGTAATATAGAAGTCTAGGCATCTACAGGGCTTATGACACTGTGTAACATTCACCATTCTGCCTATTTTTGAACATCTATATTCCTTCAATTCTTTCATCTGTTGATGTTTGGAACTAACAAAAGGCAACAGATGGAAGAGATGAGGAAATGTGGATGTTTAGACATATCTAGAATTGTGAATGTCACACAATGTGTAAAGTGGTCCTTAAACAAGTCAATTACAGGTCAAACGCCGTGTAAATGTCTAAGCTTTCACATTTCCTTCACATTTTTTTTGTTCACTGTTGCAATAAATTTTGATCTTAATAACTCCCTAGGGAGTGGAATCCAGTCTGTCTACAAGAATTTGGACATACTCAAAGCACTTATTACTACATTGCAATTTGCAATGTAAATCAGAAACTCTACTTGTGCATCTAAATAAACACAGATACGTCTTTAGTCGAATTCTAATTGGAAATTATATGAAATTTGCTATCGGTTTAAGTTTTGCGGTTATAGTAACTTTAGTTATTCCTCGATAACAGAAATCTGCTGGAATTATATAATACTATATATTTATTATACACATATATATAAATGACATCGATTTCTCGAGCTTTGGGTAATCATCAATATGAAAGCTGTCAGCCTCGTAGCGTAATGGTCAGCGCGTTTGCCTACCATACGAGAGGTCTCGGGTTCAATTCCCGACGTAGTTGAAATGAAATATTGATTTAAATGGGTATTTTTACGCTAGAATATTTCACAGTCTCTGGACTGGACTGAATACCTATTGCAACAAAAAAAAATACGAGCATCGGCTTTCGGACCAATCACGTGAAGTGCTGGTACGGTCGACGTCACGTCCGTCAGACAAACATGACAAAACGCAAACAAATACATAGTTCGGGAATAGGGTATTATCACTAGGGAGGAATGTCGGATTTAATATACTGTACATATAAAAGATTTTTCAAAAACTCATTTAGTGTTTATACAAGTCCTGATAATCAATAATTTCATTTATAAATTTTATTTACAATATTCGATGTCTCGGAAAAGCCATTTTGTTCGGTTGGTAATGAACTAAATCCTACAAATCCACCTAACAGTGCACACCGAACTATGCATTTATTTTAATGTTGGTAATACTATTAATAGAATTTAAAACGGCCCGTATTTTTTTAATGCTTTAGTAAAAAGGGACGACATTTGAATCTGGATATTTTTCTCAGCAACTTGGAAACTTCTGACAATTTTTTAGTGTTTTTCTCTTTATGGTAATACCAAATACGCTTACAACGCAAATGTTATATGGCTTTATTTCAAATAAGATTCCAAGAAATTAAAATTAGAATTAAGAACAGAGCATAGACAATAATATGGGTCGTTTTAATTTCTATAAATGGCATTACCAACATTAAAATATATGCATGGTTCGTGGTGCACTGTTGGGTGGATTTGTATGATTTAATGCAATATCAACCGAACAAAATAGATTTTTTTAGACATTGAATATTGTAAACGAAATTTGTGAATGAAATTATTGATTTTCAGGACTTTTATAAACACTGAAAGAGTTTTTGAAAAATCCTTTATATGCACAGTATGTTAAATTAATAGTTAAATTTAATTTTAAAAAAAAGATATTTTTTTACACCTACAGTATGTTGAAATTTACCATTTATATTCTCAAGTTTGTTTACTTATTTATTCAAAATTACACTAATTTAAATATGAGTGAACTTATTAAGACTTTTTAGGCTATGCCCGTGTCAAGCCATAATAAATAACAATAAAAAATGCATAGTAAAATTAATTAGATTCAAATATAATGACATGTGATGCAATTTAATAAAAATCCAGAAAAAAAGGTAAAAGTAATAAATAATAATATTCCAAAGAATACTATTTGAAAAAGATTATCAGAGATAAATATTAAAATGAAAATTATAAACTATACAAATTTAGATTCATACATAGTCAAATATACAAAATAACAGCATCATTTTACGTTTCATCTACGTATTATAAATTGTTAAAAAGTTTTATCTGATTTCTGGCTTGATTTCATTAATAACTTTTTTCTTCCATTTAACATTTCACTGCCCTAGTTCTTGTATGTTATGTAGATCATTTTTAGAAAAATTAGTTATTAATATGTTCATTATTTTATTACGCGTCCATGTAGCTAAATAATAATATTTTTTTCCGTAAGTAAACAGTATTGTTAGCATTTTTTGAGTAGCAATCTCCACTTACTGGTTTAAAACAAATGAAATGCCTTTTGTAAAATTTGCAAAATGATCTATTGAACATAAAAAACTAGGGCAATAATTTGTCATTATTGAATATTTATTTATTTAAATGTTACTGTCAAAATAAATGAATAAATTAATTCATTTTACTGTTATTTTGTAAAATGCTTTTTCTAAAAATTTTTTGAATGAAGTTTAGGATTTAATAAACTTATTACTCACCATTCCATAAAATACTCGAGAGACAACATTTATTGGAGTACCGCTATGGGAAATCTGAAAAAAATAAAAATATTAAAAGTCATCTTTGAAAAGTAGTAGAACATCTTTTTGAAGGGACGAATACTCGTATTACATGAGTCAGAAGATAGAACTAGATTGTGTGTATGATTTGACCAAATTAATATTGACATATTGTGTCACCACAGTTTGGGTGAAATCTGTGGAATTCAAAAAAATTAGAACACGTTCCATTTTTCAACAAATATTATAACTAAGATCTGGGCGCACATATTTCGCATGTGGTACTGTTGACTGACAACTTCAACTGTCAATGAGTATTTCTTGTTGGTTGTGTCACTTTATTTATCCTCGGTCTTATTTCACGCTTGCCTTATGTACTGTAAATAGGTACTGATTTTCATATTTTTTTACGATTTGTGTTATATTAGAAACCTGATGTTGATTACTGATCGAAGAGTAATGTATTGTAAGTCGTCAGTAGTCGCGTCGTCACACGTCGCTCGTTTTGTCATCCGTGAAACTGCCCGACATCTGTCATGGCGCCGAAAATACGTATGTAGATACTGCGCATGCTAACGCACAATTTTCAATCCCTGAAATTGCCCCGTGTAAAAGACAGACGAGACATAACATTGCTTGACGTGTAATATGTTTATAAAAAAATCTAAAACTACAAACAAATAAGTCTTTGAAAAAAAAAACAGCAATTAAAACGACCTAAGATTTGGCACATAAATTATTCTACAAGAAACTACACAAGATTTCCGGGCATTATCTTAGCATTTTCTAACCCACATCAAAGGAGTTTAAGACAAGGTTTTTATTTATTATTTACACAAATAATGGAAAATGTCTGTCGGTACGTTAGGACGGTGCAAAAGCAGCGATTTTTCGATTATTTGACTCTTACTTATTGATTATTGAAGGTTTGAAACATGCGTATTGCCACGCTTACTACCAAGAAAATTTTAAGAAAAATCTTTTATTTCGTCGGATCTCTGCCGCAAATTGGTTAAAACAATTTTTCGAAAAATGAGATGTCTTCATAAATGGCATCAAATAATCTTTGTTCAAAAAGTAAATATGAAGTAAAAATATTTCGTGTTTATAAATACCAAAATAATATTTTATATATTCAATTTGCAGTTTTATTTCAATTTAACTTTGGAAGTGCAATATCTCACAACTAGTCAAATGTAGTTACCAACTTTTACCAGAAACCCGACAATTTGAACTTGATTGACAAAAACATCTTAATTTTTGGCTCAAAATATACAGGTACTATTTACTTAATAGACACAGCGTATCTTAATCATTTTTGTTACAATCGTATACGATTATCAGTCTTTCGCTTCAGGTGCCAGTCCAGGAATTATAAAATATCTTTTATAAAAAGACATACATGGTTGATAGGTCATGACTACAGCGATGCCAGGTTCTAAATAGGTCGATGCTAGGTTTTATTCTTGAATAGTATAAATTAGGTAATTCTAGAAATAGAGTGAATTTATGCACATTATTTTTTTCATTGGGCATAATAGGTTTGAATCTTTTTTTTATAGATGTCTAAATTAGAGTGTATGTGGGTGTTTTTTTTCTCTGTTGAAATAAATGTTGATTTTGATCAATTCTATTCTAATCCTAGTAGTAAAATCCAATACCTACTTATCTAAAAACATTTTGACGCGCACACAATACTGATGATGTTATTCACCAACTTTGGCCTAATTGTGACCGGTCAATCGTTCGCTTTATTATCATCAATTAACTGGCCACTCACGACTGTATTTATTAAACAACCGCGCTTTTATGGAAATGACGTTAGATTAGGCATGCGGTGTTATTTGGCTGCTAAATTTTGAATAGCAAATCACTTTAACTCACAATATAGGATACTAAATATGCCAACAATTTAATTTGTATTAACTTTTTTTTTAAACGAAATTGAGCTGTATTTATTTTGTTTATTTATTTATTTAAAATTATACTCGCTCAAATATTAATGAACTTATTAAAGTTTTCTAGACTGTGCTCGTGTCAAGCCATAATAATTAATAATAAAAAATACATAGTAAAATAAATTGAATTATAACAACATGTGATGCAATAGGATTACAATCCAGGAAAATAAAGTATAAATAATTCCGAATAAAAAAACAAATAAAAACATTCCAAAGAAGACAACATAAAAAATAATAAAAATAATATTGGGTCCATTTTTGTTTTACGGTTTTTTTGAGAATTATTAGTGAGACAAATCAAGGGATTTGCATTCAGTGGGTATTTCGTAATTATTCAGTAACTCTTTCGTAAATGTTAAGTAACTATTAAACTACAACCTTTACTTACATTGCTCAGAGCGGATTGCGTTTCTGGAATACAACAAGATGGCGGAACTTGCCTCGGATGTCCATTCGAGTTTCCCAAAGCATACCAGTTTGTCTTTTCATAATCGTTGTCTCCATTAACTCCACAGCATTTGAACTGTAAATTATAAAAAAGGTTAAAATATAGCATCAGTATTTCTTTGATTCTTCCTTTTGTTGATTTTAGTCAATTTAAAGAGTTGAAACCTTTGTTGTTGTGAAGATATTCATCTGATTAATATACTAAGCTCTTTGAAAACTAGCGTAGATATGAAAGTCGGGGTATTTAAAGCGCTTTTAATCTATCATTGTCCGATTTAAGTGATTTATTTACGCAATTACATTGTTATTCATTAATTTCGATTTCGGCATTGAACACCAAATGACACAGAGAAAGCAATATCTGCTGAGCGATTTTTCTTTTTTAAAGTACGTTTGTTTAATTTTTCATTCATATTACACGATAATATTTCAACAAAATATATTTTAATAAGTATATGTTTTAATAAAATGACATATTTTTCATTTTTGTTGACAATAAAAAAACCCATCATGAAAAGTTGAATTGTTTGATTTATGGCTAGTAAAATAATAATAATATTCGATGTCACTTCAAACTGCGTGGGCACAGTGGCGAGCGTCTTGCGGAGCGGGCCAGGTGTCCACGCGCGGACGCCGGGCGCAATTTGACAACGCAGTTTGCGGAGAAGTCAAACCTGTTTGATCTTGACGCGCGAAACACGACGTTTTGTGCTACTTCTGTAGATTTGCAAACAAGCAGTGTTATATGGTATATAAAGTACAAAATAAAAAGAAAATTATCCCTTAAAAACTGGATTCCATCCAAAGACAAATAGCTATCGGGTCATGCAAGGAATACAGAACAACATCCCTGGTATCAACTCAGGTTTTGAGTGGATTCATTCCACTCAACATTAGAATGAGGATATTTTCATTACATAAAAGGTAAAATCATCAATCTAACGCTTAAGGTGCCAATCCAGTGACAATGAAATACAGGTGTAAAACCACCGATAAAACAAATAATTCGCGCCAATACTGCCAGGATTTGAATCTGAGACCTCAAAAATGATTGGCAAACGTGTCAACTACTACACTAGGTGGCTGATTTATCTACTCTGCATTTCTTTTTTTGCGATTTTTGTTTGAGAGTAACCATCGAGTCAAAAACATTTATTTATTTAGTTGTAAAAAATCATTACTACTCACTAATTCTTACAAAGGACATTTTTTTATGTAGGTACAAACTTTACAACAATTTTTGGTTGGTTGGAAGTTATTACTTGAAGAAATAAGTTCTCCGATGTACGTAAATGTATACTGTAGAAAAATTATAATAAAATAAAAAATTAAACATTAAAGTCTAAAAAAAACTATTTTCATAATTCACATCAGTACGGTTTTAAAGAAAATACAAGCACACAAGATGCTTTAGCTAAAATTAACTTCGATCATTTATAAAAGTCTCGACAATAGTGATAAGTGTTTAGGTGTTTTTATTGACTCAAGAAAAGCTTTTAAAGTATATCTCATGACAAACTAATTAGTAAATTCATTCAAATTGGTATTTGCGGAAAAATAAAAGGTAAGGTATTTCTTATAGTATAGACCTCGAAAGGTGTTTTTTTAAAAAAAAAAAAAATTTTTTCATTGATAAACTTTTACGGGTTACATACATTAAACAAAATATTCTTTCAATTTGTTTATAAAATTTAAGCGTTCTGTTTTGAAAGTAGAGAAGTTTCTAACTTGCCTGAAAATTTCTAGAAACTCATTATATACATTCATTAAAGTTGTTCTGAGTTCCAGTCAGTCTTACCTCAAGTGGCCGGAAATCTTCGTCACTTTTATGTGAGAAAAAGTTTTGTGTGAAAAAAAAAATTAAGTCCATATTGCACTTTCTCCAACACGTCACTTAAAGTAAAAGTAGTTTGCTTTTTAATTTGTTAAATAACTTAAGTGTAGATATTTCGTCATCGTGGTGTAATGGTCAGTGCGTTTGCCTACCATGCAAGAGGTCTCGGGTTCGATTCCCGGCATGGTTGTTATGAAATATTTATTAAAAAGGGTGTTTTCACACTTGAATATTTATATATACACAAGCCGTAAGACTGACCATTCCACCCTCATTTAACAAAAATGATCTAGATACTCGTACGCTGTGCTTGGCGTACCAATGCAGCAGGGGCAAACCGTGTTTAGAAGCGATTATGCGCAGCTTACCATTATCCGTAATAATGTTTTGCGGTAACTTTATTTACAGAAAAACAAACAAATAATTTATATTTCATATAAATCATTAACACCATTTGTATTTTTCTCCAAATAAAAATTAAAAAATAAATAAAGTACGCCCAGCGCCAGCAAAGAGCTATGTAACTAGCCAATTACTCACGCCTATTTCTTCCTACAAAAAAGTGTACTAATATTTGAGAATTTTAAACCCAGTGGCTGGATTTTTCACTATGAGTAAACTTGCAGATTATACAAATTCTTTGAAGATCCTCGATTTGAAAAACAGTATTTCCAACATTGTTTCTTAAGAACAATATTTTGAGTGTGTCCAAATTTTTGTAGACAAGGACTGGATTCAACTCCCTGGAGAGCTGTTTATATTAACATATTACAATAGAGATGAAGAACATTTAAGAGAAGGTAATATAGAAGTCTAGGCATCCACAGGGCTTATGACCTGTCAATGGCTGGTTTAAGTGGCCACTTTACACACTGTGTAACATTCACCATTCTGCCTATATTTGAACATCTATATTCCTTCAATTCTTTCATCTGTTGATGTTTGTGAACTTCACATATACTCTTTTATATTAGTTTTTCTTATACACTTTTATATTAGTTTTTTATTTTTTTACTATTTTTTTTTATTTTATTTATAAATTTATTGCAAAAAAAATAATATACATACTTAATAACAGGGAATCTATATAAAACCAATTTATGTAAAATGAAAACGGAGTGTTCTCTGTTTATGATAGTCTCTATCTAACATGGCACAGCCTGTTCTAAGATGGAGATTTTTGATCTTAAGAGCGTAAGTAGTCCTATACTAATAAAACAATAACATAAATAACAAAACATAACAAAACATAATACAAATAACAAAAACAATAACATAAATAAAACAATAACAATAACATAAAATAATATTTATAAAATATATGTTAAATTAATGGACAATATAATATAACACGAAATTACGTCGTTTAAGTTGATTTTATATATGAGAGTTATTGTATCACACTAAACCACAGAAAAATAGCAATTTATAGTACATATACATTGTATTATTTATTTACAATATAGGTACAAAATAATGACATTTTTGTATAGCTTACCTGTAAATAAAATCAATGTTCGCCACTGCAATGCAGAGCCCTATGCACCATCAGGTGCGGAAAAAGAATGATAATGATGATGATGATGATGTAGATATTTAACAACATTCTTATCTAGAATGTTCTTGAGGTTAACTTGAACCGAAACCTACCTGAAGTGGCTTGGTAAATAGCAGACGTGTCGGATGGAGATACCTGACTAGTTACCTACCCGTCGTAAACTAAGTATACTTAGGTGATGGTAGAGGTAAAAGTGTATTTGCATGTTAGTGTGGTGAGTGTCCTGATGAAGAGACAGGTCCGTCTCGAAACCGGTAGACATAAAAAGTATGTTAGTGGTTGTAAACAAGTATTTATTAACATCAGTGAAAACGTTTGACTACAAAGTTAATGCTTTAAACATAAATAATATCTGAAGTGCATTTATTTTATTTTTTTATAAAAATAAATACCCACGAGAAATTGCGATGACTTCAGGCTTTCTGGCATTTACTTAAACAAAGGATTTATTTTTCCATAAAGGGTAAAAAATGTTCAACGAGATTCCGGATTCGCTCATAAGAATGTCACGATGTTCCATGGGCTATGCTATAACTATGTTAAATATTTCAAAGTTTGACCAATAGTTGAACATCATTTTGTTTTATGATTACACTTTTAGATTTTTGTTATAAAATTGTAGAACTGTATGTAAGGTAAAAAACTAATAACTTATTTAGAGTGTATCTAAAATAAATATCTTAAAGAACAAACAAAACAAATAAACCATATTGCCGGTTCCCCGTGAGGGTGACAGGGGGAATATTCTATTTCTGCAAACAAACCTCGCTTCCTCTATACGTCATAAATCTTATCATGCACGCGCGCGAATTATTTCGACTTTTGACCCATATACCTTCAAACATTTGTTGGATTTGACCATGGAATGTCCTTTTTGGTCATCCTCGTTTTCTTCATCCGTCAACATGCGCATTGTAAATCTTTTTTGCCGTCCATTCGCTGTACACGTCCAAACCAACGTTGAACTCTTTTCTTGATTTTTTCGATAATGTTTATCTCACCCCTACATTATGTATGGGTCTTGATATTTATGCAATTACCAACAAAGTTTTAACACACGGTTGCCTGAAAGATCACATTTCGACAGCTTTTAGCCTATTTTCATCCTTGTTTTTCCAATTCCATACTTCGCTCGTATACAAAAGGGTTGGCACCAGGACTCCATTGCTAATTTGGCCTCATGCGGCAAGCATTTATTTGCCAAGGTTGATTTAAGTGCACTATTCACCCAAAACACAAAATTATTTAATCAAAAATGTATTTTAAAAATGTATTAGAACCCATCTTGGTTTCATAAATAAACAATAAAATAAATCCTTAAAAAGTTGATGTTATAGAAGAAAAATGAAAATTAACAGACTAAATAGATTGGATTTTTTTATTCTTTTAGATGAACATGATTTATTTTAGAGTTAGCTTATATAATATAAATTTAAAAAGTCTGTTGAGACTCGCAATCAACTAATCAAAACCCCTAGAATAGTGGCAAGCGGTGATTTTTTTTACTAGAAATCTACAAAAAAATGATAATTAATTGGTACCTACATCTAAATACATAATGCATAAAAATTCATTTATAAATGCTTATGTTTTCTGTGGTTCTAAAAAAACAACTCAAACAACAATTATTATTAACTTCACAATATTTAGACTATTTTAATACAAGACTTGTAGAAAAGTTTATATAAAAATACCTCAATGACGTTCAGCAGATAATTAAAATGTCAACACGGAGCACTGGTCGATTTCTTTTAAAACAAATAATGGCAAAAACAGCTAATTCAAACGCCACATGTTTTATGTGATACATTATAATATGTCAACGGTATCCTTTCAAAGAAACAAAGTCCTTCGGAAATAATGTTCGAAATACTAGTTTTCAAATAGAGAATCTTAAAATAACATTTGTAATCTGCAAGTTTGTTTTAGTAATAAAAAGATGCGACTGGATTAAAGATGTAAATCCTAGTGTACTTTTCTTTATAGAGGAATAAGCTGAGGTAATCAGCTAGATTAATCGTTTACTGAGAACTGGCTGGGCGCTGGGCGCACTTTGAAATTTTTTTTGTAAGAAGATATAAACCGTGGTGGTGGTTTGTAATAAAAAGAATTATTTTATTTATTATTCCAAAAACAAAGTAACTATAAAACATTATTATCGAAAGGCAGATATAATGGTAAGTGGTGCATAATTGGGTTAAAGCCCCTTAAGGGTAATATGAGAATATAGCGTTTTACTTGCTTTATGGTTTGAATTTTTCTCTCGTGGGTATTTGTGGCATGTGTAAGTACATTCCTCAGGTAAGCATCGTATAACTTTGTAAACGTTAAAATATTATGTGGTAAAGAGGTCGCATACATTTATATTAAATATTTTGGCCTTTTAAGCAGTCACAATACAAGCATTGAGAAACAGTAATCTAAACACAAACAGTATAATGCAATAATTTAATAAGACAGACTCAAAATGTATTTTCTCTCAAAACGGTACATCATCAAATTATTTAAGAAAATGCGTATTTATTGATAGTTTCCATTTATTCCCGCATGTATAAATACCTCGTTGAATTACACAAAAGAGAAATATCACATACTACGAAAATTGATAAAAACACGTGAAATGGATTTTCTAAAAAAATTGTATTTTCAAAATCAAAATGGATGTTGTGGAGAATGTTTTCATACGTATATTTTTTAAGGAATTTGTTAAAAAATATGTCTTTACGTTACGCGACATGTTTCAAAATCGACTGAGGGTTATCACTAGAGCCCTTACAGAGCACTGCAGATTGAACAAACACCTTGCTAGAATGAACCTTTCCGAAACTTCTGATGTAGGTTCTGCAGTGCAGATGAGGAAACACCTTTGCACATTCTATGTAAATGTGATGTTTTACATCATAAAAGGAGCCTCATCCTCGGGGGACCACTGGTAAAACATAAGGATGTTAAAGAACTCACCCCCTACCTAATAGCCCGATACTTTACGGATCTGGGCTTGGAGGGGAAGATTTATCAAATGTAAACTCTCGCCTTCCACACAGTAGCCAGTCTATTCATAGACCTAGGTATGGAGGGCGAGAACTATTCGCGGAAATCCGTCACAATAGATCTTCACAGGTCGCAGTGACGTCAGGAGCTTGCATGAACCCACCACTAAGAATAAGAATGAGAATAGTACGCGATATATTTGGCATTGAAAATTATGCCATCAAGATTCGTGACGATGTTCTATTTAAATTTAAACGGTAACAAACAAAGTTAAAAATTTAACCGAATCGTGACGTATTACTGGCGTGGGTAATACAATAAAAATATTGTTGTGCTACTACTAAGCACAAAGCACTTTTTTTTTCTCTCTGCAGCATTTTATAAAACCTTATCAATTTTGTTTTTATTTTCAAAGTGAAATATTCCTATTGTTATGAGAGATAACACCGACTTTTATCATCATTAAAATCACTCCACCATCTTGACACATTACAGGTAGTCTAAATAAATTAGTGTGCGTCTGGAGGAATAGCCAGAGCAATAAAATAATGCAACTCTTGACTCGCCATTATTTCGGTGATTCCGGAAATGACTCGGTTTTTTTCTTCCACAACGTCTCTGCCATGAAATTTGTCATATTTTAAATCCCTGTAGACACAAAATTCTTCCGTTTTAAGCACACTCTAATCAAATAGTTATGCCATCATCGCCGCGCTGCTAGGCGCTACTGTCAGAACGATTTCACGACAAGATTTGAAATTTGTACCGTGAGTTGATCTTTTTCTGAAAACAGGATAATACGATGGGGATTTTTAATACATAGATCTTCTTCTCTTAGTGCCCTGTCAGGTATCTCCAACGTTGGCCATCACTCTGGCAAAAGTCTCCCTGTCCTGTGCTGCCCAGAAAATCTGCTTCACAGTCCTGAAGTCAGTCTCGTATATTTCGCAGCCAGGACATCTGTCTTCTTCCAGCCCCTCTGTGACCCTCAATCTTACCTTTTAAAATGAAATAAAGCTAGTGGTACTTTTCTTCACGCAATTTTACTAACTTTTATAGTGGTTAAGAGTTCTCTGTTTGTTCTAACTCGACTTAAGACTTTTGAGTTCGTTATCAGGTCTGTTCAAGATATCCTTAGCATTCTGCGATGCAACTACATCTTAAAAGCCTCCAGTCTATTCATAATGTTCACTTTCAGAGTCCAAGTCTCACATCCATACAACAATACAGATCACACATAATATTTTACCAATCTTTGCCTTATTTTCTAGTTAAGATTAGCATTGCAGAAGAGGGATTTCATTTTATTAAAAGCAGCTCTTGCTGTAATTCTGCATTTAACTTCTATATCTGGGTTGAGGGTCGCTGTTAGAATGCTGCCGAGGTATTTTAATTTGTCCACCTTTTCAATGTCAATACCCTTTAATTTGAATGAAAATGCGGAGTAATCGAGGCGGTCAAATGTTATCCATTTTGTTTGGCCAGCATTAATTGTTAAACTCAGTTGTTCGCCAAATAATACATAGATAACGCTATAAAATAAAAATACAGCAGTTTCAACTACCTACCACTTTTAGACCCATCCTATAGAAAGGAGGAACAGATTTAGATTGTTCATTTGAAAATGAAAAAAAAAAGGCCTAAAGCTTTAAGGATAATAATCATCATCATCGTCTTCCAACATCTTCTGACTGGGCTATCTTTTCGGTCTAGTAACGAGAGAACGCTTTCAATACCAATTCACGGCTTTTTTTTTTTTGCCTCCCCTTTCACAGTAGTAGCTGCTCGATTGTGGAATAATCTACCCACTAATGTCAGAGTAAATAATTCTTTATTTATATACAAATCACGTATGAAACGTCATTTGGGGGAGAACATTACAATAGAACATCGTAAAATAGGCTTTATTTAAAGGTTACTTGCTTATTAATCAAAGGGACATTATTTATTGAAGCTTTCCTATTGTAAAATATTTCCATATTATTTATTTTTAACCCTTTGTTATTTGTATGTAAGATTTTAAGTCCTGCATCTATGTCTACTGCCTTTATTTTGTTTTTCTATGTATTGATTTCTGTTATTTTTAATATGTTTTTTTACTGTCTTAGAACGAGGTAAATAACCCTTTTTAGAGAGTCAAATCAACTTTATATAAATGTGTAATTTTGTGTATATAATATAATATCAAATAAAATAAAAATAAATGCAACTACTTAACCAACTTTAGGCCATTCTTTCTATAGTTTGACAGAATAAGCCTACTATTTTTTGCATGAATGGTTGTTATAAAGGTTTATCAAATATGAGTTTTATTATTTCATTTTTTTTTTTTTAAATCCCCTCTGCATGATAATATTTTTTTACATTATTATTATTAAATAATTGTAATTAAAGCGATATGTTCTTATTTTTGTTCCCGCAAAAGTGTTCATTAACCTAGCCGGACCAAAGGGGGGATTCGAATCCCCCATAGACCAATATAAATTTCATAACTTAAGTATTATTAAAGCTATTTCCCGTATATTTTTTGTAATTGTGAAATTAATAGAAAGAAGCATTTTCCTGTTCTTGTTTTTAAATTTTGAAATAGTCGTTTTTTTTTAAATATTAAAACAAAAAAAGACGTAAATAATACAAGAGTCAATTTCGCTTTATGTACACAAGCATTCGGCAAACTAACAAAAATGAATAAAATACGCGAATGAGTAGAATATGTGTACGCGAAAACATAAATAAATTATTGCACGGTCATAAACACTTCCAACGTTGCATTCTCCTGACGCCATATACAAGTAGACGCTGAGGTCGTTTGGTCCCCCCGTTTGAATCATGAATAATTTTGAATGCTTTGTCAGGGAAAGGTTAAATAAATATTTCATAGCAACCATGTCAGGAATCGAACCCTCTTTTTATGTGTTTTTTTGGAATTAGTGGCAGTAATTCTCTATATACCAAGTATGTATATCGTTAAATAATTCGTATAAATACGATAACCGAATTCCATTTTAATTATGCATTAAAATGAAAAATGCGCTGTCACTTCAGAATCTCTATGTGCTTAAATAGAAATAGGATGTCATAATAGGAAAATTAAAAAAGGAGAAATTTTTTTTTTATTATGTAAATAAAACACGAGTGATACTTTAATCCACAAATTTGGAATATCCAGTGACCGGTTTCATCGCTTTCGCGACATCTTCGAGACTGGTATATTTATGAAAAAGTTAAATGTATTTATACAGAACAGAGGTAAGGATACATAATTCAAAGTTATATGTAAGTAAATTAAATAAAGTTATTTTTATCTTAAGGATCATTATCGACAAATTTTCTATGGGTTAACAAATGAATGGATATAATGTTATTCATCTGTTAACCCATAGAAAATTTGTCGATAATGATCCTTAAGATAAAAATAACTTTATTTAATTTACTTACATATAACTTTGAATTATGTATCCTTACCTCTGTTCTGTATAAATACATTTAACTTTTTAATAAATATACCAGTCTCGAAGATGTCGCGAAAGCGATGAAACCGGTCACTGGATATTCCAAATTTGTGGATTAAAGTATCACTCGTGTTTTATTTATATAATAAATTACAATGAACTTCCATCAAGAATTTTCACTTACAAACTTAAATGTTTTGGAGAAAATTTTATTTTGAAAAATACATACATTAATAAAAAAAATTGTGAAAACTCGATAAAGAACGAGCATGGAATTTAAATTTCGAAGGCACAAGTTTTTAAATAATAAGGGTAACTCAATTTCATTCCGAGTTAGAAATAATTCATTTACCAGATAAATATCTATGCGACCTCGGTGCAAGTGAAACAGTGTGTGTTCTAGAACTATTTTGACAAAATAATTTTTTCCACGCCCGGGCGATGTCCTCTTAAAGTCATGATTAAAATTGATCAGGTTATTTGCGGATTCGGAGAAATTGTTATTATGAAGACACCTCATATGTTTTTTTACCGGCAGTCATAGAAAATACAATAAGTGGCCAAATACAAATATTATGTATTTGGCAAAATGTTCGACTATATTAAAAATATATTATTTATGTTTTAAATCAATACATTTTTCTATTTTTTTATTGCCTGCAGGAAAGACTTTTTTGCAGTACGCATATACACCTTGGATTAATGAATAAATAATGCATTTGTATCAGTCTTGACTTACATAATGGAATCCCCCTTGAATATGCTGATTATGAATCAATGCACATGTCATTACAAACAAAGCAGGTATGAACAGATGTAAAGTCCATTGAATATGAATGTCCTTCAATATCTACAAACAATATAACATGCCCTGTATCCTGATTTATATTTCAAGGAAATGTTACGGCTGCATGTAGCACCCATTATTATCAGGCAGGTTTATTGTTAATCATTGGTAAGCCGTGATGTATACCACATCACACGCCTCACATGCACGCTTTGATGTGAATTCGGGATTTCTATTAAACGATTAACCATAATAATTGCTCGCCGAATCCGCTGCAAATCTGATCGATCTATCTTCGTATCGTGGGCGATGCGCTGGCTGCAACCCTGTTACAAATATGTCATTGATTATTGGATTATACTTGTAAATACGACGATCAAACAGTTGAATAAATACGAAAATCCTAACAAACAAATGTTAGGATTAAAAACCTGAATCTCAGCGCTCTACACGTCACTAGTGCGGAATTATCTGAAGTTTTGGCTCAGAGACATCAGTCAGTCAGTTTTTGATTAGATGTTTGTTACACAATTATTGAACACGTGCAAAACTCCTTAGAATTCTGTTTTATAGATCTTAATCGATGTTTTGAGCATGTTCGGCGCAATTCACAATATCTTGAAACACCAAGAAAAATATTGAATGTTGTTAATTTGAACAAAATATTCATTCAATCAGACTGAGTGAATGTTTGCAAAATATTTATTTGATTTTACATAGTCCTCGAGGACGTATTTAAATGTATTGGTTCGGATATTGGTTCAAATACTGATTTAAATATTGCAACAAATCCATTAAACAGAATGTGTGCCTTTTGAAATGATGAAATTTTGAATTCGATCTATCTTTACATAAATATATTATTTCTGTGTACGTGTGATGTCACTGAACTTCTCCTAAACGGCTTAACCGATTTACGTGCGGTTTTCAGAGAAATATAGATCTTCGCGTTGTGCGTGTTTGTAGATATTAAAATCTTCAATCTAATATGTAAAAAAGAATTGAGGAGAATAAATGTTTTATTCATCGATCTACCAGTGTTGCATTCGAGGAGAATGCATTTACAAAAAAATGGAAAAAAGTTGTGTTTAAAAAAACTTTGTTTTCGAATGTTTACAAACAACATTCGCTTTTATGGATCTCAATCAGATTTTTTTCTTACATTTCTTTTAATTTCTTCCCATTTATTCGTTTTACTGAATTTTTAGTGATACTTTCATACTTCAACCTCATATTTATGAATAAAGTGCACCCCTGTTGGTGAGAAGAGCCGAGTTTGACATTTGTAAAAATAGTTCCATATTCGAAAATTGATTATTTCTGGAATTCAACCATAACCAAGTACTTAGGTATATACTATTCAATTAAAAGTCTTTTTCCAAGCTAATAGTAGACAAGCCAACGTTTGGGCAGGACAACGTCGGTCGGGTCCGCTAGTTTAGTATAAATGTTAAAAGAATAATAAATTGTCGAAATGAACGTGATTTCTCTTTATTGTCATTTTAATCATAATCTTTTTAGTGTAACTATTCTGTTTTTCAAACTTTCCTAAATATTGTAATTATTTACTTGAAGGGGCACTGTTAGATTTTTTATTCATTTGTTTGTGTAATTATAATTGTTATTTAATTATTTTTACACCACTGTAAATTACAAATATTAACAAATAGCCATTTTGGTAACATGGAAAATTTTCAACAGGTTTTTTTACTGTATTCTATATACTCGTATGTAATAAATATTGTATTTATTACAATTTTGGCTCGTAAAATGTTTGACTGTCTTAATTACACTATGACTAACTTTTGTTAGACAGTCAAAACAACTTTAGGTTTATTATTGTAATTGTAATTTTCCTGCATTGATGATACAATGTAAATATAATATATATTTATATAATATATAATTCTTCCATAAATGTGATGTCACTGAACTTCTTCTAAACGGCTTAACTGATTTACGTGCGGTTTTCAGCAAAATGTAGATCTTTGCGCTGCGCGTGTTCGTAAATATTAAAATTTTTAATTGAATCTATAAACAAAGTTAGAAGCATAAATCTTTTCTTCATTAACCTACCGGGGTTGCATTCGACGAGAATGCATTTACAAAAAAAATGGAAAAAAATTGACATTAAAAAAAGTTTGTTTTTGAACGTTTACAAACAACATACGCTTTTTACTTTATTTTTATTTGGGAAATCAACAGTTCTACATACATATTTTTAGTAAACAAACAGATATAGTGTATAAACTCAGAACTAATAACAGATTTCCGCATAGTATACAAAGTTAGTAAAGAAAATATATTACATATCAAATAAATACGTACAATTTATACATCTAAAAATGTTATTTTTATGTACTCAATAATCAAAGATTTTTTATATATTTATTTTAAGAACATTAAGTTACTGTAAATTGGGAGGGGAGGGGAAATGTACATATTTATTATTATAATGTCTACTAAGTTACATAATACATTTTTAGTGTAAATTTTTAATCTGACAGAGTGATGTTTGTGTAATCTATATTTTGAAATTTTGTATTGTACATTGAAAAAGTCCTACGAAAAAAAGCATTTTTAACATAAGATGTTTTACTTATTGGTACATGAAACAGGTGGTACCGTCTACAAATCCTGGCTGGCACATGTATTGTTATTAAACCAAGCAGCTCTGTACAGTCAACCATTCCTGTCATAATTTTGTAAAGCAGTAGTTGGTCCGCACACACTCTGCGGTATTGTAGAGAAATGATTCCATGAAAGGTGGAGGCAGTGAGAGTAGATACATAAGAAATACCGGTTTTGTATTTAAGGTACTTTATAAATTTGTTTTGAATATTTTCTATTCTACTTATATATATGGCATACTGGGGATTCCATATCTGAGAAGCGTATTCCAAATGGCTTCTGACAAATGTATAATATAATGAAATTAGGGGCCTTTGGATTATCAAAGTGTTTACTCATTCGAATTATGAAACCTAACATGCTCAATGCTTTGGAGGTAATTTTATTGATATGCGATTCAAAAAGTAGTTTTGAGTCTGAAACAATCCCAAGATCTTTAATTTCGCGCTTTCTCATTAGTACATTATTGTTTAGTTTGTAATCAAAATTAAGAATTTTTCTTTTCGTTGTGAATGTAATACAGACACATTTATTTATATTCAAAAACAGAGTATTTTCAATACAATAGTCAGTTAGACGATTAAGATCGTATTGAATCATGAGGCAATCTTCTCGAGATTTAACTTTAGCGTATATTTTCATATCATCGGCATAAAGAAGAAATTTTGAATAACGAAAGCAAACATCAATGTCATTTATATATACAAGAAATAATAGGGGACCGAGTAGACTTCTTTGGGGAACACCAGGGGAGATTTCTGCCCAGTCAGATTTATACCCACCAATTACTACCGATTGACATCGATTACTAATATATGATATCAGCCAGTGCAGAAGATCAATAGTGATCATAGGTATACCTATAGCCAAAAGTTTGCGTGTTAAGACTGAATGATCAACTTTGTCAAAGGCTTTACTGTAGTCAGTATATATACCATCAGTTTGGAAAACACTTTCCATTGTGTTTAAAATATCATTTGTAAATAAAGTAAGGTTTGTAACGGTTGAGCACCAGGAGAAAAAGCCATGTTGTTGAGGACAGATATAGGATTTTACTGTATGGAATAATTTTTCATAAATAATTTTTTCAAATAATTTAGCGAATGTCGATAGTATTGAAATTGGCCTATAATTGTTTTCGTCATTTTTTGATCCAGATTTAAATATGAGTGTGATGTTTGCTTTCTTCCATTGAGATGGAAAAACACATTCCTGGAGAGACTTTTTAAATAAGATAAAAAGTGGGAGAAATAAATTTTGGTGGCACGCTTTAATAAAAATAGGAGGATCCCGTCTGGTCCGCTACCTTTATTTATGTCAAGTTACTAAATGAATTTTTTTACGATTGCTTGATTTATATCCGCATATTGAATATCAGCTGATTCATAATTAGAGTTATTTTGATTGAGCAGAATAGGTATTGTTTTTGGAGTAAAAACGGATTTAAAGTAGTCGGAAAATAAATTGCATATGTCTTTTCCATTATTTGCAGTTTGGTTTAGGTAGATAATTTTATTAGGAATAACATGAGAGGTATTTTTAGATTTTACATATGACCAAAAACGTTTAGGATCTGTTAGAATTTCGCTCTTAATTTTTTTATTATAATTTATATAACTAATATAAGATAAATGTTTTAATCTTGATCGTAATAATGAGAATGCTTTGTAATCAAGTGGGTTTTTATATAATTTATATTTTTTGTGGTATTTTCATATTTCTTTGCATATTTTAATAATAGCAGGATTATACCACGGTGTGTATTTGTTTACCCAGACATCCTTCACGGGAATTAAATAAGAATTTTTAATTTTTAATAAGATTTTTAATAAGAATTTTTAAGAATTTTTAATTAGAAATGAATAATATTATAAAAGACAGTAAGTGCATCATCCACATTGTTGTGAGCAAATAAAGTTTTCCAATCGTAGGTTATAAGTTTTTCATTTATAGATTGGTAATCACCATTACGATTTTTTTCTTTTCTTTGATGATGTGTTAAGAGGTTTATCAGAAGCTATAGAAAGAGACATGTTAATTGCTTTATGATGCGAATCCTCAGCCACCAGTGGCCTATCACATACAGATATAGTACTAATATTTTGATTGCAAAGTGCCAGGTCCAAAATTCTTCCTAATCGATTAGAAGCATGATTGAATTGATTTAATCCCAGAAAGCTAATGGAATCAACAAATTCTAAACAAGAAGGTGTACGGTAATCAATTGGATGAAGGAAGAAATTGTTATCAGTCTTTACCCATGAGATTTCAGGAAGATTAAAATCTCCCAAAGTTAAAAAAGTGTCGTTTGATGTACTATTCTGAATAATAATATTTAGTTTTTGAAGAAAGTTATGAAGTAGGTGAGCATGTTTGGGTCATCCTGGTAAATATATACAGCAAATGTTTAGATTTGATTTAGAATTTATTGGAATCGAGATCCATATATCTTCTGCTTCAGTTTGCCACTGTAGTATTTCAATGGCATTTAATTCAGTCTTTGTCGCAATAGCTACACCCCCTCCAAGTTTTTGACCTGTGAGGGAATATTTTCTATCGCACCTAAATACTATGTACCTGAGATCGAATATTTCGTTATTACTAATACCATACACCAACCATGTTTCCACTATACTCACAATATCCCAGTCGTCACAAATAACATTATTTAGGAATATATCAGATTTTGAGCGTAAACCTCGCACATTTTGAAAATAAATGTTAAGGAAGGACTCCATTATTGATAAAAATAAATCTAAAGTAATAATATAACATATTACAATTAATTTCAGCAAAGATTGCGATCATGATGGTACATAATAAAAATATTGTGAGTTTAGACCTCGGTTCTAGAAATGCGATCATACAACATAATATTATACTCCTCATTATTGGGACAAACTCAGGGTGGAAAAGAGATTCTCTAATATTTGCATGTTAATTTGTGTGAATTAATTTAAAGTTGAAATAGTTTCCAATATAGAGAGGTACTAACATAAATGCAGTAAGCCGCAGATTCAGACAGGTTATAGTGTTGCTTGTACGTCGCTTAATAGATTGCGTCAATGCTGGTAGGTCAGCGTAAACAGCACGCACGCGCACTGTACAATTAAGAGAGAGTGACAGATAAAAATTAAAGTTTAAATAAGTGCAACCAGAAAAATATAGTTCTTTCGGATCTTGACAATAGTTGTGTGCAGTAATAGGTAATTCTGAAAGCATTTTTTGATAGATATACGACTTGCATTTTAATACTGCTATACAAAAGGGATTGGGGAGTTCAAGCATATTAAAGAGGTACGACATTATAAAAGAGATGTTGAGTACAGATGAAAAAAAAATAAAAAAAAATCAAGAAATATTTTTTTTAATGAAAAAGTATCAAGGCCTGGCCAACTTTTGAACATCCCACTCTGTTTGAATCCTGATAGGAGGAGATGTGTCGTTTTGCCTTACAAAAATTAAACCGTTTTTCACCCAGCAATAAGAAAACCCAAGTTGTCGGAAGATTGTCTTTGCCTGGAACAAGAGTTTCTTCTTCTCCGCTGTCAGATGCTCGTTGCAGTAGATATTTTGTGGAATACCAGAGATACCGATTTCCATAGTTGTTAAGTTTTTTTTGACACGGACAGCGTGGAGAAATCGGTCTTTCATATGTCTTCTTAAAATTTTTATGATAAGTGATTTGGGTTTACTTTGATTTGGGGGTTTCGCAGACGCACGCGTTGCGAAGTCAATATCATCCGGACTAATTTGACAATTCACTGCATGTGCTATCTTCATTATTGTATCTTAATTATTTTCACTGTTACGATGAGGGATTCCTTTTATTTCCAAATTGTTTTGTCTGGCCCATATTTCATTTTTATCAGAATTTTTTTTTAGCACTGAAACTTCATTCTTCAAATCGTTTACCTCTAATTCAAGTGCATCTATCTTGGATAGTTTGGATGAGATTTCTGTCAGCTTTAACTCAACATCAACACAAATAATTATCTTGAGCTCCTCATATCCATCGGCAATTCTGCGAACCTCAGCTTGAAGTTCTGAGATAGCATTACTTAAATCCATACTGACAGAGAATGCTGGAGATTGAGGAGATTCAGAAATTTGAACAATTCTCCGTATATCTTTTTTTGGAGCCATATTAGTATTATTTCGTTGTTTTTCAGTTTTTTTATTATATTGTTTTTTTTTTTTTTAACTTAGTTAAGTTCCAACTTGGTTACTGTCTATTGATATGGTTCAAAATAAATTATATAGTTTATGGTATAAATCTGACGTTTATGATATTTGTGGTCATAGATCAATGAATATATAGTATTTTAACTATTAGCTGTCAGCGATAAAGTTATCAGTCAGTTCTCAGTACAAATATTAATTTCTTCCAACACTTCATGTAACAATAAATTGTCCACGAACATTAATATTAGAAATGTAAGGAAATTAAGGCACCTAAGCTTAAGATAACAGTTGTTGATGAGGACGAGCACTTAAAGAGGTTAAGGCTGGTGTTTGAGACGGTTAAAGGGTTGTATTTAGAGTAAATGAATTTTTTTCGATAACTATCACTTTCTTTACTGTCACTTGTAAGTAGGTGATGGATCCAATCAGATTCTTTCATTACATTCCTTATAATTTCATCCCATTTTATTCTTTCTTCTGGATTTTTGGTAATACTAAAATAATATTAACTGACATTAAATACATTTTTTGAAAATTACATTCATGAAGAAAGTGCACTTATGTTGGTGTGAAGAGCTGAGTTTGACATTTGCAAAAAAGAAAAATTGAAAATGAATTATTTTTTGTTTTGGAATTCAACCATAAATAAGTACTTACGTACCTACTTAAATTCAATATTTGAATATTAACAAGTTTTAGTTTTGGAATTCAAGAGAGAATTGCTAATAAAAGAACATGCTGTTTTAGATTTTGGATATATTGTCTGTAAAAATCCAAGTTTTCTTATTTGGTAAGCCTGTGCGTGGCACCCGAACGCAGATGTGAGGCACCCAAACGCACCTTGAACCCACCTATCTCAGCTTTCGCGCAAGGCACTACTAAAACGGAACAAGCTATCGATACCTCAGTCTTTTTACTCCAGTTTTTGAACGGAATGCGACGTTGTCAATTCTATAAGAGAGCGTTTAATAATGTGCCGGGCGTCTCACACCCATGTTCATTGACGCCAGGTTAGTAATGTTTTGGAAATATTTGTTTTTCTCTTTTGAATCTGTCCTGAATTCCTGTATTAGATTTATTATCTTTATTTTTGCTACACGTATTTTAATGTATTATTTTTTGTTGCATTTTAATTTAAATTGAAAACATAATTTCAAAGAATATTCCCTTGAAGTTTTTGAAAAAACTCATTTAGGGATTTTGCAGAAAACAACATTTATTTTCAGACGTATTTATATTTTAAAATATGATATTCTTTATAAAAGCAGAATAAAAATTTAAATAAATTTTATATCCACAACTTTTCGCCAAAAGTTATAATTATTACAAACTTATATCTAAGTTAGTATGAGTATGAAAAAGTACGAATTTTATATAACACAAGGTAAAAAGCTTGAGGTATTAAGAATTACATATACGTAGTACAGCTAAAAAAAATGTGTGATTAAAGTATTAAAAATTAAATATAAGTACACAATGCAAATTGTTGGCCTCGTGGTGTTATGGTCAGCGCGTTTGCTTACCATGCAAGAGGTCTCTGGTTCAATTCCCGACATTATTGAAACGAAATATTTATTAAAAAGGGTGTTTATACACTCGAATATTTCATAGTCCCTGGACTGGTTTCTGAAGCGTAAAACTGATAATATAACCTTCATGTAACAAAAATGATCAAAATACGCTGCGACTAGTGTACTAATGCAGTACCCTATGCACCATTAGGTGCGGAGTGGAAATGCTGAAATGATGATGAACTTATATTCTAATTTATTATTAGTACTTATTTTATATCTCTTCCAAGTCGGTCCCTCAATGCTGAGGATCGTGTTCACCATGAACACTTCTGATTAGTCTGTTCCACTCCAATCTGCCCTTTATTTGGTCAGTCTATCTATATGGGATTTTACCCCGGCTTCTCCTACCTTCAACTCGGCCAGACATTATTCCCTTTTCTAGATAGTCTGGCTAACGTCTAGCAATATGTCTAAAGAAAGACAGTATCCTTCTCAAACACACCACTGCTAGACGAGTTGTAATATGAAGCTCTTCCAGTATCGATGCATTCGTCCTTCTGGCTGTCCAGGCACACGCAGCAGCCTTCTCCAATACAACATCTCGAATGCATCGATCCTCTTCCTCTCGTAGGCATGCATTGTCCACGTTTCAGCCCCATTTAGGAAAACGGAGAATACCTGGGCTTCCATCAACCGCTTTGTTGTGTTTATTGATATATCTCGATATCGCCATTTTTTTTCCAAACGGTTTATTACTTCTTGGGCCATTTAAATCCTGCGACCAATCTCAGGTCTGCAACTGCCGTTGTTGGAGATAAGCAAGCCGAGGTACACAAAGTCATATATCAGTTTAAAGTCTTGCATCTGTCTTGTCTTTAGGAGACTGCTAGCCATGTCTACAATCATTAGCTTTATCTTACTTTTATTTATGTTCAGACCCAGACCCTCACTCTTCAATTCTATCCGTCTGAAGGCTTCTGCTAGCTCGGTTTCATCTTTGGCAATCAGTGTCATGTCATTTACATATCTCAGATTTGATATTTGTTGACCTCCCACTTTGACACCACTATTCCACCCATCCTGAGCTCTTCTCATAATATATTTACCGTAAAGGTTGAAGAGTTTTAGCGACAAGATGTAACCTTGACGCACACCCCTTTCAGCTTTAAATGGAGCTGACAGTGCATTCTCCATCCTTACTCTTGCTGACCCATCCATAAATACATTTTTCACCAGTAATGTGAGATGCTGTGGCACACCTATCTCTAGCATGATCTCAGACATACGTTGCCAACATATACAGTCAACGACTTTTGTGTAGTCAATAAAACACAATAACATTGGCTCATTAAACTCACGGCACTTCTCAATCAGCTGTCAAATGTTTAGGATCTGCTCCTGTGTACCTCTTCCTGCCACAAAACCTGCTTGCTCGCAGAGAATTTGACAATTAATATAATTTTAACGTTTATTTATAATGAAAAGAAGAATTTTGCTGGCATGCGACATGAAGGAGAGTGTTCGATTATTTATTTTATTTTATTTTATTAAAATAAACGGCACTTAGTGCCTTTTACATATAAGTTGCATATAATAAAATGCAAACATGAAAGTGAAATAAGTAAAATATAGTATTTAAAACGAATGATTACTGAACAGTTATTTACAAATTAAGGAGTCAAAAAAAAGATACATGGTTTAAAAATAATATTACCAGTTATAAAAATAATTGAAATCATATTTGGTGATAGAAATATTTTGAACCTGTAAAAAAAAAGAGAAAAAAAAAGTAGGAAAGCAACACATATTAATAAAAAAAATTAAAACAATTTTGAATAACACTTAACGAAGATTTTTCTTTTTTAAATTACATGTATTATTATTTAAATCTACTACTTAAGTAATTTATATAAATATACACATAAATACATACTGATAAAAAAAAAATGAAAAGAGAAATATTTTGTACTTTTAAATAAAATCAAGAAAGGAAGAGAAAAAAAAAACATTAATAAAGAAATTTAAACAATTTTGAAGAATACTAATTGATCTAGAACTATTAGGTACTAGATTCTCCTACTAATGAAATACAGGTAAAGGGCCGTCCTATATAAACTAAACTTAAGATGGAATTATTCTCACATTTACGTGTTTATCCTTTTTTATGAAGCGGTATTAAAATTGACTCTGTCCAATCATCGGACCATTAACCTGTTCTCCACACTTGCGGACATATATTGTGGATCATCCGATTTTATTTTATACAGCACAATTTATATAACCGTATTTTATATAACACAAGTTAAAAAGCATGAAGTATTAAGAATGACATATACGCAATACAGCTTAAAAGTGTACGATTTAAGAATTAAACATTACATATAACTAGGCAATACAAATTAAAAGAGTATGAACAAGTTTTTTTTAAATTACAAAATATTCATAATACTAGCAAAAAGGTAAGGAAATGAATTCAAAACTATACATACAATCTATAAAAAATAAAAGTTTAAAAATAACATTATGTACATAATACAAATCCTATGTACATAAAACAAATCCTAAAAATTACAATTACATACATTATAATATATAATACAATAAAAAAAGAATGAAAAAGTTTTTAAAATTACAATATACGTGTACCCTAATACAAGCCAACGTAGTGTGAAAAGCATATAAGTTACATATACCTAATACAAGCTAAAAAAAATAAAAAAGTATAAAAATCATTTAAAAAGTTGTATCGTCTTAATGGTACTGGAGCTCATGGAGTCATGTACGTCGAAATGTAGAAAAAACACTTGCTTAATTTTTTTATATTTTTCTCACAAATTTAGAAGTACAAACAGTGCGTAGATGTCGACTGCGAAGGTAAGGCGTATGAAAATAGAGGAAGCGAGGTCCGTATGCACAGAGTAATACATCGTTCTATGCTGTTCTCATTTTGTCGTACCAGATTTTTTGGGGAAAGTAACGATTAGACATTTCTCAAAGTCCTCGGGCATTATTCCTGTATTATAAATAATATGTAATACCTGTCCCCGCCGATTTTATAAGTTCGGCCGGTATTTCGTCAATGCCTGATGATTTTCCTTCTTTGAGTGTTTTCAGTGCGTAATCAAATTCTTCTCTGATAATGACAAATATTGACAATTTATTTGTATGTTAGTTTAAGACACTCATGCACACACCAAAATTTTTTTTTACACTTAATACAATAATTTTAAACTATGTTAAATATAAGAAATGTAAAAAAAAAATATGTATGTAATAATAAAGTTAAATAAAATAAAGCTTCTCTTAAAATTACTATGATTTATGACATAAATTTACAAACATTGTCACAAAAAATAACAGCCTCGGTAAATCTATTGTTATATAGGTCGCATATTCTGGGTATTGTAGATTGTTTCAAATGGTTTATTGACACGTTTTCTGTGTAAAACATAAGATTTGGTCTTGTCGGTCTAAATGGCACACGGAATGGAAGTTTTTCAAGTGAGTTAGGAGAATCAATTTTATTATTTATTAATTTGTTTAAAAATAACTGGTCTAACATTATTCTCCGATTTTTAAAAGAGTTTATTACATGATACTGCATACTTTCAGGATGGTCAGAGAATTTCATGTTTAACCAATAGTCGGCCTGCTTATAAAAACATTGTTGGACCCTTTCTAGTCTATTAATACTTACATTATTGTAAGGTGACCAAATAGGAGTACAGTATTCTAGCTGAGGACGAACAAATGTTTTGTAAAGTTCTTCACGTGTATCTGCATGTTTAAAAGGTTTCATTCAATACCCGCAAAGTCCGACATATGATTTTTTCAGGACTGATTCAATATGAATATTAAACATTAGTTTCGTATCAATAATAACACCTAAGTCTCGAATTTGACTATCAGTTACAGAGATGTGGGTATGTGTCATACGGTGGGTAAAACTCATTTCTGATTGCTCTATTATTAATAACAAGCACCTCCCTTTTTCGTTTAGTTGCAAATTGCAAAACCCCAAATATATATATATATATATATATATGGTCGGATAATTGAGATAACGAATTTTTTGTGAAAATCACCTAAAAGGCGCTGTACAGTAAATAAATATCGCATCACGTCTTGCAGCTACAGAGCGCATGGACGGTAAGAAATCTAGCCCCCATTTACCCCTCGTTTTTTACAAAGAAATTTAGTGTATTAATATTTTTTTTTTAATATATATTTATATTAATTAAAAAACAAGAAAGATTACAACTTGTCTTGCAGCTACTAAGCGCATGGACAATTGGAATTCTGGACCCTATTTACAAAATTTAGGCATTTCATAATTGATAACATTTCGGTAGTCAGATGGCAGAAGGGACCATCTGTAATTTTCAAAAATGTTCAGGAGAGCTGAAATACGTCTCAATTTCAAGACTTTAATCCACAAACTAAAATATTTTATTGTTGCTTTTCTATAGTAAATTACCGTTCGTAATGACGCAGATTTTTTTTTTCTGCGTGTATTTACTGAAATATTCATTCAAACTTTTGAAAACTAAAACATGGACAAAAATACAAATGGTCCCTTCTGCCATCTGACTACCAATTTACATATGAAAGCTAGATTACCTATCGTCGTGCAGCTACAAAGCGCATAAACGAGCAGGATTCTAGCAAGTTAAAATTATATAAATAAATTTACAAAAATAAACGTAAACATAGAGCATAGTAGTAAATTTGTCAATTGTTTCTTTCAAGAAGTTAGCAATAAAAACTAAATAAATAAAGCACTGTTTTAACATTATGGTTAACAAAATAAAAATAGATTTCTAAAGAGTAGCTTTTGTAGATAGTAGGTAATTACCACTGCCATGTGGCTTATTGCCTGCTTTATAATTCCTGGAAGATGGTTGATGCACATGTGTAGTTATAGAAAAACTGTGAATGTAACATAGAAGAGATTGCTCGAAATTTTAATAGTCGCAATTAGCTTTGAATAACTAGATAAGTAAAATAAATTGTAAAACAATTACAGCAAAAAAAGTCAAGTAACACAAACTAAGATGGTTTCCTTTTACAGTTCACTACGCCCGAAGAGCTTTGCCTTACCATTTCTGAGAACTCAATTTCCAAGGGCCTCAACGTTATATTCAAAACAGGAAGTTGCACAATCCAGCGTTATCTTGGGATGTGGGAACCAAGTTCCAAGTATTTTACGGTTGTTGCTTGGAACTTACTGTCAAACCAATAATGTTATATAAACATTCCCGAGACCGGAATAATAAAGATCTGTGTTTGGAAAACAACCAAAATCCTTGGCAAGTGTTTTCAACTCAATTTCCCATTTCCAACGTATCTTCCAAATCCACACGGCACGGTAGTATAATTATGATCAATTTTAGTTTTTTATATATAATTTTGTATTTTTATTTAATTTATTTAGCGGTTAATTTCAGGTTAAAATCCTGCAAATGGAAATCGAGTGGAGATTAGTTGGCCTCATGGTAAACAGGTCATTGCGTTTGCCTGGCATTAAAAAATAAATATAGTAAAACAAATTGAATAATAAAATAAATACCAAAACACTCTTTTTTATTTTTTGGCGCCGTGTGGAATTTTCTCATGGTGTGAAATAGGCCAGTAGATAGGTACTCAAGAAGTTATGGTAAGCGTCTCTCTTTTATAATAACATCCATAGTCCACAGTCTTAAATTTCTCTAAGTCTCTGTACTGAATCGGAAGCGTATTTGTAATCATCTTGCCTTAACGTAAACGGTCAAGATATGGAGAAATTCTAGTATCAATGCTGTTAAGTAAAAGGGGAAATGCCTAAATTCCATCAGTATTTGGTACTCAGATTTAATCACATCTGTTTTATCAATCTTAGATTATGGTCGTAAACAATTAAAACATAGGCAAAATAGTGAATATTACACAGTGTGTAAAGCGGCCACTGAAACTTGTAAATGCCTAAACTTTAATACTCTCTTTTAAAAACTTCCAGCATATTTGCTTTAATTTTAATGAATTAACACGGGCACAGTCCAAAAAGCCATAAATATTTTTTATTTCAATATCATATCATAAACATAAAACTATCCATTTATACAAAGTTGCTTTAACTGTCTTACTAGGGTTATTTACTTCGTTCTAAGACATTAAAAAATATATTAAAACAGTAATCAATACGTAAAAAAAAAAAAAAGTAGTAGACATAATAGAAATAAATTGAAAAACACAGGGAAATACATAGTAAAAAATGTGGTTAAGAAATAGGAAGTATATTTTTTGAAACCAGTAAAATACGTAACAAAAACAAAATACATAATAAAAAACATAGCAAAAACAGTAAATATATGTATGAATAGCAAATACCATAGTAAAAAATATTGAAATAGGTAGTAAAAAAAAAACATAGTAAAAACAGAGTAAAAAGTAATGAGGATTTATAAAAATTCAGTCAATAAAAAAATTAATAATAAGTTTATGAATATATTATGTAAAATATAACGTAATTAGAAATAAATAAATGATTTTTTCCACAATACAACGTATTGATCAATTATGAAACACATATAGGGGGTGAAATCCATTAAATGTCTATAAATATTTGGACTTGTAAAAATATTGTTAATTAAACGATATCGTTTTTTAACAACTTCAAAAGTTCAAAATGTTCAATTTTCACTTTTCATCATATATTAATTTACCTTTTACAAAAAGAATTGGGAGAAAATCAATCATTGACTGAATGTTAACTATTTTGAAGAGCAATAATAAATTTTAAAACATGTTTTAAAAAAGAATCAAAAACGTCTTTAAGAACTGTAGTAATGGAAAATCACTCGCAAACGAGTGGAGGCGTATAATTTTTTTTTATAAAAAGACATTAATATTGTAACTTTGAATTATACCTGCACGGTATCAAGATTCCTTTAAATATAGTACCAATGTAATTTTCAATTTGTATACAGTACTTTCTTATTTATACAGAAAAAAAATAATAATTTGAATGCTTATGATAGCGGAAAATTTAAATACACTAAGGCAGTGTTTTTCAACCTGTTGGTTGAAAAGGGGGGTCGTAAAGCCTCTGTGGTGTCTCAGAGTAGGTACCGACCAAGGACATGAGACCTGCAAGGTTGACAGCCCTAAGGACCGGTGACGTAAGCCTGACTACTTTTTAGTAACAGAAACCGTTTTTTGTGAAACTGTTCCAGCAGCTGGATTTCGCTATTTTGTGAACGTTGCTATAAACTGTTATTTTTTAAACGGTTTTACGAAACTTAACTTAATTTAAGGTTCAATTTGTAAAACAGTCACTGTTATTGCTACTATTTTAAATAGGGTATTATAACTCGGGAGTAATATCGGATTTAACGTACTGTACACAATGTAAAGTATTTTTCAAAGACTCTTTCAGTGTTTTTAAATAGCCTGATAATCAATAATTTCATTTGCAATATTCAGTGTCTCAGAAAAGCCATTTTGTTTGGTTGGTAATGAATTATATCACCTTACAGTACACCACGAACCATGTTTTTATTTAAATGTTGGTAATGCCATTTATAGAAATTAAAACGACCCGTAGTTTTTTATATGCTCTTTTTCCTCTCTCACCAACCTGAAAACTAGTAGATATAGTAAAAAAAGGCGACATTTGAATTGTAAGGCGACTTTGATCAGAGGATATATTGTTCAAATGTTTCTCAATAACTGCTTTTTCTTTATGGTAATAATACGGAATACGCTATAAATGCAAATGTTATATTACCTCATTTAAAATAAGATTCCAAGAAATTTGTATTGGAATTTTTAGACTCAAGTGATATTTTTTAGATATTTATTTAGTGATAAGTATTTTTTTGTAATTTGCATTGTCTTGAAATCACTGGAATTTATATCACTGAGTGTAAATTATAATGATTGTTTGCATATTTTATTTTAATTTACGAATAATAAGAAGTTTTCTAAAATCAGCTGAAATTAATAATTAATTCTAGTGCTAATTTGAGAATACTAAATACAACTCTTATGAAGATTCGGGCTGCTTTCAACCATTACAAAATATTTTTGGTACCTACACTATACAATGGATAATATGAGTTTAAACATCCTTAAAAGCGTTTTAGCCAGAATTTTCAGAACAGATGATTTTTTTTTTTACCAAGCGATAGTAAAATGTGGGGACTGGGGATTTCCTTTAACACATGGATTTCAGAATATAAATAAAAAATATTACACAAAATAAAATTTCAAAATTATTTTCTCCTAAAATATTTCCTTCTAAAAATGAGCGAAATAAATGCGATGCTTCGTCCTCGAATAGTAACTGTGAAGTGATTCATCTAGTAAATCAGATAATTGCGACGAAGAAGAACCTTATGCACTTTAGTTGCACTTCTTGTGAAATCTTGTCAAATACTGATAAATATGGCCAATATTAATTTCCCGAGTGTGTTTCACGTCTTTGTAAGAAACAGATTAACAGATACAAGAATTGCTTCACTAGAATAAATGTAATGAATTCTAAGACCACCCGCTGACTGCGACTTTTTGTCACTGACACTTGTTGTGTTGTGTCACTGTGGGTGCGCTCACTGCTCACTACTGGTGACAAAATGTTCATTTAGCGATAGATTTCAAATAGGTCGCAGTGATTTCGCTCTTGAATTACGCAGAAGGAAAATTGAACAAAAGAAACACTACTGGGTACATCTCATGTACAATGAATGATCATTAAAAGGAAAATTTTAAAAATAAACAAACATATTAAATCATGATGTATCAAAGCGATCCCACGTTGAAACGTTGACTTTGATCACCAAGTTTTTATTATTTTCTCGCTCACAAAACATAATATTTTTTTATAAAAAAAAATAAGAATTTTCATTTTCCTTTTATAAAGGTTTGAAATTCGAAACTGATCAAAGCCACCTATTCCATTTACTCTACTGGAATCATATTTTACGTAAAAACTATCTCCGCATGCGATGACGTCATACTTGGTGACGTCACGAATTGCTCGTTTTTATTTTTTTTCCAAATGACTAGACTATGATCCTTCATATCTCCCTTATTTCTTCACAAATTTTAATAAGAATAGTATCTAGTGTCTTGTAAAATTAAAATTAATTGATTAGCTAGTAAAAAAAACACCTTGATAATTGCCCATTAACCGAAACGCTCATCTCCAGTTCCATGAGTACCTATGGAGTTTTATCATGTATCTACAAAAAAACTTTTCATGAAACGTAAATCCTCTTTAAATAAATTAAACCTATCCCGAAATAAAAAGTTTTCCCGAACCCATTAAATAAATTGACGCAACAAGTTTAGGGTTATTCAATAATGTTATTATTTTGTGACTATTCCAGATATCATAAACTAAAGTTATTGTAAAATTCGTATAAATCAACTTTATTTTAACCACTTATTTTTATTTATTCTTCAGACCGGTTTCAAAGCGACGCAACCTTTTTTCGAGGTACATTTTCAACTAATCATATCCTTTTTCATTTTAACATTGATAACAATATATTATCGAATAAAAATACATCGAGACAAATGAAGCTAATAAGCGCAGCCTTTTTTTATATTGCTCTTGTGAGATGTAAACAATATTTAAAACTAGACAGGAGTGGTTTAGTGGAAATACTGTTTGGTTGGTTATTTATTATTTTTTTCTTATTATGAATCGCTTTTTTAGTTTCGATAAATAAAGCAAATGTGTCCAACTCCCCAAGTGAAGAGTTGTTTCAAACACTGCGAGCCCTCAATGTAAGGCAACCCACGAAGTTCATTAAAATGACTTAGGTAATTCAGGGTGTCCGCCAGCAGATTTTACACTGAATTGAGCTTACGAAGCGGCGAATAGCAAGGCGGCAGCGGGGGAAACGGGGTATCACTCGACGCGGGAGTGTTGCGGGTTTGTTAGTAGCTATGAGTCAGTGGACAGGAGCGCACCGCGCTTTTGCGGTTGAAGTGTAATTCGCGAACAATAATTCGATCAGTGAGCGAAGCGTCGGTTTTGTTCTCACTTTGATATCCGACGGTCAAAGGATGGCCCATGACTACAAATATGGGCATGACTACAAAAGTTTAGAAAAACTGGATCATTCGGAATTGAGCCTCGGCCTGGACCTTCAACGTCTGTCACCACTCCTGAAAACGTAGAACTTATGAGAAAAGAAATTTTGCGAAATCCGCGTTAGTCTATCCCAATGGTTTGCAAACCGCGGCTCTTTAGGCACTCGAGTGCGGCTCAGCGCAAGTTACACTTTTTGTTCAATTTGTTTTGTCTACGGATTCTATATAAGAACTTCTAGGATTATTTCATTTTGTATTATCAAAGATATTGCAAATACTGTAATCGAATGCATAGAGAAGCATCATATTAAACTTTTTGAAATTATTTCAATTTCAACATATCGTCGCTTCAGTTCTTTTTTATTTAACAAACTAAAACACAAATCTGCAAAAACAGAGATTTAAAGTTTTTTAACGATAAAGTCATAAATAGTGACCACAATTTGCGACAAAATTCGTTAAAAAACCCTTTAAACAATTTGTTAAAATAATTTTTTAAAAGGCTTTCTTAGAACTGCTGTACACACTTAAATCAATTTCGTTTAAAAACACATATAATGTTATTTAATGCCAACGCATTTTCAATTTTATTCTTATTTCTATAATACAAAAAACGAAAACAAAGTGTTTAAAAATACAAAAGCGTTGATAGTAATTATATTATTCTATTGTTTTTCTATTCCAGAAATCTGTAATACTTTATATACAATTATGGAACACGGGCTTAATACTGACATTTTTAGTATAATTTTTAAAGAAGGTACAAACCTATTTCAGGGATGATTAATTTATATTTTTAGATGTTATTATTCTGGTTTCATTTCACAGGCAGAACTGTTTTCTTCAACCGTCAGGACTCTGATAAAAATATGTAAATACAATAAAAATACTGCTTCACAAGATGTGAACGACATTGAGATTTGAATCACCGTAACGTTTGGATCAAATGATAATAATTATCAGACCGAGAATTAAAGTTACCTCATCTTTATAAATTTAAATTTCTAAGATTTAAATAATGAATCTTAGAGAAAAGGAAATCAATTTCGTTTCCATTTATTATTTTCGAATGATTTGAATAACAATTGTTATTTTACTAAATGATATTTAAATATAACATTTATATTTCTATCTTGGTACTTACCGCGATAACATGCTTTGAACTTGATCAAAAAAATAAGTCTTGATAATAAATACTCCAATATTAAATGTAAGTAGAGTAAAGTTCGAGTTAAATCGTCCGATGAACTGAGGTACGCAGTAGGTCTTATTTGGTTGTACTGTGATATGCGTTTCATATTCTGTAAATTTTATATTATAAACTTTACAAATATTATACTGTCCACATTAAAGTTAAATTTATCATGCAGCTCGGCATACATTGAAACGACATACATATTCACTTACCCGAATCTGTTTGAAAGGTCTGGTGGCCTTTTTTTTAGATGTGCACATTGCAAAAACAGGTTTTTTTAGCTGTAATGAACGATAAATTTATTTACTATTTCAAGAAAAAAATTGTTTTCAAAAGATTCGCGTATTTTTATTTTTTTAAATTTACATTTACTGCTTTCAATTCCCCGATCACCATCAGAATGACCAGTCAAGTATATACAGTCAATTTGTCTGTCACCCTCAATCAAATTTTCCTAATTCTGACGGCGATGGGGTATGTTAGTTCATTAGCTTGTCAGTAAACCGGAAGAAACAAGTCCGATCGGGAGAACCAGAACTGTTACCACCCCTCCACACCAGCCAAATAATTCATACCGATTAAGCCCAGAAAAAGAAAATCATTATTCATAAATTCACTCTATTCCTAACACCACTCAAATCAAAAGGAAAACCTAGCATCAACCTATTTAAAATTTAGCATCCTATCAACTAATCTATCAACCGACCTATCAACCAACCTAATTAACCACACGCAATATGAAAACCCAATCCTATCCAGGACAGCGTCCCCAATAACCCATCACGGCGGCGAAAGAGCAGCACAGCCTTACCCCCGACCAATACACGCCCCTCAGCTCTAGTGGTTAGAGTATTAGTAGATAAACCCTCTTCCCTTTTACGGAAATAGACAACCCATCCTGCATTGTCGCCATGAAGATCATTCTATTTAAAAAACCTCTCTGCTGATATTTAAAGGTGCTATCGTTCGCCACATTGATTATTGCTCCAGTATTTTATATTTAAGTAATGAAGGAGATCTAAAGAGACTCCAAATAATACAAAACAAAGCGACGAGGATAATATTAAGATGTGGGAGACGAACAAAAGTTAAGAAAATGATTCAACTTCTAGATATCATGACAATTAATCAAAGAATCAAATTCAATGTTGCTAATGAAATAAACAAAATAGTTCCGAGATATTTTTTAAATAAAATAAAAAATAATGAGTTCTTTCATAAATATGTAACAAGAGGATCTAAAAATATAAGACAAGAAAAGAAATCAAAAGCAATGTCCCAGAACTGCCTTATGTACAGGGGAATACAATTATTTGAGGAAAATTAATTTTAATTAATTAATAATTAATTATTAATTAATAATTAATTTGAGGGAATTTGCTTATGTGTGCCCTACTTCAAAGTTTAAAGTTACTGTAATATTAGTATCATTTAGCCTCTTTGAAAATAAACAGAAACAATTAATACTAAACTAGGTACTACCAGAATACACACTACATAAACACCACATCTTATACACATCACTCCATACACCTCACTCCACGCACTACATTTCATACTCACAACAATAAAAACACAATCACTAGTAAATTCACACAAAGCACAAATTCTTCTTACATCTTGTTGTACTGTTAGATAGTTGTTTCATATATTGTGTTGTGTACGTAATTGGTGCTGTGTTAGGTTTATTTTTTGTTCGTTATATTGTCTAGATTTATATTAACATAGCACTGTGTGCACAACATTAAATTTAAACAAATAAACAAATAAACAAAACAAATAAAAGCCAGAAAGCTTAAAAAATGAAACAAATGTAAATTTATTTCAAATTAAATGTAAAAAGTATATTTGTGAAAAATATTAGGTAATATATAAAGTAAATAGTGAATATAATTAATGAAAATGTACATATGAAACAGTGAATATTATAAATTAGGATATTAAGTGTATAATAGTGATAAATAATGTTAGAATAAGTATAGATGTAAATATTGTGTTGTAAATATATATTAGACTATGTTAATCATAGAACTAAATAAAATTAATAACAAAATATAAAAAAATCCCGCTAGAGCCAAAATAAAATTAAAAAAATAAAAACATAAAAACAATGCGCATTTAGATTCCCCGAAGAGCATACCACTTTTCTACCCATACAGCTCGACAGATACCACAATAATTTATAATATGTATATTCTCGAACTCTTCCTTCCCTCACTTATCCTCTCCACTCTCTACATGCATATTAGGGTGGGCTGTTATTTTTTTCCGAATTTCGAAATAAAAGGGGTGTAAAAAGTTGTCTTTTGGATTGCTTGGAACGCAAAAAATATTTTTTTTAAATATTTGATACTACTTTTGGCCTTCAACTAGAGCTTGAAGTTTTCGAGAAGGTCGATTTTTTGCGCTAAACCGACTGTCATTTCCTATTTAAGTAAGAAAATCAGTTCATTTAAATTTGAAAATATGCAATAAACCTTTCATAATAAGCATCCAAGGGCGTAGAGTGGCACTTTGTTTTGTAATAAATGGGTATCATTGTTTTAATCAGCCATTTTTTTCGTCAATATTAGACAGGCGCTCAACGGAATCAGTTCTGCGTGGTGTAATTTTTTTGCATTTCGGCTGTTTTAAAACGTGTCTTTATTCGCAATGTGATTAAGTTAAATCTTTACTTATTTTTTTTATCAATATAGATAATTAATAAAATGTTCAGACAGTGATAAACTTCAAACCTCGATTGAGGGCTAAAAGTAGAATGGATTTTTTTAAAAATAATTAATTGATGTGATCAAAAATGCAACTTTTTAAAAAGTTTAAAAAAAACTTCATACATCATTGGCCCACTCTAATGCATACCCATCCTTATCCGGCCCCATTTAGTTGAAATATGTGACTAGATTTTTTTTCCCGTTTCATTCCTTTTTTTATGGAATCATTATATGTATATTGCGTATAATATGCCATATATTTCTTCAATTTCTTTTTTTAATTTATGTTAACCGATTATCGGTTCTGACTCCATGAAATATTTCTTAATGCCAACTATTAATACGAAGAACTATTGGTTATCTAAATGAGAGTAACAGAGAGATTATAGTAACCAGAGTAACATGCGCGTGTACGAGGAACGGCTTAAATCTAATGCACACATTCTTGTAGAACGCGAAAGAAATAACCTTTAGAAGCGCACTAGGTGGCACGTGGAAGTAACATTCTATCTCTTTACGCATGCGCGGGTTTGGAGGCGTTGCGTTCATCTAATGAATTTTAAGTAGCTGAATTATGGAGATGTGTTCTAGTGCTGTGTCTACGCGAGTTAAACAGCGTGCGGTTATCGAATCTTAACTGCCGAAAAAGTGACTCCTACATATACCAATTGTCATTAAAAGGATATTTATAGTGACAATGCCGTTGACAGGTCTACTGTAAATCAATAAGTAGTATAAGTGTGTAGTTGCGAGTCTAAAAAAGCCATAATTGTTGAGGAAACATGCAGCGGATGTTCGATCACTGCCACGGATGATAATCATCGCAAACTCGTCGATGATTTGATTCGAAATGACCGGCAAATTTACCCAAAAGCGTATAGCAAACTAAATGAGAATATCCAAAACAATTGTTGGTTTTATTTTTTAATACTTAAAATACCGTTAAATCTTTCAAAATAACAGTCCTCGTCCGTCCACTCACCTCGCGCGCAACTAGAGAGGCTCTGCGAAACCTAGAGTTAAAGCCGATTCCACACCCTCTTTACTCCCCCGATCTTTTTTTTTCTTCTACTCAAGAGAGACTTCAAAGGTTATTATTATACTTCAGACGACGAAGTGAAGGCAGGTATCAAATCCTGGGTACGAGAAATGTCAAAAGAATTTTTCAGTGACAGAATGAAAAAACTTGTTACAGTGTGGAAGAAATACAGGCTTAAATGACTATGTTGAAAAATATACAATATTTTGAAGATTAAAAATTGTATTTTAATTGACTTTTTCCCCGATTTTGCCGTATGTTTTTGTTCGTATTCTACAAGCATGTGTGCATTACCTTTCAGCCTACTTTCAGTAGCCTACTTTTCAGGCTGTTTAAACGCAGAATGAGTTTTTATGGGTTAATTTGTCATGTGTCGTTCTCACTCTTTCCCGACGCGACAGTTTTGATAACTTTAAAAATTGTAGGCAAACGCACCAACAGCGGTTGTGCAGCGGTTCAATCGATTTTTTTCAGGATTTTCACCTGAGAGAGCAAGAGAGTCGAAAACACTCGTCCAGGATTCCAGTTCTATTACACTGACAGAACTATATTTTTATTTTTTTTCTTTCAATTATGGTCTGGATGATATTCTTTCTTTCTTTATTATAACTGTGCAAATAAACTCTCCGGTCCAATATCTCTATAATTTATAATTTTATCTACTGGTAAAATCACTAAAATGTTTTTCCCGACGCTGGCTGATGCAACAAACTTCCATCGTCATACTTTCCAAAGTACTTTCAAAACGACCCAAACTTTTACCGGACACGGAGCTATGAGATGTTACCTATATACATAGGTTTAAATAAAGAAATTCTGACTATTGTCCATGCGATGATATTTTTTCACAGAGTATCAAACATCTATTATTTCAGTGACCATTTTCCAGTTTGCAACGCCATAATCTTAAAACAGAACGTAGGAAAGATGGAATATCCTTAACAAATATCCACATTCTCATTAAAAGTAGCTATCACGCGCCTTTGTTTTTGGACTTTGCAACAATGGTGATTGGACTCATAAAGGTAATAAACCAAAATCAGTGATCGAACATCCCATTTCCAAGACATGTAAAAACCGATTTTTTCCGAGTACCTAAGCCCTATACATGCCACGTAAGGCTACTTAATACAGGGGTCCAAATATATATATTAAAAAAATATGAAAAAAACTTACAATTCACAGAAAGCATTTTCCCTAATATATGAAAAAAAATTACACATATTCACAAAGATAAAAGCAAGTGTCATGTGAAAAGTTATAGAATAACTTAAAAATATCAGTTTTCGGTAAAATTATGGAGTTGATCAACTCACACCTGATATCGCTTCAATTATTATAACACAGCAACATGATTTTTAAAAGGGTTGGTCATTCGAATTTAACCTTCTTGAAATTACAAGTTTCATTACTGATTCTTTTTGCAAAAAATCTGAAGTCATATACACCGATTTTTAAAAGGCATTCAATAAAATCAAATATTATAATATCTTGCTTCATAAATTTAACTGTTATGGATTTCATGGCGATCTTTTAATATGGTTGAATGTTTAAGTAACAAATCGATTCCAGGCAGCAGATTTGAATTATGTTATGGGAACGCACTCATGCTGCCATCATTTTAACCACTAGCAACACCGCGCAAACTACACCGGAACTGTTCGACGCCGGCACGATCGAGGCACGCCAGAATTCCCATATCCCTCGTTGACTTCAGTTCGTTAGCGTTTTGCTCTCTCTAAGACTTTCAAATTACCCACGTAATATAAATTCGTGTCACGATTAATTCATTTAGTGTTGTACTTAATCTAATAACTTTTTTTTAAATCTTGTATTCATTATTTTTCTAGTAAACCTCAGAACAATGTGAGTAAATCTTTCATTTAATTTCACGCAATCTTAAAACGAAACTGCGGTAAGTCAAACCAACCATTTCATTCCAACAAAAGATTTCACTACAGTGTATTATCTAGTTTTAAATACTACAGCTCAGGCGTTCCGCAAGGTTACCATTAAGATCCAATTTTCGTTTCTCTATATAAAATATAAAAGTCAGTGCTTTAATTTTTTTCAATTTCCACCCTTTGCTGATGATGCAAAGATGTTTACCAATTTCTGTGATATATCGCACTGTGTAATCTAAGAGGATCAAGATCGTCTAATTGATCACGGTTATTATAATCAGTAGTAAAATAGCACTCTACGAAGAATACAGATTACCTATAATGACAGTTTTAGTGACATCGACATACTACATTGTAAATACCATATTTTTATCAGATCAGTTAAAGACATTTTAAATTTATCTCCTGCTTGACTTTGCACTTTTAATTTGATTCTTAATTTTGTCTTTCAATTTTAACTTTTTAATTTTAATTCTTAATTTTAACTTTTAATTTAAACTTTTAACTAAATTTTAATTTAAACTTTTCATTTTAATTTTAACTTTTACTTTTAATTTTAATCATTTGATTTCAACTCTTAATTTATACTTACCTACATCTACTACCTGCATCGAATAATTTATTGTTAGTTGTGATTTTTTTTACAATTAAATTGAAATGTTCATGATAGCAGAGAGAAAGGGAGGAAAGTAGAGTAGCTTTACAATGTTTTCTCCTTTTTATGAACTTTTTATGTAATATTTTTATTTTTACTTTTTTAGAATTAAATTATTTTTCCCCTCTCCTCCTGCATTCATTGGTGTGAAATCTGTAATTGGTCTTACTTTTTAAAAATTGTTCTTTTGTACCTTGTTTTATATAAAGACTGTATGATTTCATTAATAATTAAAAAAAAAAAAAATAATACCTCAAAATGTTATTCAATTACATTTACTAAAAGTAAAAACTTCTTTACGGACAATTTAAAACAAATCAAACAATCAAAGATAATTATTTACCACGGTGCAGCGAGATTAGAGATTTGGGAGTTATTCTTGATAGCAGATTGCTGTTTGGGTCTCATATAAATTATATTATTAAAAAAGGTAACCAAATGCTGGGTTTCATTTTAAGAATTTCCAAACCCCTTTAAAACTTAGGACATTAAAGACTCCATAATAAACATTTGCACGCAGTTATTTGGAGTTTGTATTAGTTATGTGGAGTCCACAATACATAACATACATTGAAAGAATTCTAAATGTTCAACGGAATTTTTTTAAATACCTACATTACAAAAACAATAAAAAGCCTTTCACCTACAGCCAATCTACTAAACAAAATGGATTTGTTACCCTTAAAAAAAGACCCACTATGTGAATTATGCAATTTATACATATGATGAAAAATTTTTGCATCTATAATTTTATTTATCATAACCTTGAATTATTATGTATTTTCAAAAAAATACGAATCAATCTTTCTGACTGCGATACACTCCCACTTGCTTTTTACTCCTCACAAATACACACAAAACCACCATCTTACATTTAATATATATATACGCAAACACACATTAAAGAATATACCATTTTTTTATATGCAAGGGTATTAGACGCAAACTTAGAAATCTCTACCAAGAGCGGAAAATTAGTTATTGGCGCCAAAATAAAATATACATAAAAACCTATCTATTTAAATAATAGCGTAATTCAAAACCGTCTCTAAATCTTGCAAAAACAGATTTCAATTATACTACTTGACACTACAAACTTACCATTCTCCATTGAGATGGTGAAGCATACCTAGAAATCTCACCATTCTTTTTTCAAAGTTTTCCGCAAATATCTCGGTAACAACTTCAATTTAAGTTTACTTCTCATACCCTCATTGATTATTTTTTAGTAACTTTGCTGGTCTGTCTTTCAAACTTATCTTTATTACGTAATTTAAACATTGTAGACCGTATGTTTCAATAAAAAAAATAAAAAAAAACGAATTATACAAATTATAAAATCATTACTTGGTTGTTTAAAACTTTTCAATGTACTTCATAGTTCTAACGCTCCTATATACCTGCGTGAAAAATTTCAACGCTTATCAGTTCATGGTTTACCTCTTCGTTCTAATTTTCAAGGCACTCTCTTAATACCCATCCATAATTCCTCTTTCTTCTCTAACTCATAAAGTGTCCATGCGGCTCGACTGTGAAATCATCTCCTATCCACCATCAAAGATGTTACTACATTATCTCTGTTTAAATCACGTCTGAAGAAATATCTCCTTTCTCTTCCTCAATCTCTCCTCCTTTCCTTTTTCCTCGTTCCTCTTTTTTTCTTTTTCTCATTGAGTAATAGTTTCAATTTAAGATAATTTATAAACAAATACGTTTATTTTATTATATAAATAAAACACGAGTGATACTTTAATCCACAAATTTGGAATATCCAGTGACCGGTTTCATCGCTTTCGCGACATCTTCGAGACTGGTATATTTATTAAAAAGTTAAATGTATTTATCAAACACAGCAACCATGAAACGACTGTATAAAAATTAAACCTTAAGCTGAGAATGGCATCCCAGCACCTGTGGTTCAACCGAGAGTGTAAGAAGCGGAACATCGTCCCGAATTATGTCAGCGTACAGACGAAAACCAACACCCCGGCTGCCAACAGAGCCATTGCCGTAGCCCGGAAAACGTGGCTTATGGCAGAAACCAAAAAGTGGTATAGTATCCGTGATTGCACTAGCAATTACTTATTTTATATGACTTTTTACCCCTTGTTTTTCAGAAATCATTACAAAACCACACTTACGAAGGATGGGACACCAACAATAAAATAAAATACTTAAACTCATTAAAATAACATTATATCCATTCATTTGTTAACCCATAGAAAATTTGTCGATAATGATCCTTAAGATAAAAATAACTTTATTTAATTTACTTACATATAACTTTGAATTATGTATCCTTACCTCTGTTCTGTATAAATACATTTAACTTTTTAATAAATATACCAGTCTCGAAGATGTCGCGAAAGCGATGAAACCGGTCACTGGATATTCCAAATTTGTGGATTAAAGTATCACTCGTGTTTTATTTATATAATAAATTACAATGAACTTCCATCAAGAATTTTCACTTACAAACTTAAATGTTTCAAATACGTTTATTTCTAGTTTTATATATCTTAAACTTTTTTTTTCTATTGAATATGTTCTGTTACGTGAATTATAAAAATAAAACTTTTATTTTATTTGTTGGTTGGAAAAAATTGCCATTTGGCAATAAGCCTGCTAATGAACAAATACTATTATGTACAAAAAGTTAAATAAATAAAAAATAAATAAATAATAATAAGTCATTTATTATTACTAATGTAATACAAACGCTGTTACGGAGCAATATTATATAATGTACCCACGTCACAAAATATCTGATTTTAACATTCCTAATATTCTGTCAAATTTAGTCAACTTAAAATTGAGTTTATTTATTTATTTTTGGACAATACCAAACTAATAACAACACTCACATAGACACATAAAAAACAAAGTTTAACTGGGTTGGTAATTTTTCATGACTGTCCACAGCATGCAAGGTACATAAATCATAATTATTATTTTTAAATCAAGAAGAATGAAGGAATGAGAAAGAAGAATAATTGTTTTTTTTTAAAAGGAATAACCCGCTAAGCCTCTATTTTGAGGCTTGTCAGCAGGTGGGGTAGAGGGGATTTGGAAGGAGGTAATTAAAAATTTACCACAACAGTTAGACCAACTGAGAAAAAAATCTTTCTTGGATTTTTTTCTTGCAACTGGCGAGAATCGAACCCACGACGTTTCACAGTTTCACAGTTGGCTTCGTAACAACGCATATATATGCGTATTTATCAATAACTTAAATTCACACATTTAAACTTAAATTCCATAACGCGATCTATTGTTCGAAGTCATATTTGCTACTTTGGGTATTTTGTGTATTTTTATTTTATTTTTTTATTTTTTATTTTTTTATTAAGGAAAAACAACAGTTGTTTTATTTAGTTTTTATTTATTAAACTTTTTGTACATAATGTTATTTGTACATTGGCGGGCTTATTACCAAATGATAATTTGTTCCAACCAACCAATAAAATAAAAGTTTTTTTTTTATAATTAAAGTTCCAGAACATATTCAATAGATAAAAAACATTAAAAAGCTAAAGATATATAACAATAGAAATAAACGTATTGTAAACGTAGTTGTTCTATAAGAATACAAAATATAAAAAATAGTACATACATTTAGTTAAAGTTTTTCACAAATATAATGAGAGAACATGTTACACAGTAAAGAGAAAAAATATATATTAAATAAGACATGAGAAAAAAAAGCTCTTAAGAAGGTTAAGGGATGAGGAAATAGAGTGGAGGAGTGGAGGAGAGGGATTTTCATAATATACTTAACCAATTCAAAATATTTATATTATAATAAAATAAACATAATTAAAGGAACATAAACTTATTACTCACGGACAAATGCTTTATTTTACAGTGTTTCAAAAAGTTTTTTTTTTAAGTCACAAAGTTTTGTATTAAAAATATCTAAATGGGGACAAAGTAAATTAAATTTGGAGCATCTACGATAAATAAACGAGTTTTGAACATAATTTTTTTTTGTGTATGTAATACCTACTTGTGTGAAAAAATATTATGTTTTATTAGGATACTGTAATATGAATATTTTGTCATCTGGCTTTAGTGTAACACGCATCTACGTATTATGCAAAATATTTTATATTTATTTAATGTTGTTTAAAATAATATGTTTCTATTTTAATCTTTAATACGAATTTCACATCGGTGATAGACAAAATAATTAAAAAACTGTGTTCTGTAAGGAATAAGGACAGATGGCGTGATGAAATTGGTTAGACAGCTAACTTTGAAACTGAAGTTGCAGGTTTTATTCCCAATAAAAAGGAAAAAAAGAGAAAGAAAGAAAGTTCCATGAAAAAATCAAAGAAAGTGTTTTTCTCAATTGGTCTGGGTATTGTGGTATATTTTTCATAACTCCCTATCCTATTTCCCACCAGCTAAAAATACTCTCCAGTAGAAGCTTAACCGGTTTTTTCTTTAAAAATAAAAAAAAAGATAACGGACACAGCAAACTACTAAAACTTTTTTTTTTTTTTCAAAAAGTGGATTTTTTTTTAACAGCAGAAAAATCCTTATAAACAAACAAATATAAACCTTGTATATTATAAGCAAGGTAAATAATAAAGCAACTCCCATATAAAAATATATATATATATATATAAAAAGCAAACTACGGTGACTACTATCATCAAACGGAGGCGATACGATTGGCTCGGCCACATACTGCGGATGCCTTCTGCAAGGCTTAACCACGTTTGCTTACATTACAAAGCATCAGGTTCTCGACATTCTAGAAATCCGCTGCTGACTATTTGTCGGTGGTTCATTTCAGAACTACGAAACACAAATCTGACTAGGGAGGACGTACAGGAACTGGCAGCCGATGGAGATGCCTGAAGGCTCTTTTTGGACACCGAATGCTACAACCAAGGAGTGGACGTGGAATGATGATGTTCTGTAAAACGAAATCTTAAAAGCAAAAGGTAATAAGTTCAGTCGTATTTGTTGCACACTTCTCGAAACATCCATATCATATTATTGTACATTTTAACTTATTTTTGCTTATTTATAATTAAAATGCCAAATGCGAGTCTTTTACACTAATTTAGTTAGACAGTTGAAGGCACAATGTCGCATTCGATTGTCAATGTCTGGGACACTCGAGTCAAAGTCTACTGGTTTTCAATCGATTTATGTCGCACAGGTAATTTAAGAACATGTCACATATAATTTTAAAGGCAAATTATCCAGCACAAGGCTCTAGGATGATTTTTTAAAAATATATTGATGTTTTACTGAAATAGAGATAAAGTTTCTTACAAATAAAATTATGCTTCGCTATTTTCCTAAATAAATTGTGACCTTTCCCTCCCATAATAGTATTACTCGTATATCGGTTTTTAAGGGTTTTACTTTACCATGTAATATGATATATTTTAGAATATTCCTACATAATTTTGTATGAAAATGTTTGAATCAACTTAATTGCAATTAAAGTCTTTATCATTAATATTCACTTTTTTATTTATGTGATTTCATTTTCAGAAACCAAAATAAAACAGAGCAATTAACGGTTACCGGAAAGTTGTCCTCAGTTGTTTGCGAGATATTATTTGTTCCCTGATTTTCCTTCGCAGAGACTATTCACCACCGAGCGAGTTATTTGCCGGAGCACTTCTTCGTCGACTATTAATTTATTTGACAAGACATCGTACCTTGAGCATTTAATCGCCAATACACTTGTTATCCAAATATTTCAACAACACATTATTTTTAATAAAAAATGGAGGATTTCAGTTTTACACATCCATAAGGAAGTTAAGTAGTTTTTTTTTCGTTTAAAGAACATGTAAATATGTAACGAAGACAAAACAAAATTAAAATTAATGTACCCTAAGAATTTTTTTTTGACCCTTTCCAGATAGAGAAATATCACTTCCTACAAATATCGATAATAATATGTGAAATGGATTTAGAATAATTATTTGTATTTTCATCATCAATACAGATGTTGTGGAGAAATTGTTTTCATGTGTAACTTTACAAAAGAAAATATGAAAAATATGTAAAAAACGATTGGTTTGGAACAAAGTTGAAAATTAACATTAATCGTGACATTTAGGGGAGTGGCCAATGCAATGCCCGTTTTTGCGGGAATTCAAAATTAGAAATTTAAAAATATTTTTTTGTGCTACTAATGAGAGCAAAAAAATTTTTTTTTACTGGACAGTATTTCTTATACGAGTACTATTTTTATTCTAAAAAAAAACTGATTTTTCCCTATTGTAGTAAGGAGTTCATATTTTAGAGTTGTACTTTAACTGGTTTCTCGTTAGTGAAGTACGAGCATACATCAAGTTCTGCTGATTGGTGAGTTGGCTTCCGTAAACTAGTAATCTATCACAATACTTTATTATTAGTTGATTCGGGAGCGCTATTGATGTTGTTTAAAGTAGTTCATATTTTATTATTTTTACATTCTCAAGAAACCGCGCCATTAAATTCTCATTTTTTTACCGCGCGTAAGAAAAGAATCTTTATACCCAATTTCCCGAATCACTGAACTTCCTCACTTAGCACCAAAATATGGATTGCGATCAAAATAATTATTCCGGTAACTCAATTTTTTTATATTTTATAAATAAGAGCACTGATGTAAATTAAAATAAAATAAATTCCAGTTGCGAGCACCTCGATCTTTAAAATCCAGCCGAAATTGCGTCTAAATCTTGTTTTTTCAAATATCTTAATTCCAATGCTAAATTTGGCCGGAGAAGTTTGAGAATACTTTAAATAACCTAATTTTGAGAAAACTTAAAATAGCCTACAACTCTCTTATAAAGCCGTAATTATTTACGAGTATTTACATTTTTTGAAAACAACAATGAAAATGGACGATTAAGTTTCGTTTTTCGTGAGTATCTCGTTTATAATACATTTTTTTTAATTTACTCCAAAATCAATTAATTTATTACAGACCTATGTTATTATTATATACACATTTTTTTATCATTAACTTTTTTATTTTATTTTTATATGAACTTCATTACTGATTTTCTAAAATAATGACTTAAATACATATTTACATATTATACAAACATACATGTAATCATTATATGTATGTGTGTATCTGAGAAATATTCGTATCCTGACGTCACAACGACCTGTGAAGATCTATTGTGACGCATCCCCGTGAATAATGAGTACTTACATATAAACTGCCAGTTTAACTTAACCTAGCGCGTTCAGAAAACTCACACTAACGCATTTAAAATCTACGGGATGTTATATTATTTATTGTTTCAGCATTTACTTTGTGGAAAGACATTTTGAATTTATTTAAAATAAAACACTTTGTAAATTTACCACACAAGAGTTTATTACATTAAATACACGACTAGTTTCGGGTAATCAGTATTACCCATCCTCAGGTGTAAATATAAATTAAACTAAAATACATACACAGATTAATATTAGGTACTGATAGTGTTGGGTGGAAGGGGAAAGGTAATGTTAGGTGGAGGGGATGGGGTTTTCCTAATTATCGGAAATATTGAAAGCAGGGGTGACGAATTTTGGTATATAAAAAAAAAAACAAAAAAAAATCAAAAAAATTTAAATTCAGAAAAAACTTTAATTAATAATATTATATTCCAAAATTCGTCACCCCTGCTTTCAATATTTCCGATAATTAGGAAAACCCCATCCCCTCCACCTCACATTACCTTTCCCCTTCCGACAACACTATCAGTACCTAATATTAATCTGTGTATGTATTTTAGTTTAGTTTATATTTACACCTGAGGATGGGTAATACTGATTACCCGAAACTAGTCGTGTATTTAATGTAATAAACTCTTGTGTGGTAAATTTACAAAGTGTTTTATTTTAAATAAATTCTACAGGATGTTAGCTAACTTAATACCTAATAGTCATAGAATGGTTTTCCTACTTGCTTGCCTTTGGGCTCCTCTATAGCTTGGCGCATTATCACAGATTTCTACCGGCATATTAAAACCATTGTATAAATTCTATAGTGGGTTTTGTTTTTATAAAGAAAAAAAAAAATATTTATTTATTTGTTTTATTTTATTTATTCATATAAAGATACATATTCCAAAATATTGTAAAAAAAAAATATTTTGTAGAATATAATTTCTTTCGTGCTTTGTGTTCGAAATTTTCAATTTGCAAAATCTCTAAAAGGTGGTGAAATGTAAAATCGTAAATCTTCCTAGATGTCGATTCTGGTTAATACCCCAAGGACACTTCTGAGAAGATAATAATATATACCGTTCCTATTGTTATTAAGAACCGTATTTGAACGATTACACGTGACGATAATAGTACAGGCTGAAGAGCTTCTTAAGAACCCTTCAGTCAAAAAATAGTTGAATCTAGTACTTGCTTACAATAATTTGAACGTACCTACTCAAAATATATTTCAAAATAATTTGTTTATTTATTATGTGCCTGGATATTTCACAAAAAGCAAGACCGGCCAACAGAAAGCGTTTTTTAAATTTTGTAAAAGAAGAACACAATAGAGATCGCTCTCTTTTCTACACCGACAACCTCCGGACTAATAAGTGGCGTTTAATCTCTGAAGCTCTTGATTGTAAATCATTCTTACTATTGTAAATTCAGCAAAAAATAAATCTCACGGAAGTCTTCTTTATCGTGTATGTAATAATAATGAATTTGATAATTCTAAATAACTGTAATTAAATTATATTAAATTAGGATAATCTAACAACGGATCGTATCCCAACAGTGGTGATCCGTACTTTTAAAGACGTAGATTTATTAACAATATTTTGAGTTTGTCCAAATTTTTGTAGACAAGAACAGGATTCAACTCCCTGGGGAGCTGTTTATATTAAAATATTACAACAGAGATGAAGAACATTTGAGAGAAGGTAATATGGAAGTCTAAGCATCTACAGGGCTTATGACCTGTCAATGACTGGTTTAAGTGGCCACTTTAAACACTGTGTAACATTCACCATTCTGCCTATATTTGAACATCCATAGTCCTTCAATTCTTTCATCTGTTGATGTTTGTGAAGTTAAAGAGCTGAAACCTTTATTTATGCGGGTGAGATTCATCTAATTGAATTATTTCACCTACTTACTAGGCAACGCCTGAAAATATTGTAGGTGTAGGTGTTTCACCTAGTATGTAGGTGAAATAATTCAATTAGATGAATCTCACCCGCATAAAGGCTTCAGCTCTTAAACTTCACAAACATCAACAGATGAAATAATTGAAGGAATATGGATGTTCAAATATAGGCAGAATGGTGAATGTTACACAGTGTGTAAAGTGGCCACTTAATCCAGCCATTGACAGGTCATAAGCCCTGTAGATGCCTAGACTTCCATATTACCTTCTCTCAAATGTTCTTCATCTCTGTTGTAATATTTTAGTAGATTTATTATTTTCTTTAAATTATTTCTGATCAATAAAGAGAGAAATTCACTTGGCGTAACCTAATGTCGAATTCAGAGTAAAAAGCCAAATTAATAAAACATATTAACCCTTACGGATTTTCATTTTTCATTTATACTCTGTTGATCACAATATTTTAAACATCTTTTGAAAAGGTTTTCTGAGTCATCTGATTACTTTTGTCTGGTAGTTTATTGTATAATTTTAGTCCCTGGTTTATTGGTCTTGATTGTCTTTGTCTCGTTTTAAAATGTTGTATGTAATATTGTTCTGATATTCTCGTTTTGTGTCCGTGTTTATTACAATTTATTTGCAAGTTTTAGTTCTTTGTCTACAATGCGATTACATATATTAATTGATAATTTGATTAACATACGAGAAACCATAGACTTAAATAATATATTCAACATTCAATACGGAAAGTCTAAATAAAATATTAAAGGTTCAAACAGTAGACATTTTTATAAAATAAATTATATTATACAAATTTATAAAGAAGAAAAAATATAAGAACTTGCGATGAATAAGTCACTAAGATACCAACATAATATTCAAATTCCTAAATTCCAAACAAGTCATGGTCAAAATAGCTTTGTCTACAAAGGTGTAAAAAATTACAATAATCTCCCCGATGAACTGAAAACTATTAAAAATAATATATCAATAAATAAATTTAAAATAAATCTAATGAAATTTTTTGAACACGTGTAAAAACTACATTTAATTTTAATTAGTATGAATGTATTATTGTTTTATGATTTTTCTTTATATGACCTTTGTTTTTTTTTTCATGTACTCGTTTTTAAAATTATATAAACTCTTATAAATAAACAACGGCCTCGTGGTGTAATGGTCAGCGCATTAGCCTGCCATGCAAGAGGTCACGGGTTCGATTCCCGACATGGTTGATATGAAATATTTATTTAGAAAGGGTGTTTTCACACTAGAATATTTCATAGTCCTGGGATTGGTAACTGAAGCGCAAGATTGATCACCTTACCTTCATGTAGCAAAAATGATTAAGAAACGCTGCGATTGGTGTACCAATGCAGTGCCATATGCACCATAAGGTGCGGAAAGAGAATGATGATGATGATGAAACAAACAACTACAACAGTGTAAGTCACTCTCCAAGCATAAGAGTAAGTCTCTTTTTTTGGAGAGTTACAGTGATAACATTTACTAGATTCGTAAAAGTAGATATGTATAGAATTTTTAAAAAACATGTACCTTTTATGAAATTTATTAATAAAAAAAAATATAAAAAAATACAAAATATATACCATATACCACTAACTTAAAACAAGTATAAAATGTTGACTGGATCTTCCTCTTCTTCAGAACAAAAACTATTTCAATACATGGATAAAAAGTTCAATGAAATTAAAAATAAACTTACTGTTCTGCAGAATATGAGAGTAATTTTGAACAAAAAAAAATATACCAGAATAAAGTTGATGCTGAAACAAGCGAAAATTATGACAGTACGTCAACTAATATATTTTAATGTAATGTTTTTTGTTCATTAAATGATTAATGGTTATACCTCAAAAGAGTTGACTCAAAAGGTTTTTTCTAATCAATGTGAACACGGATATAAAACAAGAAATAAACATAAAGTAAGACTACCATTTCGTAGGAAAACAAGTACACAGAACTCATTGATGCACCGAGCTGTACAGGTATATTATAAGGAAATACCATTGGAAATAAGAGAACAAAAAAATATTATTCCATTTAAATGTCAATTTAAAAAACATGTGTTTAGCAGATAAATTTTCATGTTAGCTTTTTAGAAGTTTTCTTTTTAAGTGTACGTATATCGCACAATAAGTTTTTCTGGGTTATTATGCCGTGTGTCGTTCGTACTCTCTACCGACGTTTCGGATCGCGTTACAGCGTCCATCATCAGGGTTGATGTTATTTGTGTATGAATATGTGTTACGTTAGGTACTTAGAATTTTTACCGTGTCGTAGTCGTTTTTGTGTGATGTTATGTATTTGGGACTTGTACCGTGTCGTAGTCGTTTAGATTAATGTGTATCATTATGTACTTAGGATCTATACCGTATCACAAATCTGAGTTACATTGCAATCTTTATGCGATTTCTTTATGACTGGGTACCAGGATGTTTTTAATCGCATCCCATCATCTCTGTTTATGTTGTCGGGATGTTTGTAAATCTCAATTGCTTCTTTTACTAGTCGTGTTTGGTGGTTCTTTGGCCTCCCTAAGATTATCGGCTCAAAGGAAAACTTATGCTCCGTTTCTATGTGGTGCTCGGCCAAAGCCGATTTTTCGGGGTAGCCGAGCCTGCATGCACTCATGTGCTCCTTTACTCTCTTTGTTATATTTCTGGCAGTCTGCCCGATGTAAACCTTAGGGCAGTTTTTACAATCCAGTTTGTAAATGCCGTCGGTTTCGAGAGGATCCCGGTCCTTTGCTGATTTAAGAAAATCTCTTATTTTTGCCGACGTGCCGAACACAGTTTTAATCTGGTGTTTTTTAAGGATTTTGGAAATTCTATCCGTAATATTCTTTACATATGGCAAACAAGCTATCCCTTTATAGTCATCGTTATTGCTGTCATACGTCTTGTTTGTGTTTGATATAGAAGCTATTCTAGCCAAAATCTCTTTCTTTTTGTATCCGTTTCCTTCCAGCGCGTTTGTTAATATGTTCAATTCAGTTTCTAAACTTGTTTCTTCACAAATACGAGTCGCCCTTCTGGCAAGTGTATTTATGAGACCCAGTTTTTGGGACGGATGATGGTGAGAGGTAGCATGAAGATACCGATTAGTATGAGTCGGCTTTCTATACACTTTATGGCCCAGGCTCCCGTCTTGTTTTCTCATAATTTCGACATCAAGGAATGGAAGGACCCGTTTTTGTTCTTTTTCCATTGTAAACTGTATAGAAGGATGCAGGCTATTCAGGTGTTCTAGGAACACTTTGAGTTTATCTGATCCATGATCCCATATCACAAAAACATCATCAACGTAACGCCGCCAGACTTTGGGGACGAAGGGAGCAGTATCCAAAGCGGTAATTTCAAAGCTCTCCATGAAAAAATTCGCTATTACGGGTGAAAGTGGATTACCCATAGCTACTCCTTCTATCTGTTTATAAATTTCCTTTTCAAAAGAGGAATATCCATTTGTCAAACAGTATTCAAATAAGGCACACAAGTCCTTATCAAAAATCTCTCTTAAAAGGGCCATTGAATCAGTTATTGGGACATTAGTAAACAATGATACTACATCGAAACTGACAAGGATGTCTCCTTCTGAGACATTTAATTCTTTTATTATGCTTACAAAGTGCGGTGAGTCCTTTATAAAGGACGACGTCTTTCCTGTGTGCACTTGTAAAAGGCCCGCTAGATATTGTGAAAGCTTATATGTCGGCGCGCCTATCGCGCTTACTATTGGCCTCAGCGGAGTGCCTTCTTTATGCACTTTAGGTAATACGTAGAGCGCCGGAGTTTTGGAGGCTTGCATAAACAATTTCCAATGGTCCTCCTTAGGAATGCTTGATTGTTTTACCAATTCTCTCATTTTTCTGTCAATTTTATCTGTTGGATTCTTCTTTAATTTTTCGTAGGTGTCACTTTTCAATAAATCGTGTATTTTATTCGAGTATGCTTGTTGGTCCAATATTACCGTCGCGTTTCCTTTGTCCGCCGGTAGTATGAGAATATCCTTATTCTCTCGTAATTCTCTTAGAGCTGCTCGTTCTGATTTTGTAATATTCGATGGCGGTAATTTCGCTTTTCTTAATATCTGGCACGTGTCTTGTCGGATTTCTTCCGCTATTGCTGTAGGGGTCTTTTTAAGTGCCGTTTCCACTCCACATATAATATCGTCTACTGGGACGGTTTTTGGCGTTATGGCGAAATTAAGTCCTTTGCTGAGTACCGATATTGCGTCTTTGTTAAGAATTAGACAAGATAAATTCAACACTACTTTATCGGAGTCTAGTTTAGTTACATTTTTAATTTTCCATTTCTTGGAATTTCTTTTTTTGTGCGTTTTCGGTTGACAACTTGCTTCTTGCTGACTGGCAGTATGTTATTTCATCAATCTTCTTAAAATGTTCGTATGAAAGTGTAGCTCCAAGTCGCAGATGTAATTCATACAGGCTTTTCGACATTTTGTCTAATTCAAAGCGGGTGTTGTTTATTCTCTCTCTAAGGAGAGCCGCTTCGGCCCGTGCAATTCGGCCCGTGCTGATGATGGACGCTGTAACGCGATCCGAAACGTCGGTAGAGAGTACGAACGACACACGGCATAATAACCCAGAAAAACTTATTGTGCATCTTAACGGCCGTGAAAATCTAAGAAGTTTAATGTACGTATATCGTTTGAAAAATATTAATAATTAGTATATGTTTTAATAATAATTAGATATAAGTTTATATTAAGACATTCATTTATTATGTTTGTACTATTTAAAGACAACATTAAAAAATTAAAAAAATAAAAAACGACATGTTTAACAAAATGAAGAAGGAATTATTGTGTTAAAAAAATCAATGCATTTTTAATGAAATAATACGAGCAAATAAACACAAACTTAAAAACAATTATGGATCTGCCCAAGAAGTATAAAAAAATGATCTCGGAAGCGAAAAAAAACAAAGGAAGAACAACTGAGCTAGAAATTCAACTCGCAAAGGCTAAACAATATAAGCTTACAAATTCAGTTGAAATAAGTGGGATTGAAATCTCAAACAATAAAACTACTCTTGAAACCTCTAAAAGAATTATGAACTCTTTTAGAACACAATTATGTTTTAAAGACAGGACAATTGTCCTCAAACCGATAGTCAATAAACCTCGCCAGATATTGATTAAGTTTAACACAGAAGAAAAGCAAAAAACGATTAGGAACTCTAAAACCAATCTACAAATCTTAAAAGGGATATTTTTAGATGAAACTTAAATTTTCATTAATGAAGTTATATTATTACAAAGAACTTTTCTGGAATCCAAAAATAGCGTTAAAAGATAAGCAAAACAAAACTTGTTTGGTTTCTGTTTAGATCTGTTTTTCTCGCTAGAAAAATTCTAGCGATAAAAACAAATCACTCTCAAATTATAAACATTAAACATGCCAATGACATTGATATTTTTTTTTTCTGTAATATTCAGCATATCCTTCAAGTTTGATTTATTATTGTACCGTTTACTATGGAGCCACAAGAAACAGATTTTTCTGAAATAACAAATTGTACTGAATTAATGATGGATATATTCAGTGAATTCCTTAAACTTTTAAACAAATACTTACTATATTAGACTACTATCCCAAAACATTACAAGTGCAAACAAGAACTTTAATTAATATGATATATTTCCACGAAGTCCTAATACAAACATTAACATTATTATTATAACAGAATGTTGGCTAGACTTGTCATACGAAACAAAAAAAAACACTGGTACGACTCTTTCCCGCCCCTAAATATTTTAATCAAAATGACGCAATTATTTTGTAAATCAAAAAATCACTTATTGTCCCGCTACAGAAATGTTGAAGCCAATTGTTTAAAAATATCCCTAAATTCCGAACCAACTAAATTATATATTTTATACTATATAACAACCAAACAAAGCACCTTTTTTACAATCTCTCGAGCAGATCTGGAAGAAAAAGGTTGTTAAGGGTTGAAGCTTCTACCCCAGTTAGAGATTGACAGGTAGACACGAGGTTGCTGTTCGATGTTTATTTATTACATGATTAATATATAATTAATTATGTCGGGCGAGTGTTACGGCGATTAGGAGTTGGAGAAACTGCACTTGAACAACATGCTGAAACTGAGTGAACTGGACTGACTGACTGACTGTACTGACTGTCGTTGCCACGCCCTGTGGTCTCTTTATAGGCCACGTCCCTTTGAGTTTCATTCATGGTAAAGAAGATGTGAATGTACTGCAGAACGATGCTCCCGTTTTAACGTGGAATACTGTTAGAGTTGCATTACATGTATTGGAATCTATAAAAAAATAGGAAATTGTTTTCTTCGGTCATTGCATTATTTCAGATGAAATGTTTCAGCACGTGTGTGTCATCGGTTATGAACTCTAAATTCCACAGATTCTAGAAAAAAATGAGCACTCAAAACTTGCATGCACGGTGAATTCATATCGTTAATTAATGCACCAACAAGAGTTAAACATAAAGCAGAAACTTGTATCGGCCACATATTTGCAAAAACAGTAAACTCCACAGTATCGGTTTTACTTCGCACCTCTATTACTGATCATTACACCACTACAAATGGTATTAAAACAACAGATAACTACCCAAAAAAAATGTGATAAACCATATTATTTTACTTTGATGAACGTTACAACAGCCTTCATACAGATTCTTAAATAAAAATACTTGCAGAAAAAGACACAAATGAAGCGATGAAGATATTCATAAAAATAATCAAAAAATACCTCGAGCTACACTTTTAAACCAAAGTAGTAAAAATAATTCACACAAAATTTACTTATTAAATCATGGATTACTCCAGGTTAAGTAAACTGCATTCACAAGAAGAACAAAATGCACAGAAGACTAAACAACAATCCAAATAACAAACTGTATAAAAACCTTGGCAAAAAATTAATAAGCTGTGTAAGAAAATAAATTTTATAACAAACAAAATCACTCAAGTGCAATCCAACTTTTAAGAAAATATGGTTGGCAATAAAAGAAATAACAAAAAAAATACAGAAAAAGATGAATGCATGAAAAAATTTAAAATAAACGATGTTGCTTAGACTAAATATGCTGTATTTTATAAAAATAAATAAATGCTGCCAACCTCGGAACAGGTATTTACTAAACCTAGTGAGGAGAGATAGTTTATTTTATGTTTGCATGTAATTTAAATTTACATAATTGTATTATACCCAATTTTACTTAGTTGTACTATTTCACTGTTTTGCAAATAGAACATATTATTTTATTTGCTATAAAAACGCCGATTTCCGGCACTGGACTGACCTGAATTGATGAAATCAATGGCTAGTTTATGTATAAATTTTAAAGATTCTAATTGAAAGAGTCTAGTTACATTTAATTGTTTAGTCTTTTTTTTAAATATTTTAGTTGGTGTTAGATAAGGGAGGTCATACATATAATAACTTTAAAATATTTTATTTTGCTGTCGTTGCAGTTTGTTCATGTTATTTTGATTTCCTGTTCTCCATTGTTACATCAACAATTGTATTTTTTTAAGTTAGGTTATAAATTCATAAAAATTTAAAGAGTGCCGATATATTGGATACTTTTAGGCGGACCTTCGATCTAACTCAAATGCTTTCAAGTCGTGGTGCTTTCCTAAAATAACTTCGCAGATTTAAAAAAAAGAGATAATGATTGCTGCCCTTGCGATGGACTCATCTCAACCGAGAAGTTAATCTGCAAACAAATGTGTGCGCAATGCGGCCAAATTTTTGAAAACCCAGAGAAAGTAATAAAAAATTAAGCCACTGAGGAAAGAAACATTTGACTTTCTGAAGATCTTAGTTTTTTTTTTTTTTAATTAATGAAGGAACGGACCCAGACCCTAGAAAAATAACTATTGTACATAATATACCTACATACTAGGAAAAAAAGCTTTGTATGCATAAGCAAAACAATAAATAACCAGAACAAGAATAATAAAAATTTTAAAAAACAAAATATATAAATTTAATATACTTTTTAACAACGAAATTCATTGGCGGAAAACAATAGAAATGTTTAAGAGCTCAGAAAGCTTATAAATAATCGATTCTGAAACTGGATTAAATCGGGAAAATCTAACAACGGATCACGATCACATCCCAACAATTATTGTTGTCCATAATTATTTTGAGAGGTAAAGTTGAACATAAGGACAAAAACCTTACTTTAAGGGCCAGTTGCACCACAAAAAGGTAAATAAAGTTTAGAGTAAAATTATAATTCCTTTTTTGTCAAAATGGACGAGCTTGTTTGCCAAACAAACTTTTTTATCTTAACTTTTTGTGGCGCAACTGGCCAAAGGTACGTCTGTATTCGTTTGTGGTTTCACTTTTTTTAAATTTCCTTATCTCAGTTGTTTGATATTATTTGATGTAGAAGTCTAGATGAAGACCTAGAATATAATAATTAACATTTATGTTATAAAGACTTATCACGTGAGGTAATATCAAACGAGACTGCAGTAAAAACGAAGATGTTTTTGTTGAGTGACGTTAGTAGGTACTATTCAGGGGCGACGTTGACGTATTCACCAGTAGAGTTATTGATCTTAGCTCGTACATGGTAAAAGTAGTAAAGGTAATTGTTGAAACAAAAAAAAAACTAGCAGGCAACAGCTGGCTATCACCGACTGTTCCATGCCTAGGAATTCGGCCCTTTGGACCTCATGTAATCGGCACTCCGGGCCTCATTTTACGGCCCTACGGGTCTCAGTTGATCGGCCTCGGGCCTCAGTTGGTTAGCATCTTGATCATCTTGAAATATCACCCATTTGGGCCTCACAATCGATTTTTCGAAACGTTTTTTTTTTTAGTTTTACAATACTAAGGATCTATGAAATACTGTCTAGTGAAAAAAAAAAATGCTACTAACTAGTAGCATAAAAAACATTTTTAAATTTGTAATTTTGAATTCCCGCTAAAACGGTCATTGCCATGCCTGGCCTGGCAAGGGCACGTCTCTAATACGTCATAATCCCTGTTTTAATTTCAGAAGAACATCGTCACGAATATTCATATCAAAATTATTATCAATGACAAACATGACGCGTTTTCCTAGTGACACTTTTTTTTCAATTTTTAAAAAAAAAGTTATGTATAAAAACATTTCTCTACAATATCCATATTGATTTCGAAAATGAAATTAATGGTTCTAAATCCATTGTATATATATATTTTTATCGGTATTCAATGTGATATTTCCCAATTGTAATTTTCAGTAACCGCTTAAGTCATTGTAAATGTCACAAGTCAAGGCATTTTCATAATCTTTCAAAAATACAAAAAAAAATCCTTTGACCTAAAATAATAACGCTCATAACCACGAGAGCCCTTAAAAATGCTTTTATTGACTTACGGGATTTTTGAATATTAGGATTTATACATTGAATCGTTTTGCATGGAATTGTTGTGTGTACCTTGGAATATTCATGCGTAGAATCGTTACGTATAAAACGTAACGCATATATTTTTTTGCATTGAATTATTGAACTATCCTTCGAAATCTGTAAAAATATTTTATCAACACAATGGGAAATAAAACAATAGAGAAAACGTTATGAGGCTAACAATAAGCACTTACTTTAGTAAAAAATAAATGGAATCCTGTTTTTTCATATTTATGATCAATTATATCTCGTAAAGCATAATATATACCATATATTATATTACTCGTAAACAATTATATATATGTAGTTCATGGGTATTTAAAATGAAACTTTCAAAACATTTATACTTGTTTAAACAAAAATAAAACCAGTTGAGAGTATACTTTAATAAAAACACATAAAACATAAATTCTCTTCACAAATATAAAACATAGCTTTTAACATTTAAATAAATTATTCCCAACGTGGATGTTTCGCACCCCAGGGGGCTTTTAAAAATGCTTGAGGGGCGATCAAAAGCCAAAAGGTGTTTTGCGGGGCGTTGGAAGGCATCGGGGGAGATTTTATAATTTTGGGTGAATAGCAATTTTGTAACAAATTATAGTTAATTAAAACCGAAACGACCAGAATCTGATACGAACATTAAATGTTAAGCATCTGGGCGTTAGATTTGTGAGCACCCTGACATTTCATGATCACATCTGTATGTAGTAAATCATTAAAGATGTTAGGATTCGTTCTGCGTACTGCCAGGGTTTTCGAAGATTCCCGTGTACTGATAACTCTTTACAACTCCTCGGTGCGAAGTAGACACGAGAGTGGCTCGATGATTTGGGGGATAGAGGAAATCCAAAAGAAGTTTCTGAGATATCTCTACATGAGAGAGCGCGGTTATTATCCTTGGCTCTACCCGACCGAGTTTTTTCAGGGGATGCTGGGCTACAACAGTTTAGAGACGCGGTATGGTCGATAATCCTGAGATTATGGGGAGCATTATACTCTATCCAACCATTTATTTAACTTTTGACAGCTCGATTATGTATCGATTAGGGATGTCCTAATGCGTTACCGAATCGATTTCTCATAAAAATCGACTTTACTTATGAAAAAAAAATCTCAACATTTTGTAGTTTATAAACATACCCAGACGTTTAAAGCAGAGTTTATATTACGAAAGCGCTGTAGTAAAACTTTTTTTTTTTTAAAGTCTTCATTCAATAAATAATATTGCAAAAATTACATTATTTCTTAACAAAAGAAACTTTAAATACAGTCTCGATAAACTCCTTAATTGGAGTTTGTCATTGGGTGCAGGAGCTACAGAAAACCCAAATATGCATAGGACTATTTTAATGTCGTAATGTAAATTGAGAAATTTTGTGTCGCGACACTGTCAGTTTGTCGGCGACAATAATAAATGACAGCGACCACGGCGCCATTAAAATTCAATATATTCTGACGAACTGTCAAATTAGTTTTGGCCATAGACAATCAATAAGTAGTTTTTAATAAATATTTGATATTTTCACAATATTGAATCAGTTAGACATTTATATTTCATGTAAATTAGTCGTATTCATTATTAAGTGAATAAAAATACTGTGGCTTTCGATAGAAAATTTTTTTTTTTAATTTCTTGTTCATCTTGTCAACTTGTATAATCCTCGTTGCATAAGTAGTCTCAATAAACATCGATATCGATAAATACCGGAGCAAAAGAACATGTCGCTTCACTATCGTAATGAAAAAAACATGAAGTATTGCATTTTTCGGTCTATAGTTGCCTGTCAATAATTACGGAACTTTATAGGCGCCCATGTGTCAAAAGTTAAATAAACGCTTGGAAATACTGTAGTTTGTATGTTTCTGTATGCTGATCAACATCGCTCTGGATGTTGACCTGTTACGCGTATCCGAAGGGGTTTTACGGAGCAGGATTCTCCTTCTACTTTGACAAAATATATATAGATATGTTAAACAGCGTCAAAAAGAGTGTTTGTTAATTATGTTTTATATAGTTCGTTATCAAAAAGACTTTATTTACTTGTATTTAATTTTTTTAAACTTTTATTTTATTGATATATTTAAGATTTTTTTATAATTTATGTAAACATTATTATATTGTGTTACTAAATTGTTTAAAGAGAGAAATCCCTGCAAAAAAACTGCTTTTGCAGTTTGGCGGGAATTAAAAAAATTGTTTAATAGAATGAATGAAAGAAAAAAGGATTTCTCATTTTTTTTCTTTTTATTATATGACGTCTTGAATTTTAGTTTGTTTTGTTTGTTACTTTGAAATAAATGAATTTAATTGAATGTTACTAGTAGAGAAATATCGTGTCTATTATAGGTACGTCAGTGGTTATATAATGTAGCAATTTTTATACATAAAATAATTACGGGGATGAATAAAATAAAAACATGCATATGAAACAAGGGGTAAAAAAAGATAAAATTACCAATGAGGAGAAAAACAGAATCTCAAACGCACAAGGGATTGAAGCTGAACAATGAGTTATCTGAAGACATAAAAAAGATAGAAAAAATCGAAATATTTCAAAATTATTTGAAAAAATATGTTACTGAAAAATTTTTATAAAAAAAAATTGTAATATTATTAAATGTTTATATTAGTTCTTAAGATGTTATGAACAAACTTAATAAAGCATTAATAAATGAATGAATGTCATAAAAATTAAGAACATGCAAAATTCAAAGAAAAATAAGGAACAAAAAAAATTACATGAAAAAGGTTTTACAGTTTAAGACTCGCGTTGCATGAATTGTCAATATCGCCAATATTTTAAAGACGAATGGGTGTGGCCTTGCAGTTTTCAGCCGATAAAAAGGCTCGGAGGCTGTTTTTGGACGTCATATCCTCCAACTAGGAAGCGGATATGTTAAATATTATATCGTAACATTTAACTCTGAATTTCTCAAATAACCTCGCCATGCCATTTGTCTTGTACTGTTTTGTTTTCATAAACGTTATTTCCTTCAGTGCTGCAGAACAGCGTTTATTAAATATACGACTATTTCATGTTACATGTTTGAGACATTTATAGATGAAAACTTTGAATTTTCTATGAGCACTCCGCCCCCTCTTGACTTGTTACTTTTTTCTCAACAATAAATATACAATTGACTTGGAAAATTTATACCAATAATTTAATTAGCAATGTGGCGACATTGAGTTTTAAAAAAAATGAAAAACTTTGTTTCAATAACGGAAAAAATTCAATGTACGAAGCCCATGTAAAAACCTAAATATGTTATATGCAACTACTATCGGGAACTTAAATCAAAATGACATAAACAGACAACAAAGATAGCAAAATAAAATAATAAATTTCGTAAATGACCTCCTTTATCTAACAGCAACTAAAGATCTCTTTATACAAACTTAAAAATTAAATGTAACTGAACTCTTTTAACTAGAATCCTTAAAATTTATTCATAAATTAGCCACTGATGTTATTGTAGTTGAAGAACTAAAACTTGATTATTTTTAAAGTAAGTATGAACACAATACGAGAATATGAGAACAATATCATAAAAAAATTTCTTAAACGAGACAAGGACAATGTTTGATTATGTCCAAATGCTTGCAGACTGGCTGGATTTCCTCCCTAGGAAGTTGTTCATATTTAAATTTATTTCAACAGAGAGGGAAAATGTTTTTGAGAAGGGAATATGGAAGTCTAGGCATTTACAGGGTTTATGACCTGTCATTGAACATGTGGAAGAGTTGAGGAAATGTGGATGTTCAAACATGGGCAGAATGGTGAATGTTACACAGTGTGTAAAAACCAGCCAATGACAGGTCATAAGCCCTGTGAATGCCTAGACTTCCATATACCCTTCTTAAAAACATTTTCCCTCTCTGTTGAAATAAATTTAAATATGAGACAAGGACAGTCTAATAAATCAGACTTATCAGACTAATAAACCAGAGTCTGAAATTATACAATACACTACTAGACAAAACTAAACAAAAGACTCAGGCAACCTTTAGAAAATATGTTCAACATAATATTATGAAATTATACAATAAAATTTCAGACAAAACGAATCAAAAGACTTAGACAACCTTTACAAAAGATGTTAAACTTTATTTATTTATTAATTTATTTTTAATTGGAAAAAAAACAACAGTTTTAACATATATTGTATATAAAAAATAAAAATACATATGAACGAAAATTGTGAAAACAGTCAATAAAAAGTCACAGTGGTGTAAGATATTGATTAAGTACATTCTCAATATCAAAATAAAAGCAATTAACAATTGTAAGGCACTTAAAAGTTGCAAATATATATTTTTTTTATATTCTCATATACAGTTATAAAAATAAAGTTAATAGAAAAAAGATAAATTTAAATTTAAAAAATAAGAAAAGAAAAAAGTTATATAAAAATAATGTAAAAGGAACAAAAATATAATAATAAACATACGAATACATACAAAATTACTTACATCGTAAAACTAAACGAGTGTACTGTCTATAAGAATTTTTCTATATTTCATATAAGAAAGATGAAAAATGTCTGCGTGACCGGAGAGAACAGTATTATAATAATGACACGATCTAAAGAAAAAGTCGTTTTTCCTTGAGTTGGTCCTACGTACTGGCAAATTAAATGTAGTATGGAGTCTTGTTCTGTTAGGTACAAGGCATTCTAAAGAACTTGTAAGTAAGGGGCAGTCTACGACGTTGTTTACTAGTTTAAACAGGCATATATGATCTGCAATCACTTTTCTATACTCCAGAGTTTAATATTATCATTAACAGTAGAATATGATTTATTTTTTTCAATATATTATTTTGTTAAATGTACGTATGTAATCGGAAAGGGTTTAAAATAAATATCACATAAATAAATAAAACCTTGATAAATATTAAATTATGTGTAATGAATGTCGAATTCAGTATATTTAACTTCATTTAAATTAAGCCATATCATTTCTATCGGAGCGGTGCGGTGGTTTAAATATCAATGAGAAACTTATGACGAAATCAACAGATGTGGGAAGGAACTAGGTAAACGAGCTAATGTATAATTCCCAGATTTAGGCGCAAAACATATGAAGAGGAATGTACTTTCTTTACCTTGAGTTTTGTCCCTGAATACGGGCTATAAAAATTGAATGATAAATTAAAACGTGTAAGTATTTATATTTATGTACTAAGTGTTAACATAAGTTGTATTCACATATTACAACAGAGATGAAGAACGTTAAGGAAAAGGTAATATAGAATTCTAGGCATCTACAGGGCTTATGACCTGTCATTGGCTGGTTTAATTGGCCACTTTACACACTATGTAACATTCACCATTCTGCCCATATTCGAACATCTATATTCCTTAAATTCTTTCATCTGTTGATGTTTGTGAAGTCAAAGAGCTGAAACCATTATTTATGCGGGTGAGATTTGTCTAATTAGGTATTTTATTACGAAAATGGCGCTATATAAGTTATCCATAATAATAACGCCTGAAAATCTTATTTGTTCAATTTCTATACTTCTTCGTGGACCAGGTGGACTTATCAATAATATTTTGAGTTTGTCCAAATTTTCATCTCTGTTGTAATATGTTAATATAAACAGCTCCTCAGGGAGTTGAATCGAGTCTTTGTCTACAAAAATTTAGACAAACTCAAAATATTGTTGATAAATCCTCCTGGTCCACGAAGAAGTATAGAAATTGAAAAATTAACATTTTCAGGCGTTGCTTAGTATGTAGGTGAAATAATTCAATTAGATGAATCTCACCCCCATAAATAAAGGTTTCTTTTCCATCCAGTCGAATCCAGTCTTTGTCTACAAAAATTTGGACAAACTCAAAATATTTTTGATAAGTTGTATTTGTTTTTTTTCCAAATGAAGAAAACAAGAGGATACAAAAAAATACGACAAAGTAGTCAATAATATATTCGCCATTTTTATTTTGCAACAAAGTACCCAAAAAGAAAAACCCCTTAATAATATTTAAGGGAGTTATCAAAGGAATATCTGAAACAGATCTAAACGAATCACTCGTAAAACAAAATTCCAGCTTTGTTATTAAAGATAAATTTAAAATATTATACAACAAGAGACATAGGAACCCTCTACTTGCCAATATAATTTGTGAGTGTTCACCAGACAAATGGTTTACTATAACATCTTCAGACAAGGCCAAGATCGGATTCCTGAGGGTGACTGCCTAAGGCTAGACACCCCTGGTGCAATGTTATTTCTGTATAGGATATGGACATACCCAAAAGTACTGAACAGGTGTATCTCGACGTGGTTATTATGCGGAAGACCATTATACCTGGAAGTGTCCCAATAAAGGAGCAAAACAGACCTGCCGCAACTATGCCAACTTTGAAAAACAGGCTAAGCACAATGCGCTTAGTCATGACTGCCCAACAAGAATGTATTTTGACTCGCTTAGCCGTAAAAATATAAACTACCCAAGCAGTTTCTCCCAGAATTACTTTTGTTAAGCTAAGGATGAAAATAACTCAAATAAATGCAGCATTGGAAGTAATTTGCGTATAATACAAATAAATCTACAAATATCAAAGGCCGCTACTTCTGAGTTTTAACAATTGAGTAATAATTTCGACGTGACGCTTATTCAGGAACCTTACTAAATGCCAAAAAAAAATTCAAGATACAAATTACGTGTCGCGGGAAAATCTTGTTAAATCTGCCATCATTGTTTTCAACATTAACAATAAAATATTATCGGAATTTACATTCAATAATGAGGCACTTAATCAACGTCATATTTTTCTAAATTGCCGAATCTGCCGTTTGTACAAAAGGAAAGCCAAGTTGACTAAGTGGCTGAATTTTAGTGTAAACTCGCATAAATAATGTAAGTAAAAAAACCCGCCCAATCTGCATGTGCATTTTACTGTGCAGAAATCAGTCAACCATAAAAAAGTGAAACTGAGATAATAGCACCTTTGTGAAAAGAGTAAATAAACAAATCTCCACAACAGTTAGAATATTTTTGACTTAAACAAATAATAAACAACGAATATATTAGTTTTTTTTTTACATTACAAACAAGAATTTAATTATGTATTTGACCAGTTTGAATGATTTTTAAATTTGTTAAGATTTTCTAGTGCTGTGGGTTTTTTCTGCAAATTGAGAAATACCGTTTTTGTGATTGATACCATTTTCAGAAGGTGATTAAAACCATTTTTTGTATGAAAGCGGTTATTGTGGACGCCAGTCCACAATAAAAAAGCCTTGTTTTCTGCATAACTACTTTCAATTTCTTGTACAATTTCATGTGGGTAATTTATAATAAATTTTAAATTAATAATTAAGCACATTTAATACGCATATAATCCAAACGAAAACTTAATTATAGAAATAAATAAAATTATATCATGTGAATTTAAAGGTCTCTATTTGCATTTAATAAAAGTTTTAAGCTGAACATTTTTATTTTATTACATAAAATAAGGTTCCTATAAAAAACATTAAATAATAAAGAAAAAAATTAAAAACGTTTTAGAAAATTGGTAATTTTTTGTTTCTTAATTACGAGTACTTAAAATTGGGCAACGGAAAAAAAAAATGATTTTTAATTTAAACGTCTTCACGAAACAGTTTAATTTTTAAAACGGTATATGTTATTGCTATTTAAAAAAAAACCGAAATGCCCAACTCTTATTGACATGCTTCTCTATATGTTACACACAAACGGCCATCAACTATTCTCAAATTAGGAATGGTGTTGGTCGACGAACTTTTACCAATAACAAACGCAAATAATAACATTCTGCCTGATTTGGATGAACAGTATATAATTTTCCTAAAGCATCTGTTGAAAATAAATTTTTCACACACAGAACTGAGTCTCTTATCCCATCTGTCACAGAAACCCCTACATTACATCTGCAGTATTTGATATTAAAATTTGAAATCTACGTCAGTGCGTCACCGCCTGGGAGAAATAAAATAAGGTGACGTAGTTATCAAAATTTCCACTGAATGTTTTTTTCGAAACGTCATAGAAACCCTAGTTCAAAACGTCACGTTCAGTGGTTTTTATATTTTTTATTTTTTTATAAGCCTATTAATCTAAGACTACGCTTTTTTATTTACTTTTATGTATCTTATTATCATGGCTATAATTTTTTAAAGTTTTGTAATTACTCCGCCCGTAACATCACTACGTGTCATCGGCGAGTTGTCCTGGCTGGAGAATTGGCTTCTCGGAAGCCAAAAATTTATCCAACGGTATTCGTTCACTACCAAGAACTTGTAACTTAGTTCAAAGGAGTTCATTTTCGTAAAAACATTTTTGTCATACATTTTCGGGAGTACAATCTTGTACCTTATATGAAAATGTACTAACTTAAACTTATCCATAACTCAAATATCGTCAGTTGACTAAACTCATTGAGTACAGATTTTTCAACGGTAATCGGGTTGTGGTCCCGTGGCTAGTGTAGCGGACACACGGATCAGAGGTTCGAGGTTCGAACCCCACTCTACCCCAACTTGATTTTCATTTTCTAAAAGTGAGAGTTTTACAAATAGTTGAAAATGGTCACCAAAATTTAAATATTTGGGTAAATTATGAGAACGCTAATGTTTCTTTTCTTTAATAAAAAATATATTTATTTACTCACATATTTAAGGCTTACTTAACTATTTTGAGACATAAGTCCCACTTAAAAATATTATTTTTTTATATGTTTTTTTTCCTATTTTTTACAAGTGAAATAATACGGCTGGCTTTTCACGGGTACGCTTTTTTTGCATTGTATTTACTTATATAAAGAAAACTATTATTGGTCTGTAATATTGGTTTATTTGTAAATATTGTTTTTTGTTACAATAATTGCTGTTGTATTCTTTTAATAAATAAAATTTTAAAAATGAATTAAATAAATAAACTCCATGGTACTAAAGTCCTGAGTTGAGTTGAAACTAATAATTAATGAACACAGTCTTTTGCAAAACTGCAGTGAGTAAATTTTGCAACCATAAACATTATTTCGGGTCGCTTAATGGACTTCATGTAAGAGATTGTTAAAAAATGTAGAATTTGCTGACATAAAGTTACTTTTAAGTTTTACCTATCACCCGACGATATTATACATCTAGTAAATATTGTAAGTGGATATTTAGTTTCATCATTTAAAAAAATATTTTTAAATGTTATTGTTTAAATAAAAACACAATTACACTTCACGGGACCTTTATCATGAGCGAATACGTGACATAAATAAATTTAAATTATATGACACACAGTAAACATGTCTACACCACCAGGCGAATATGACCTACAAAGATGTAAAGATGTAATAAAACATGACAAATTCTAAAAAAATAAAATACTAGTCAAGTTGACTTACCGTGTACTGCACATAGTCTATACTTTGGGTGAAGATAACGTTAGTATGGTTGTTGGCGATTCCGTGCCCATACATGTCCTGGAGTTCCACCAGCAGTCTGCTCTCCAAACCCTGAAGAGAACTCTCCTGTATGATGGCCATGGTGACGGTAGTACACACTGTGCTGATTGCCAGCACGACAAGACTGCAAGTGACCTGCGATTAAAATTAGAAATATTTTATAAAGTGATGCAAGTTACGTTTTAAAGTTTATGTGATAAAAATTAAGTTAAAATAAAGTTTCATTGAAAATGTAAAAATGATGCATATTACAAAGTTGAGTAAGTGAAGAATCTGTTTTTTTTAAGAGGAAGACAGTAGAACTCTTTTTATCTGAACTCCATTTATCCTAATTGCCAAATATCCGGATCGTTATCAGGAAATGTGAAATAAAGTTGTTATACTCGCAATAACAAATAAAAAAAATGTGCGGCGGCCGGCGCGTTTCTTCGCCAAAGCAATTAACTTTGCTGGACATGTTTAAAAAAGTTTTAATTTGATAACATCTGGCACTCATTAATCCAGATAATTAATATTTTTCTGTACTTTCGTTTTTATTATTTGCCCAAAAATTTGAATTTTTCAACCATTTACTAAAAGTCATAAATAACTTGTGCTTGAAAAATGGGAATCGAATTGTTCATTATTTATTTATTTTTTAGAAATAAACAGTTGACAATTATATAATAACATAAAAAAGATACGGTTTAAAGGCAGACCAGCGAAGTTTCTAAATAAAAATCATACATATTAAATTGTAGTACAAAAAAAAGGTATGCTTGTAGGTATTTATATGAGAATAAGTGTAGAGGTGTGTTTGTGTGCTTGTGTGTATTTGTGTAAGAGTAGGTATTCAGGTGTGTGTAAGCGTGAGCATCATTCAATACCAAGTGGGAGCGTATAGCAGCCAGAAAGAATGCGTCTTTATTGAGTTTAAAATATTTTAAAGGGCATGTTAAATATATTAATAGATGAAAAAAAAGCATTATAGTTTGAGCAAGAACGGTAAAGGAAAGAGTGTTGTGCATAGTTAGTGCTACAGACTGGCAGATGGAATAAATGCTTATTTCTTGTCACGCGAAAGAAAATATTAAGATGAATTCTGGAGAGTAGGTTAAAAGGGTCTACTTTATTATTTAATAATTTATACAAATAGCTTAATTCAGATAGTGCGTCAATCATCATTATTCCAATTTCCGCGCCCGATGGTGGAGAGTACTCTGCATTTGTAAACCAAATGCAGCCTATTCGGTCATATTTACGTAAAAATAAGGAGATTAGCCCAGCGCTTCATGTGCATGTCCGCGATGAAATATTGTAGTTGAACTACCTTAAAAATCAATATTGCACATCCATGCTGCCAGGAATCGAATCAATGACCTCGAAAATGGTAGGCGAACACACTAATCACTACAATACGAAGCGGATTAATCTGTCCTCCTTTTTACCTGAGAGCAGCGATTGAGTCGAAAACACTCGTCCAGTATTCTGGTTCTATTTCACACTCAACCGTGTTCTTCATCTGCCTAGATAAAGAGTGATTGAAATTACGTTATTAAATATTTTCAATATTAAAATCATTAACTTTGGGGTAAAACGTTTTGATAAATGCAACGGGGTTGTGTAATTTTGAGAAAAAATTGGCGGCACAAGATGTCCTCATTACGACGACTCAAAATAACAGATCCTGGCGCTTTCGAATAAGGAAGCCTGGCCCTAGCTAAACCAGTATAGAGGGCAGAGAGAAGATCAAATTAATAAACAATTGTGTATATCCACTTACTGATTCTTCTGTGTATACCGGTATAGCTTCTAAAGGCATGTGTCCTATCACCACGTGGGTTTTATATTTTTCTGTAATAACTATAGTGAAGAGTGGGATTTGCATGTTTCAAAATTCGGTAAGAGATTATATTTATTATTTACATCTTAAAAGAAAATGTTGACAAATATTTTAAGAAAAAAATAATTAAATGGCTAATATGTAAACAAGGCTTTATATTGATTATTATTTTATGTTAATAGTCATCTATTTCATTTTTTGTAAAGAATTTCGTCTAGAAAATACGTATGATATTAGTTCTTAATAATGTTTATATTACTTTTTAAATTTATATAATTTCTCTAACGTTTTTCTTTGTAAAGGAAAAAAAAGAAACCTGCTGCCAAGCCGGTTTCGCGGTTTAATGAGTCTCATTATTTTTCCTTTTATATTTTGTATTCGTGTTAACCTTCTATCTATCTGTCTATCTATCAATCTTCTTTCTATATATATAAAAATGAATCGCCGTGTTGTGTCTCGCAAAAACTCGAAAATGGCCTGACAGATTTACGTGAAGTTTTTTTCAAAATTTTCTAATTCACGTACTAAAGGTTTACAAATAATAACATCTTCAATATATTGAGTTGAAAAAAAGTCAGAAGCACATATGTGTTTTCATCAATTTTCCAGGGTTGCATTCGACTGAAATGAATATTCCATAAAAATTGGAGAAAGTTATTTTTTTGTAAATTACAAAAGTTTGTATTTTAACGTTTACAAACATCAATTATTTTTAATGGTTACTGAATTGATAAATTTCCTAACAATTTCTTAATTTCTCCATGTAAACATATTTATAATGTATTTTTAGTCATGTTTAAAAAAAAATTACTGGTATTCCAGACATTTTTTAAAAACGGATTCTTACACAGAATGCACCACTGCCGGTAAGTAGCGTAGAGTTTGACATTTGCAAAAATAATTCTTTATTTGAAAAAATATTATTTCATGTTTTGGAATTCAACCACAAAAAAGTACCAAGGTGTAATTAAATCATATAAATTTGAATATTATAAATGTTTAATTTTGGAATTCAATAATAAACAAGTACTTAGGTACCTATATTTGAATGAAAAGTATTTTTCCTTTCATCCGAAAAGATTTTGCACGCTTTCGCGATACAGTCATTTTTCTTTTATTATTATTTATTTATTGACGGACTTATACAGTATATTCCAACAATGTGCCATGTTAGATGGAGTCTATCATAAACAGAGAATACTCCGTTTTCATTTTACATTAATTGTTTTCATATAGATTCCCTGTTATTAAGTGTGTTTATTATTTTTTTTCAATAAATTTATAAATAATAATAAATAAATAATAATGGTAAACACATTTTCTTATACTAAATACAGGTACAAATGAAACAAAATACAACGAAATAAAATTAAAGCTAGGACAAAAAAATAAATTACTACCTCAAGACAAGATCTGGTTTATCTTAGTTCTTTCTTTTCTTTTGATTTCGAATTAAATGTCGAGGTCACGTCGAAACACGGCTGACGATTAAAGAATGACTAAATTTACGTTGGGTATGGGTTGAGTGCCATATATTAGAGGACTCAGGGTAAATCACGCTCTGAATTATCTTAATTTACACATGTTTCTGTATTTTCTACATGGATTATGGGTAGTGTAGTAATTATTTAATATTACTAGAGTAGTGATTTTTGCATGATTTTGATTTGAGCGCGACGAGGCCTCTTAGCCAATCGCATGAGGTGATAAAACGAAAAACAAACTCTAATTACGAATTTTTAATAAAATATAAAATAATATATAATATATATATATTTTTTAAATATATGTATTAAGCTAAATATGTTAGAATTATAATTTTTTTTAAAAGCCTATCTGCCGATTATGTTAATAAAATAAAATAAAAGTTTTTTTTGACTTTCACGACACAATCAGGCATTTTTCATTTCATTTATTTTGGTTTCGAATTAAATGTCAAGGTCTCGTCAAAACCCGGCTAGTGGTTTAGAAATGACCGAATGCGTGACCGAACTCATGTTGAGTGACATAATTTTAAAAGGCTCAGGGTAAAACGCTGTCTGACTTTTCTTCATCAACACGCATTCACGTATTTTCTCGATAGATTGTGACACTAGAGTAGTGATTTTTGCATGATTTTGATTTGAGCACGATGAGATCTCTTAGCCAATCACACGTGGAGATAAAACAATAAAACCAACTTTTATTCCAAATATATATAGCTTTTTTTTTTTTTTTTATAAAAAGAAATATTTGCGTTCTTATGATTTACCCAAATATTTAATTTTAAGGGCCATTTTCAACGAGTTGTAAATAACTCACTATTAGAAAATGGAAATCAAGTTGGGGTAGAGTAGGATTCGAACCACGGACCCTTGGTCCGTGAGTCCGAGACACTAGCCACAGGACCACAACCCGATCACTAAAAAGTCAAAAATAAATAACGTGTGCAATTAATTACAGAAAAAATGTTTGTTCAACCAGCTAATAGCAGGCAAGCTAACGTTCGGGCAGGACAACGTCTGTCGGGTCCGCTTGTCTATAATAAAAATAATTACGAAAAATATGTATTTAATAATTACGAGATTTAAATGTATATTTTTTATTTATATTTTTTTACAAAAAGAAATATTTACGTACTTATTTTTTACCCAAATATTTTGACTTTGAGGATATTTTCAACGAGCTGTAAATAACTCACTATTAGAAAATGGGAATTAAGTTGGGGTAGAGTGGGGTTCGAACTTAGGACCTCTGATCTGTTAGGCCGCAACACTAGCCACGGGACCACAACACGATTCCAATGGGTAGAGATTCGAGAAAGACGACAGCTTGAAAAACTAGAGAGTTCACACTACTGAGAAGGTTGGCATGCACAAAGAGCTCGCAATCCGCCTAGGAATTGCTGGAGCAACTTCTAAAATTATGCGCGATCTCTGGAGCTCTAGTCTACACTCGGACAAAACAATATGCCGATTACTCAACTCTTGTATAATGACAGTACACTTATATGGGTGCTAATCTTGTCACCTTACCTAAACTAAGAGTTTCGAGTGTAAGTGCTTAAGGAGAATATGAGGAATAAAGTGTTTCAATTTTTAACTAACACTTAAGTCCGAGAATGGACGCAGCAGCCTCCTGTAACGAGCGTCTTTAAAATGCGGTGGTGGACATGGCATGGATACGTGCTGCTCATGCATCAGAAGAACCTTAACCCAAGTTGCCTCTTCTTTAAGCCTGCGTGCTCCCGCCGTAAGAAAGTGGCCTCCGTGGTGTAGTGGTCAAGACGCTTGACTCACGCACGGAAGGTCCTGGGTTCGATTCCCGGTGAGAACAAAAAAATTAAAATGTGATTTTTCTCAAGCCTGGGTGTTCTGTGATGTAATCCACCACTGCTATTGGGCCTCCTGGCCTGTTGTGGGGCAAAAAATAAATTTTTCATAAAAATAAAGCCGTCGGTGACGATCTTTCGACTTTATTCAGTTGAACTAAGAGATGCACGATTGACGTAGGAAGAGGCGAGGATGCTGACTCTTTACAGGGTCTCTTGGAGGGTCCGGTGATGTTCACATGTTCCACTTAAGAGCAAATGTGGAAAAGAAGAAGTTCACACGAGAACAATCCAATAAACAGGACAATATTGTCCTGTTGCAGCTCCGTGAACAGCCTCTACTGCGCGGGACAAAATTAATGGGACAATTCTACCTTAGTTCACACACAGAATGCTGCGAAAGTAAATGCACGACGACGCGCGTTACGAGCGAGTTCGCGAAAAATAATATTTCTTTAAAATCGACATGTGACAAAAATCTTTGGAGGACGAACTAAATAATATTAAAAAATAAACAAGAATTCATATTTTTTAAATAATAAAAAATAAAAAAACTATGTAAAAAGAACGAGTGAAACCCGGAATTTTTTGCTTGTTTATTATTTTTTATTTAGCGGCTATAATCGCCTCCGACTCGTTTTCTCGTAAATGTTATTGTCTAAGGTCTGGGAAATCAATGCGTTATATGCAGTCGTGTTTGCTGTACACAAACCAATTAACATAGTAATTTCTTCCGAATACTGTCTACGAAATATTTCCAGCAAAAAAAAAAATCAACACACGCGGAGCAAGTGGCTATAGCCTGCTACTCTAGGACAATGTCTTTATCCATTTCCTGTTCTCCTAATTTCTGTTTACACTAGGACTATATAGGTATACCCTGACTATATGTATTGTCCTGTCCTCGTGTGAACGCTACTTTAAAGTAAACTTGATTAAAATTACGAAGTTAAAATAAAATACAAATTGCGAAGTTAAAATTACACCATTGAGAAATCAAAATTTTAATAAAATGGTATGTAAAAATAAAATCAATTAAAATAAAAAAATTTAAAATGATGTTATTAATATTTTGTGAATAAATGACATTATTAAAATGACGTACTTAATTAAAATTACGTTTTTGTTATTTTTATTTATTTTGCGTGGTGACAATAAATTGTTTTGAATTACATGATTGAAATGACGTAGGTAGTTTTAATTACGTACCTAAAGTGACGTAGTCAAAATAAAGTGATGTCTATTATGTGAAAATAATATCGATTACAGTGACTCTTGACGTGGTAAAAATCAAATACTCAATTATGCGGTTGAAATAACGTAATTAAAATGGTGTGGTTAAAATAACGTGAATAAAGTGACGTAAATAGTTTATATTGCATAATTAATGTGACGTGATGAAAATAATGTGATTAAAACGTGGAAAAGGTGACGTTGTTTAAATGGCAAAATTAAAGTGACGTGATCATAATTACATAAATAACGTCATATAGTTTTAGCAGCATAATTAAAATGACGTTGTTAAAATCGCATGATTAAAATTGTGTGAATAAAGTGACGTGGTTTAAATTTTTTAATATAAGTGACGTGGTGCTATTACAAACCGCTCTCTCGGCCGTAGAAAACACTTTTATCAAGAGAAGGTTTGGAATATCACCCAAGGCTGGTATTCCGAACGCATTTACAGCACGCTATACCGCGCTATAATTGCGTTTGGGATACCAGCCGTGATTATAATTACGTGAATAATGTGACATAGTTTTGATTGTATAATTAAAGTGACGATGACGGGCTTAAAATTGCGTGAATAATGTGACGGAGTTTAAATTAAACAATTAAAATGGCGTGGTGAAAAATTATGGGATTTCAATTAGGATGTTAATATGACACGATTTTAATGACGCACTTAAAAATTACGATAAAAAACAACAATGTGATTTAATTGAAGACGTTTAAATAATGTGATAAAAAACGTGTTGTTAATATCGTAAAAAAAATGACGTAGTTAAAATCTATTTATATATAAAAATGAATCGCCTTGTTGTGTCTCGCAAAAACTCGAAAATGGCTTGACAGATTTGCGGTTTTTTACAAAATTTTCTAATTCACGTTTGCAAGGTTTACAAACAATAACATCTTCAATATGTTGAGTAGAAAAAAGGTATAAGCATATTTGTGTTTTCATCGATTTTCCATAGTTGCATTTGACTGAAATGCATATTTTGAAAAATATGGAGAATGTTGTTTAATTGTGTGATAAAAAAGTTTGAATTTTTACCTTTACAAACAACAATTATTTACGATACTGGATTAATTGATTTCCTTACGTTTTCTTAAATTCTACATATCAACTTATTTCTAATGGATTTTTAGTAATGCTTTAATAATTTTAACTGACATTTGAGACATTTTTGAAAAACGGTCTCTTACACAGAATACACCACTGTCAGTAAGTAGCGTAGAGTTTGACATTTGCAAAAAGAATTCTTTATTTGAATAATTATAATTTCATGTTTTGGAATTCAACCACAAACAATTACCAAGGTACCTACCGATGTAATTAAATCCAATATTTGAATATTAAAAATGTTTGGTTTTGGAATTCAATCATAAACAAGTACTTAGGTACCTACATATCAATGAAAAGTTTTTTTTCTTTTATTCGGAAAGTTGTTGCACGCTTTCACGACACAATCAGACGTTCGCGTTGGGCATGAGTTGAGTGTCATAATTTTAGTAAGTTCAGGGTAAAACGCTTTCTAACTTTTCATCATCAACACGCATTCACATATTTTCTCCATAGATTGTGGCACTAGAGTAGTGATTTTTGCACGGTTTTGATTTAAGCACGGTGAGGCCTCTTAGCCAATCACACGTGGAGATAAAACAATAAAATGAACTCTTATTACGAATATGTAAATACCTTTAAGAAGTCCTAAATAAATAACGTGTGTAATTAATTACGAAAAAAATGTTCGTTCAACCAGCTAATAGCAGGCAAGGTAACGTTCGGGCAGGACAACGTCTGTCGGGTCCACTTGTATACAATAAATATAATGTGGTAAAAATAGCTTTATCTTTACCATACCCTTGTCCGCACCCGGTGGTGCATAGAACACTGCATTGACAGATCAAATGCAGTGTATGTATCTCTTTTATATGTTACTCACTAGGTGCAAGTCCAGAGACAAAGAAGTATCGCAATGCAGAATCACCCCTTCAACAAATATATATATATATATTTTTAAATAATTTTTTTTACTATTTATGTTGATTTATTTATATCTGTTTTATTTTTCTTATAATTACTAATATTTATACGTTTGTTTATTTTTTTATTATAAATGGTATATTCTTTAATTTATATTTGTTTTTCAATTTTTTATTATTATTATGAAATCGGGTTGTTGTCCGTGGCTAGTGTCTCGGACTCACGGATCGAAGGTCCGTGGTTCGAATCCCACTCTACCCCAACTTGGTTCCCATTTTCTAATAGTGAGTTATTTACAACTGGTTAAAAATGGCCCTCAAAATTAAATATTTGCGTCAATTATAAGAACGCAAATTTTTCTTTTTCCAAAAAAAAAAATTTAAAAAATAGGTATATTTTCTAATTTATAATAATGATGTCTCATTTCTTAACTATTAATGTTATATTTTCTAATTTATATTTATGATGGTTCAATTTTAATGAATATTACCTGCATGTTTTCTTATTTATATTTATATTGATTTTTTTCGATGTTATTATTATTTTTTTAATTTATTAAGCATCATTTAATAAAATAAAAAAAACACATGTAAAAAAGAAGGTCCTTCCTAAACACAGGAATTCCCTAGCTAGTCGGGACCTGAAACAAAAAAAATCCGTACATTTTAAAACTGTGAAATACATAAATGAATTTCGTGTTAAGGTTGTGATCCAGTAATAATGTCGCGGCTCAGAGGTTTAAGATTCAAGCCCTACATTATCAACTTTTTCTTCACGTATCATGTCGGGTTCCTCCGACGTTGACGACTACTCGAAAGAAAGATTCCCTACCCTGAGCAGTGCGAAAACGCTCCTCTATAGTTCTAATCCTGGTCCATGTTCGGATGTTTCAAAGCCAGGAAAGCTGTTTCCTTCCGACCCATTTACGTCCCACGATCTTCCCCTTCATGTCAAGCCGAAGTATGGCATATTTATCACCTCCCAACACATGGCCAAAATATGATATTTTTAAAAGTTTTTTTATTTTTACAAATAAAACAACATATATAATTATATTTTTGTTCCCGCAAAGCCGAGGCTTGTCTGCGGGTTACATAGTGGGTTACATTACAAATTCATTAAAGGTAAGTACATATTAACAAATTACAGCAGGGATGGAGAATACCTTAAATGAGGGATATGGAAGTCCAGGCATTTACAGGGCTTATACCTGTCATTGGCTGGTTTAAGTGGCCACTTTACACACTGTGTAACATTCACCATTTTGCCTATATTTGAACATTCACATTTCTTCAATTCTTCCATTTGTTGATTTTAGTGAAGTTAAAGAGCTGAAACATTTATTGTTCTAAAGAGATTCATCTGACTGAATTATTTCACATACTAGGCAACGCCTGAAAACAATTTTTCAATTTTTAAACTTCTTCTTGGACCAGTTGGTTTTATTACAATATTTGAGTTTGTCCAAATGTTCGCAGACAAAAGACTGGATTTCACCCCCTCGGGAGTTATTAGGAGTAACAAATTACAACAGGGATGGAGAATACCCTAAATAAGGGGATATGGAAGTCCAGGCATTTACAGGGCTTATGACCTTTACATAGTTTAGTAATAGATGAAGAATATAATATATTTATGTGCACAGTTAAGTTTCACTTGCTGTTTTTAATAAGTTTACGACTTTAAAAAAAAATGTATTTAGGTTTTTTTCCACACGGTTTTTAACAGGTATCAAATTAAACAGTTTTGGTTACTACACTTCCCATTGTTCTATCTCATAGTAGTTCTTCCGTCGTGGCACCGTCAGCTACTGTGCTGATACTTGTCGGTTCACGATCTGGCGGGTTACTTTGAATTTAAAAGTGCAATCGAGGAAATTATCTGTCATTATCTTATACTGACACTGTTTGTTAATAGGCAAAGCGTTAACATAATCAAATAATATTATATTATTGTCTTTTGCCTCAATATTTTTACAGGTACGATAGTTTTTAAAATTTGTACTTGTAGGTTCAAGACTGTCAGTATAACATTTGAAACTTAGGCCCCATATTCTTAATCCATTTTCAATTATTGGGTCAACTAGCCCCAAGTAAACTAGTCTCAGCACTGGGTATGGTAGATATGGTTTTAAGTGGTACATGTTAAGCAGACATACTTTCAGCTTATTACAAACTATTTAAACTGGTTCTTCCCAATTAAAAGTAAAATCTATAATAATACCTAAATACTTATATTTTGATACAGGATCTATTTTTATGCATTTACAGTCTTGTAGATTTTTATGCAAACATTCGTGAGTGTGTACATACATTAATAAATCTTCTGTTGGTCTATTATATAGGGACGTAATATGTAACGCTCTCGTTTTTTTCGAGTTTATTGTTAGGCTATAATCATGTGACCATCTTAAAACTTGATTTAAAACCTATAGCAGTTTTTGCTGCGCGTCTATTTGTGTGTCTCCAATAGCAACAATTGCAGTATCAACTGTATTTATTAAATTATTAAGTATATATTACCGAGCTTAACAGTGGTAAATAGTTCCCTTTTCGTATTGGCTCTACAAAATACTTCATTGTTGGTTTTCATATTGGTTAAAGATATTCTTAACATTCTACGTTGGATCCACATTTCAAATGCTTCAAGGCAATTGAGTTGATAAATATCAAACGCCAGTATGTCCACCCAATTTTTTTACATTTTTACAAAATTCAGTTTAAAAAATTTGATCATTTCAGTACTATTCAAACTAAAATACGTCTCTATTATTACAATGAAAACTCTGTCAAAAAACTTTGTTTCAATTCGAAAGCTAGTAGGTCTACATGGACATTGTGATGGGTTATTGTTGACATACTGGCGTTTGATATTTATTAACTCAATGTTAAACCCTTCTAAAATCTTAAACAGAGAAAAAAATATTTAACATAATTTTACTGATAAAAAAGTTAATTAAATTTTTCTGTTCAAACTCCATCATAAATTACAGAAAAAAAAGTTTCAGGTGCTTGCCAAAATTCTTTATAAATTGAAATACATTTGAATTGTAACATTTTTGAGAAGGTAACATGGAAGTCCAGGCGTTTACAAGGCTGTCCTGTCGTTGGCCGGTTTAACTGGCCATTTCAAGAAGTAAATAAAACAAAAAATGATAAAATAAATCCTTAAATATTAAATTCTCTCTTTAAATCCAGCTTTGACCAAAAAAACTTCGACATATATAAAAACCGTTGAAATATATTTATGATTCGTGGATTTTGTTGAAAATCCGTTAAAGCGGAGTTTGGAAGTAAACGACTTAAAACATGACTCATGATCCTTTTACACCAGTATGGTCTGTTTTTGGTATGTCGGGAGATGTTATTCATAGCAATAAGCCCGCCAGCGTGCATATATTATGTACTAGAAATATAAATAAAAAAACGTGAAAAAGTATTTGATTATATTAACATACTTATTTTGTACCTTTTAAAAAATCCTTTCCTTTTTAAAATTTAAAACTTTGTATGCACTCATTGTTTAAATTCTTTGTGTTATTTTTATTATTTATATCTACGCATGTTCTTTATATGAAACTGCTGTGTTATTTAATATATACTTATTTTGTATTTGATATCTACTTTGTATTTTTTATTTATTTTTTTAATTAAAAAAAAATATTTGAAAAATAAAATTTTTTTTTTTTTTTAACCAATTAAACTTCCAAGCACAGCGATATATATACATATTTTTTATATTGTATTTTTTTATATTTATGTTGTTAATATACTCATCTTTTTTTATACCAACTTTACTTCTAAACACTATTCTATCTTTTTTGTTTTATATTGTATTTTATAAATTTTATGTTGTTTATGCACTCATGTTTTATATAACTTCCATGTATGTAAAAAGCCTTATGGGCGTGAAAAATCAATAAAATAAAATAAAATACATATATATATATATTGTGTACCTCTCAAAAAATGAAAAAAATCCTTTTCTTTTAAAAATTTTATCTGCGCACATTGTTTTATTATTCATTTTATTTTGATTTTTATAATATACTTGTATCTGAGCATGTTTTTTATATGAAACTGCTGTTATAGTATTTTTGTAACATTACACTTTTTTTTTCTTCTTTTTCACATGATATTGAATTGTTTGTGTTCTATTAAATACGAAGTAAAATAAATATGAGAACTAGATTTACTTTTCGGGATCAAATCTCCGGGTAGCCTCCGTGGTGTAGTGGTCAAGAAGCTTGACTCACGCACGGAAGGTTCCAGGTTCGATTCCCGATGAGAACACAAAAAAATATATGATTTTTGTCAAGGCTAGAGATGTTCCGTTTTGTTATTCACCACTCTAATTGGGCCTCCTGGTCTGTTGTGGTGCAAAAAAAAAAAATTTTTGTGATACCCACCAAGAAAAGCTGTTGTGTTTTCGTGCAAGCCAGGGCCGGAAGCAGTAGAAGGGGAATAGCAGGGGTGGCGGGGGGGATGAACTCCACCCCCAAAAGGGACCTCACCCTTCCGTATCCGCCTTTCCAAGAACCCTTTACGTCCATCAAGCAGAGTAGCACGGCGTACAACTGAGAACGAAAAGAAAAATCACTGATTACAAATAAAAATATTCCATTGAAAGCAACAAGTTGTTTATAATCACATGCCGACTTTTTTAGGTCTACCGGTTTCCCGTTTCCTTCGTCAGGACGCTAATCAAACCAATCAATGCAAAAACTTCGCCATGGTTGCTAGACAAAAATATAAAACCAACGTGCTGATATGACACATTATTTTAGTAACTAACACTAACGTACACTGATTATAATTTATGAAAATGTTTGATGTTGTGGGAGGAATGGTGAAAACTAGCGGCTATTGCCCGCTGTTCCATAAAAGGTAACTCGGCCCTTCGGGCCTCATTTAGTCGGCCCTCCGGGCCTTGGGCCTCAGTTGGTTAGGAACTCGAGCACTTTGAAATGTCTTCCCTTTGAGGATCACAACTTTTTTTGTTCAGAGCAATCTAAATGTGGTAAAAAAGAACTCATCTCCAGAATAATGCTACCAAAACCCGCACAAAATTAACAGATAAAATATAATATGTCCCCTTTCGCGTGACAAGAAATAAGTATTTATTCCATCTGCCAGTCTGTAGCACTAACTATGCATAACACTCTTTCCTCTATCGTTCTCGCTCTAACTATAATGCTTTTTTTTCATTTATTGATTTATTTTACATGCCGCTTAATTTATTTTTAAATAAATTAAGACTTATTATTTCTGGCTGCGATACGGTCCCACTTACCATTTTATGATGCTCACACTTACACACACCTGAACATTTACTCCCACACTAATAATACTTTAAATACACATAAACACATCCTTTTGTTGTAACACAATTTAATAATATGTATGATTTTCATAAAATAAATAAAACAACTTTGTTTTTAACCACTAATTTTGAAATAAAACTAAAATTTTAATTTTACAATTAAATTTAAAATAAGTTGTTTTATTTATTTTATTATAATGAATAACCACAAAGTTAGTGCTTCAAATATAAACTTTATGTATGATTTTCATTTAGAAACTTCGCTGGTCTGTCTTTAAAGTCTATGTCATTGTCAACTGTTAGTTTCTTTAAAATAAATAAATAAATAAATAATATTTAAGATCTTCACAAAAAATCGGTTTGTAAGCAATTAATATTGAACAGTGAAGAACCGTAATTTAAAATAATAACAGTCAGCTATCGCTACCTACCACACGCTTGTAAATTCAGCCCATCGGGCCTAGTATAATTAGCCCTGCGAGTCTTAATGAATTTATTCCAAAGACCTTCGCTAATTAGGATATCGGATGCGCTGAGTAAGTGATATATAAGTAGAGATGCAAGGCGGTAAAAAAACTGCGGTATTTTACGGGAATTTTACCAGATTCGGGTATAATACGATATTTTTTGTTAAGAAACGAATTTGATGTACTAATTTTTATTTTTCAAAGATATTACAAATACGAATGGCTTTGTTTTAGGACACCTTACATGCCTGCGACAACCAGGTTTCGATCCATTGGGTGGTTGTCGAGATTTATTATAAGTATGGGACGTTCAAGGGCATTCGGTATGTACTTTTTTCACTTTTTTTTATAAAAAAGGTTAAAATGTTTTGAAACTTAACAGGATCGGTGGACATAGGGTCCTTAGTAAAACCTAAAGTTTGTGACCTTGACCGACCACCGCTCATGCCGTTATTTTGAAAAAATGATGCCTAAAATCAGTTTTTTGTGTATAATTACGTCCCTGAAGGTTTTATAGAAAAAAAAACTTACAAAAGTCCGAGAAAATAAAATTTACTTAAAAATCGTAAAAAAATTTTTTCTTTTGACATATATTTTCTAAGATACACGTTTGAACATCAAAAACATTTTATCAAAATAGCGGAAAAGCGGTATTTACACTAATTTTTTACTAATTATTTGATAATTGACCTACGAAAAGTCATCATCATCATCATCATCATTGCATGTCCGCTACCTAGTTGGAGCATATAGTGTTCACAAAGATCCTTCTTCTCTATCACTTTTATTCGATAAGGATGGCATGGATCACCCGATGGATCTAAACCTGGTTTTCGCAAAACATGTTTTCGCAAAGTGTCCTTGAAGCTACTCGTATTTGTAAATCTACTCGTATTTGTAATATTTTTGAAAATTAAAAATTAGTATGTCAAATTCGTTTCTTACCAAAAATTACCGTAAAATACCGTAAATTACGGATTTTACCGCGACTTTTTTTAAAATTACGTATTTTTACATCTTTATACATAATACAAAAAAAAAAATATATATAAATCACTTTATAAAGCACTGAGAGATTACATTCCGAAAATGGCGGTATATACGTTACCCACTTTAATAATATCGATAAAAGTCATGTAGTGCCTTACTTATAGACCTAGTATAAAATTATAACTAGGTATAGTGGTGGAATAAGGATGGTTTAGTAAAAATTCTTAAACCTCGCATAAAGTTTTACTTGGTATAGACTTGTAATAGCCTGGGTCGAATGTGGTAAAGCGCTGAAATAAACCCGCGATCCGTCGTTTGTGAAATTTATCTTTTGTAAAATGGATTATATTTATCAGTATCATACCTAACCCCTGAATTATAAACACGTCTACTAACAAGAGGAAATGTCTCTCAATTCGTGAAAAAGTGGCAATTATTCGTGAAATCAAACATGGCGCGAAAAATGTGGAGTATCTTAAATTTAAACTACTTTTAAGTAGTTAGTATGTTTTAACATGCTTTTTTTAAAGAGACTTTCAAGTAGAATATCGTTTATGAGTCTATAAATGATCATCAAATTTTGTTTTTTTTCTAATAAATTTTATTTAGCAGATATTTCAACAATGATCCCTGTTATGTTTTGCCGTATTTATACGTAAAAGATTTATTCTAATATATTTTAATTTATGTTTATCTAATCTGCTGAACATTTTTATCAATGGCGAATTTCGGTGTGTAATTTATAATTTTTAAATTTCAGAAATTTGTGAGTATATATTATTTATTTGTAACATTCAAGAATTGGCTTTCTTTATTTACATTAAATATTATCTTTAAAAAGTCTAATGAGGCCCAAAAAATGTTTTTTTTATTTACAGCTTTTTCTTTTATAACAAACTTCGATTTTAAAACACCATAGTAATCAAATAATACATCAATTAATAAATAATATCGTTCTCGATTTTGATCGACTAAGATTTCGTTAGACGCATCACATTTGTACAGTTTCTATTGTTTTATTATTAATACGAATAACGTGTTAGTATTTGTAACTGCACATACGCACGCAGCTTGTTCATAGATGTACGAAAAATGATGCATGGTTAAAAAAAATGGGATAAGCTTAGAAATAAATAACCCATTGTAATTTTACAAATTAAATTATATTACAAAAATGGCGCTACATAAGTTATTCATAAAAATAAAAATAACAAAAAGCATATTATTGTTCACATAATGAGGAATTCCACTGTTTTCTAATTTTTTTTTTATTAGCGTACTATTTAACTAAGCAAAAATTTTTTTTTTTTGTGCGTTTTTTACAAAGATATGATTTTTCAAAGTTACATTTATCAAATACCGCGCCAAATGACTGTAATCAGTGTGTCACTTTTCAGTAGTGACGTCATGAAACGGTTGGCGTTCTTACTTTCACTGACCTGACAAGAATCTATGGAATATTGTTTTGATTACTTTATTTTGTTGATCGTAATTTGCTAATTTCTATGTTATGGTTATTTTACGAACGTTTCGATTTAGAAAAACCTAGAAAGTTGACATAATCTCTGCTTGAAATGTCAAATTTTACAAATTATACTCATTTTTTCTATGGTCAAAACCTTACAAGGTGCAAGGGCTTTAAAGCGGAAACCGGAAATACTACACGTAGATATAAGGAGGGACGTCATTTTTTACGATTTTAAAATGAATACAATTTTTAACATTTTTTATTTATTTTTGCGTGCGTTTTTGAGATATTTTATCCTAGTCCGAAATTTTTTAATATTCACGTGTACACGAAAACATTTTTAAAATTGAATTCCGGGTTGGGCTGGAATTCCTCATTGTGGATAAATTTTTTTATCGAAATGCATCACGTTGAATCGGGTTGTGGTCACGCGGCTAGTGCCGCGGACTCACAGATCAAAGGTCCGAGGTTTGGGTAACCCAAACTTGCAAGTACAATATTGCACTATTTTTTTTAAAATCCAATTACAGAAACTCGTAAATCCTATCCACAGAAAAATATTTTTTTGTAAAATCGTAAACCCCGCTGCGAAGGAGTTCTTTTTGCCGCGGAATGTCATGTAGCAATTATATTGTGTCCAGTTGTGATGATTGGTGTTTTTATTTCAAGATAACGATTCAGGAATTTAACTGACGATGAGGTAGTAACCTCGAAACCGGTCGAAGTGTAATTTTAAAAAAAATAAGTGGTTTATACAAATTTATAAACAAATAAGTGTAATACTTTATAAACCATCCTTGTTCTCAACTACCGAACTGTTCAAAAAATTTAATGTTTTAAGAGTGGAGGATATCTACGGAAAGTGCTGTATGCTCCAGGTGCATAAGGATAGCCTCCCATCGGACCGTATTACGGGAAGGTTGAGAACTGGATGCCTCCCTCTACAGAGAATTAAAACTACCACAGCCAAACATCATTATACTTATATAGGACGGAAGTTTTTCAATTATTTACCACAAAATCTTCGTCAAGAAATAAATTACGGAAAATTTAAGGATAAATTAAAGAAAAGCTTCTTGACATAATTAACATTAGCTATATTTTGAAAATGGAGATGTATGTTTAATATGTGCCTGTGTTTAAAACTTTTGTGTTTATATTTAATTATTTTTTAGTGTTATATTTTCTCAATTTTAAAAATTGTTTAATTTTTTATTTATTTTATTATTTGGTTTTGCATTTTTTGTGTCTTTTTTAATGTTATTTTGTTAACTTGCCAAACACAAGAGCCAGCCTCTTTTTTGGCAAGTTCAACCTTAAGTGTTCCATTTTTTTACTGAATGTATTGTTTAATTGTTTATTTATGTTAATAAAGGTTTTTATAAAAAATATGGATATTAAAAAAAAAAACATTTGTGTTTTTTTTAAAATATATATATCACAGTAGAGTTTATCAAAACCGAAAAGCAACAATTGCGAACTCTTTAAAAAATATTGCAATTAATAAACAACAATAAAAAATGTAATATGGACTCAACCGGATGCCTGTTGATTCAGTGTATTCAACAATCGAAAGTGTCATGATAAGCAAGGACATAAACGTTCCAGCAGGACATATTTACGTATATCGTTTTGCACGAAAAAATCCTTAACCATCCAAGAAATTCGAATGTATCCTATTTTTATCGATTATTTAACCTGGTAAGAAAGCTGGCGACCCGCTTTAAAGTAATATTTGCCCGCTACTTTACGAACCAACTGGAACATTGAAGTAACTATAATGTACGATATTCAGATGAATGGACTTTATTGCCCCAGACAATAGTAAAAAAAGCTGTACCACAAATATTTCAAAAGATTTCACCTCAACATAATCGTACATATTATAAAAATAGCTGATACGCTGCGATTGAAGTACCAATACGGTGTCTTATGCACCACTAGGCGCGAATAAAGAAATTTTGATGTTGACATTTAAAAAGTATGATGTGAATTTAACCAACCAATATTAGGAAGCACCAAGACTTGCAAAAGTAAAATTCAGTTTTGTCGAAGGATTAACATCATTATTACGATAATTTACCACAATAATTGTAAAACATAGTATTGCTTATTACATAGAAAAATTATATTAAAAATAATAAATTATGCTTACTTAAAAATATAACTTGTGCACTTTTTTACTTCCTAAATTCATTAACAAAAATAAAAAATTAACAAATCCATGAATTGAGGCTTTATTATGATTTCTTTTAATTTTTTTTAAATTTGTTAATTTGCTACTCTAGAAAAAAAAACAGTTTTAACTCTCCGCTGAAAAAATCAATTCTTGAGTTTACGAATTTTATAAGTTAGGCCGACGAAATGTCATGTGACCAAGTTTAGTTTTTTGTGCCCTTATTTACATTTAAATAAACAAAGCAGAATGCCCCGCGAAGTGTTTAAAAATACTTTTTTTAAATAATTAATTATTCAAAAAAATAACTTACCCATAAAAGGAAGAAGAAAACAGAAAAAATGATTTTCCATTTGACTAATGTCATGGTTTGGAAGAAGATTACTATTAAAATAAACCTCTACTTTTTGCCGTAAATATGAACACTTACTATTTTAACCCACAGATTAACTGAAACGTAAGGCTTGTGAGATTAATTAGATTCAATAATAGAGAAGAATGATTTGATAGTATAGCGTAAACAAGAGAATTTGTGACATTTAAGCACTGAAATTCACCCAGTGTTGGCTGGCGTAGCTGTCAAACGTGAATAAGCTTTCTGTGGGGATGTTTGTAAGTAGGGGATCCTTAGGGAACTCAGGCATGCGCAGTTCAATATTCATCTGTACATACATTCAACTCATATGTTCCTACTGCTTAAACGGAATCAAATTATCTAAGGATGATTTGTAGAGAAAATAACATTGAAAAAAGACACATTTGAGGGCACACATTTTTCTTGCAACACGTTATTTTATTTATATTATAATCATACCCCCCCCTGTCTGCACCCGACGGTGAAAAAAATACTGCGTCAGTTTATTTGTTGCAGCGTATATCTATAATCTGTTACATGAAGGTAAGGTAATCAACCTTACGCCTCAGGCGCCAGTCCAGAAACGTGAAATACTGCAGTGTAGAACCACCTTTTTAATCAATATTCCATATAGACCTTCCAAGAAATCGGATATAATATTGTGCTTCATATTTATTTTCGATGATTTAAAAAAAATATGTATTTTACTAATTTTACCTATTTTACTTAATACTAACAAAAAAACAGTTTTAAAAAAACCAAACAGTGAAATGTAACTAAACTCTTGCCAACTATTGAATAATTGTGTTATATAACATTGTTAAACCTATTTATTTTTAAGATAAATCAATATTAATTTCTTCTTCTGCTTCTTCTTCAGCCTTGTTCTCTTCACTGCTGGATAAAAACCTCTTCCAAACGTCTCCATTCCTTCCTATCGCCCGCTTTCATCATCCATGTTTTACCGGCAATCAAGGCAATGTCATCTGTGGGCCCTATAACACTTCTTTTGTTTGCCCATGGTCTCCACTTTATCATTCTGGGTGTCCACCTGCCATTATTTTGCTTCGCTAAATAACCTGCCCACTGCCATTTTAAGTTTGCTGCACGATCTGTTTTTAGTCTGTATGTCGTCACTGGCAATTTACGCGTTTCATAGACTTGTATTTTTAAGCATATTTATTTACACATGTTTATATTTCCTTTTTTTTTTTTATTACTTTCATACACTTTACTTAACACCAACTAAAAAATAATTTTATAAAACGAATAAATATAGCCAAACTTAGTCAAAAAAGTCTTTAAATTAAAATATTACAACAGAGATGAATAAGATTTTTTTAGAGAGGAATATAGAAGTGAAGAAGCCTAGGCGTTTACACGGCCTGTCATTTGCTAGTTTAAATGGCCAATTTTCGCATTGTGTAATATTCACCATTCTGGCCATGTTTGAACATCTATATTTCTTCGATTCTTCCAACTGATTTTTATTAGTTTAAAGATCTGTAATCTTTAATTATGCGGGTGAGATTCGTGCAACTGAGTTATATTACGTAAGTTCATGTACATTCTAGGCAACGCCTGGAAATAATAATAAATTTTTGAACATATTGAATAGTTGGTTTGATCAACAATATTTTAAGTTTGTTCAAAACTAAACCCCTTAATTTTTAAGTTTAACATATCACAACAATTATAGAGAACGCTGGAGGAGCTTTGTGAAGTTGAAGAGTTGAAACCTTTGTTGATGCGGGTTACATTCTGACCTAATTATTATATATTCCCTGCTATAATATGTTCTTCATCTCAGTTGTAATACATTAAAATGAATAACTCCCAAGGGGGTTGAATCCAGTTCTTGTCTACAAAAATTAGGAAAAACTCAAAATAGAAAAGTAGAAAATGTTTACAATATTTTTTATCTAAACGTGTCAAATTACACGTTATCAATGAAGGTACTTTGAATTTTTGTACAAACGTATACATTTTCGTACATAAATATCTATTTTACTTTATGCCGTCTCGGTATGTACCGATGAAGATGGCGTTTGTAATCGTACCTAAGCTATGTTTCCGTAATCACTGGACAATATAAACATGTTTTTTAACATTGCTGTTCCATCAATGTTTCCATAATTACTGGACAATGTACACAAATCTTTTAACATTGTTGTTCCATCAATGTTTCCATAATTACTTTGCAATGTACACAAATCTATTGACATTGTTGTTCCATTAATGTTTCTATCATTACTGGACAATGTACACAAATCTATTAACATTGTTGTTCTATCAATGTTTCCATAATTACTGGACAATGTACACAAATCTATTAACATTGTTGTTCCATCAATATTTCTATAATTACTGGACAATGTACACAAATCTATTAACATTGCTGTTCCATCAATGTTTCCATAATTACTGGACAATGTACACAAATCTATTGACATTGTTGTTCCATTAATGTTTCCATTATTACTGGACAATGTTCACAAATCTATGAACATTGTTGTTCTATCAATTTTTCTATAACTACTGGACAATGTACACAAATCTATTAACATTGTGGTTCCATCAATATTTCCATAATTACTGAACAATGTACACAAATCTTTTAACATTGTTGTTCCATCAATGTTTCCATAATTACTGGACAATGTACACAAATATATTAACATTGTTGTTCTACCAGTGTTTATAGTATGCACCTGAAAACCATATGCTTCAGTGCGTGAGAAATATATTTTGTTTTCTTGAATCTCAGGATGTCGCGTGGAAAGAATAAATGTACCTATTTTTGTAATCAAACCTACCCCTCCATAGGACCAAAAGTTGCATTGTTTATATCCTTACCCAGTCTTTTGAGGAGGAATTAGAAATGTAATATCTCGTGGTTACTACGTCGCTCTGACGTAATACTTAGTTTAAATAAATTCGGTAGCTTTCAAGAGTAACAGTGTTTTTTGTAATGTCTTTAAAATAATGAATTAATAAATAACATCGTCGGATGGCCACTGAAAAAAAATCAACCATTTAAAGTTCGCTCACTTCCAAACAGGTCAAGATAAAATACGAACTCACGCCAGACAATATAAGGGTTGTCGAATCAAAAAGAAAAAAAAAAGAAAAAAAATGTAATCCTGGTCAACGTACAAATCGGCCTCAAGCGGATTATACCCTTAGGTTTCCATTCAATAAATGCCAGAGAAAAGGAGACATTATTGAGATCGATAGATAAAAAAAATAAAGACCTCGTTTGTAAATGATAAATAAGTAAATCCAGTATTAAATGGCTGAATTTAATTAACGCATTCACCAGCGTCGCCAGTCAAGAGTTTTTTTTTAAAGGACTAACCCGCTAAGAGGCTTGTCAGCAGGTAGGAAAGAGAGGATACAGAAGGAGGCTATGAAAAATGCACCACAACACCCAGAAAAATTGAGAAAAAAATATTTCTTGAATTTTTTTCTTGCAACTGGCGGGAATCGAACCCGCGACGCCAGTTTCACAGTTAGCCGTCTAAGCAACTGCTCCACGGCGTCTGTCTGATGAGACCCCAATTTATGCAGACCTAAATTTAAAGTGATGGACTGCCTTGTAGTAGTGGGCATACTTTTTTGTTATCTTCCGATTGCAAAAAAGAAGAATTCATTTAAAAATTGTCACCTACAACCTCATCATTATAATATCTTACATTTAAATAAATTACCTTCACAGATGTTACAAATTTCCTTAAAAATATATTGATAAAGTTATCATTAATTTGACCTATTAAAAAAATATATAGTTATTGCATATGCTAAATATCTAACAGCACTTGCCTCAACCAAGATGGAGTCGGAAAAGGATTGCGGAAGGATGCTTATACGAAAAATTTAGGATTTACTCCATTTTCAGATTGAAAAAAAAAATATATAAAAATAAAAAGGTTTTTTTTTAGGATTTTTTAAAAGTTTGCCATGGGGAATGTTCTTCTGTTTCGCGGTATGACCCAGAAACACGTATATATTTCCCATTACCAAATCTGTAATTGCATCTGGGATCAAATGCGTCTGCCCAACCAGGTAATTACAAACTCTGATGAACATTATACATTATATTATGCAATACTTGTTTTGAGGTTGCAGTAACACCTTGACACTACCTCAATCAACAATTTATTCCCTACGGAAGTGAGATTTTACCTCTATCAACTCTAAACCTCCCTCGTACAATTTCAACTGGTACACAAACTGATAGCTTTTGTTAGCGACATTTTGGTAATTTAAAAAGGCTACTAAATATTTGCATCGGATAATTTTTTTTAATTCGCAAATACAGCCCATAGAATTATATATTAACTTTAAGTCCGAATTCAGATCCCATTTAAAATGGCTACGAAACCTTTTCGGATCTTAGAAGTTATCATAGAAAATTAAAATCCAAGAAAATCCACTTTTAGCTCTCTATCTATATATACACTTGTACATTCATAAAAAAGATTTACTTCCTTCTGATTTATTCAAATACAAGGTAGTGTGGAGCTATCTGAATAGATTTAAGAAGATATAAAAAAAAACAGTTCAATGAGGAAGTTCAGTGTTAATTTGGCGCCGGGATATTGGATATAAAAAAATATTTCTTTCGCACGGTAAAAATAAGAGCATTTAATTGTACGGCAAAGATTCTCTCAAATGCATGAAAAAATTAATAAAGTTATTTTAATAAAAATGGACTACTTTAAATGACGTCATAAGTTTTTCTAAATCAACGAAAGATAGAGCGTTTTTTATTTTTATTTGAGAAGGTAAACATGAACAGAAAATATGAAAGGAAAAATAATGAAACCCACTAAACCACGAAATCGGCATGTCAGTGGGTTTCTTATTTTTTTTTTATAAATAAAAAAGTTAAATAAATTAAAAAAGTAATGTAAACATTTTTAATATCTAAAAGATAAGCATACGTATTTTTCACACAATACGTATTTTTTTAATTAAATAGTTGACAGTTAACATAAAATAATAATGAATATAAAGCCTTGTGACATATAAGCAATTTTTTTTTTCTGAAATGTTTTGCCAACATTTTTTTTATAGCCTTGTGATAGATTTCCGGTTTGCGGAAAGCCAACCCACCAATCAGAACACCTCACCGAAGAGAACTAATTACGTCAAATGCGAAGTAATTTAAAAAAAATACAGAACTTTGAAAATCTTGACGATGATAAATGATACATAAAAACAAAAAAAAATAGTCTTTTGAATAAAATATTTTCTTTAAAAAACCACAGAACTTCGTTATTGAAAGACAAGCGGTTTATTTTAGTTAAATTTGTAGATAACTTATTTTTTTACATTGTATACAATACTTACGTATTTTTTTTACATCGTGGTTTGAAAAAAATATCAAAAAGTCATCAACAGCAATATATTGATGAAGGCGATTTTTGAAACTTTCGCATGATTTTCGGCACATTTTTAGAGGTATGATCGCGATTACAATGAAGTGGTCTTTTGTGAATATGCCGTGGGTTATTTTCAGCAGAATATCCAAAATTTTGTTAATTACTGACACTTATTAACAGCTTCAGAGTTATGAAAATGGGCATAGTCGCTACTGAAAAATGTGGCTCTGGGAGGGATTTGCTGAAGAATTTCCTGATTCAATTTTAGCGGTTTGACTAGTCAACAACACTCAACTCTTGAACAAGCATTATTGTGCAACCTAGTAATCAGTCATTAGTTTGGCGTTTTAATTGTTCTGGGTGCTTAATGTTCACTGTCTCTTAGTGTAATACATTTTTTTTCCAATTGTCGAATCCAAAGTTTTATCGTGATAGCGGAAGGGGCGGAAATGGCGCACGAGATTCAAAGGTGTCAAAAAAAGCCCTCAGCTTGGCGATCACCGAACAGTTATTTTCCTCAAACGCACGCACGACGAAACCTCAATACATTCCAATCCAAATCATAGTTATGAAAAAAGGCTTGATTGTCGAAATACAATGAAATTACTTATATTTGCCTACCTCTCAAGCCTCATCATAAACCCTTCAAAACTATTGAGGAGGCTCAGCCCCACCCTGTATTTCAACTTTTGGACGATTTTTGTTTAGTGGTAAAAAACCGCGCTAGAAAATGAGAAGCAAATTATGGTAGAGCGGGGTTCGAACCTCGGACCTCCTGATCCCGACTCAGCCATGGGGTTTACAACCCGCCTAACAATATCACAATGAAGATATAGAATTTTAGAAAAGGTAATACAAAAGGCTAGGTATTTACCCCGACATTGACTAATTGAAGTTATCGTTTTACACAATGTGTAACATTCACCATCCTACCTATATTTGTACATCTGTGTTTTGTTAACTCTTCCGTCCGTTGATTTTAGTAAAGAAAATACAAAATTTTTTATTGATTTGGGATCCATTACTCAAAAATTTTGTTGATTGTAAACAAATCGAAAAGTTTTTTAGACAGAAGAATTTTTAAAAACAAAAAATAAGAACTCTCACCCTCCACTCAGTAGCCCGCAACCATTTGTTTTTTTAATATTTTATTTGTTTTAATTTTATTCGTTTTAAATTTTTTTTAATGTGCCAATACGTCTTCTTGCTCATACTGACCATCGTAGTTTCGGATGTGACAGAGTTTTAAGAACACCCTGTATAGCACTGACTCCTAATAAAAAAATGCTTAATTCCCACGCAAAAATGTAGCGGGATTCTGTTCATGCAGAGTCGTCGCCAGATAAGAATGCGTACACAGCTTTTACACTGCGGTCACTATGTGAGCTTAGGCATTATTTTTTGGCGACCACTGTACCTGAAGCGAATCGGTAGATGCCATAAATTTCCGACGCTACGCTCTCGCACTCGAACGGAACGGCTGCGGCCGCGGCCTGTCGTCGCGTCAAGGCGTCACGGCGTCACCCGATCAGTGTTCGGTTGATTTTACCGCGCTTACTCTTTATGCAAATTCATCGTCCATGCTACAAAGATAATAATTATGGTTCAATCGGCCAGGTGATCAAGAAGATTGGCGGTATCTGGGAATTTTACGAATATGTATTTGAACCTCAGAGTAATAATGCGTAACCTAGAGAGGAGCCCAAACGTAGGAAAACCATTTTATGATTATTGGGTATTAAGTTGGCAACAGTTCGCAGCAAAACAATGGGCCGTACTCAGGTCGTACGTACGAGAATTGCCAAATGGATATTAATTTGCATTGTAATAAATTTTAAATATATACCTGTGTATTTATCATTGCATGGTTATTCCTATCTATTTTTCTATAATTCGTCTATATTTATTTTATAAAACTGAAAATACATGTTTGTGTTAATTTTTTTTATTTATTTAACTTTTTGTACATACTGTTATTTGTACATTGGCGGGCTTATTGTCAAATGGAAATTTCTTCCAAACAACCAATAAAATAAAAGTTAAATTTTTATAATTCAAGTTACAGAACATATTCAATAGAAAAAAATATTAAAAAGCTAAAGGTATATAAAAATAGAATTAAACAGATTTGTTTATAAATTACCTTAAATAAAAACTATTACTCAATGGGAAAAAGTCCCGTAATCTTCCTTAATCTCTCCTCCTTTCCTTTTTCTTCTTTTTACCTTTTTCCTAAATAGTAATAGTTTTAGTTTTGATTTAAGGTAATTTATAAACACATACGTTTATTTCTATTTTTATATATCTTTAGCTTTTAATTCTTTTTTTTTCTATTGAATATGTTCTGTAACTTGAATTATAAAAATAAAACTTTTATTTTATTTTTTTATTTATAAAAATAAAACTTTTAGGTTGGTTGGAAGAAATTGCCATTTGGCAATAAGCCCGTCAATGTACAAATAACAGTATGTACTCCCCGATACTGCACGAAAAACGCAACTGCACGTCGCGTAGGACTGATTTTGCGTTCCTAAAATCGAAAAAATTGACGTTACGCTGTCCAGTTTTCCGCAGCCTAAAACTGAACGGATTTGTTTATTTTTTTTAGTAAAGAGTATCAAAACAACAATTCTGTGTTGGTATTTTTTCTGCATTGCAAAATTATTTATCATATTTCTATACCGTACTTCCGAAGACGGCAGATAAAACTATTTTCTCGAGTTATTAGATGGTTCTATCTCCATAAGAAACAATTTATTAAAATAGCAAAATCATAGAGACATGTCAGTGGTAAATATCTAAAGTGAGTAAAAAAAATACTGCTCTAGTGCCATAATCTAGGGAGAAAATACGACAAAACGTTTGTATGAAGAAAAGTCAGACAGATTTTCTCCTAACGTACCCGTCGCGTCGAAGTCAACAACAGGGTGCAACAACTACCGAGGCAGATAGACGACAACTTTGCCTTCAACACTGATATAAAAAAAAACCTCTTCCGCAAATCCAATAATTATCTGGTGACCAAGGTTTGATTACGCTACTTGGTAAACTAGCCGCTGTACAAGCACTTCAACATGGAGATTGACTGGAGTCCGTTCAACAAAAACGAGGATGACAAAATCAGCCCCCGAATCAGAGATTCTGCTTGTTTCTTCTTCTTCTTCTTCATCTTTTTCTCGAAGTGCCTTGTCAGGTCCCCCTGACGTTGGCGATCACTGCAGCGAAAGCATCTCAGTCCTGCGCTACTCTGCAGCCAGAACAACTGCTTATTGGATGTATTCGCCATAGTAATTCTAGGGAAAAGATGACCTGAGTGGTTTCCCGTTACCTTCTCTGGTGGATTTTTCTGTCAGGGTTACCTTCCCTTAGCTGGTTGGTTCTGGTTTGGAGGCGCCAGAAACTCGCCATTCACCCTCTCTATGACCCCGTTGCCCGGGGTTCGCGGCGTGGACGCTAACGAGTAGGACTAGTCTGTAGTGTTGTCGGTGGAATGCAACTGGGCGTTTGCAGCATTTTATAGAATCACATTCTCCAGCAAGATGTGACTCACTGTGATCCTATTGAAAGTTTGAACCCCTTTTGTTTGCTAGACAACGTAAATTATACAATACAATGCTATGAAATGAATTTTAATGAACTTCAACTACGTACCCACAGAAATACACCACTGGACAATACGACTACCGATTGTATGTTCACCAGACATATTGATTTTGATAGTTTGCCTTAAATCTCGTACTTCTAATATCACAGGCCAACGCGTATCTCTATGATATTTATGTTGTATTTAGGAACTCAAAGTTTTTAATGTACGCAGATGATAAAAAATATGACTCTAAGTTAAGAATCCCCTTGGCTGTCATAAACTTCAAGATGATCTTAACCGCTTGACGGAATACTATTTGAAAAATCTTATTAATGTTAATGTATCAAAGTGTTTGCTTGTTTCTTTTTCGGGCGGGCGACACCCCATCTCATATCAATATATATTAGAAAACCAACCTGTTCAGAGAGTTGATACCGTACGTGATCTGGGTGTTATTTTAGAAAAAAGACTTACATTTGAGAATCACTTCGATGACACAGTGACCCGTTTAGATGGTAATCTTGGTTTTGTTCTTCGTACATATCAGGTATTTAAAAAAAATTGTCTACTTCGCATATGTTCGCAGTTTGCTCGAGTATGCCTCTTCTGTTTGGTCTCTACAATATGTCACACATAAAGAAAGTTTCGAGAAAATTCACTGGACATTTATTCGACATTTTAACTGGAGATGCAGATATACCGATCTAAATTATATGTCTTCCTGCAAAAAGCACCACTTACTTAGTTAAGAAGATCGCCTTCTACTATTAGACATGGGGACCCTTCATGACATACTCAGTGGACGCCTTGATAGCCCGGCTCTTATGTCGGAGTTATCATTAAATGGCCCTTCACACGTCGAGCTCTCTATTTCATGTGCCAGCAGTTTGTACGAACTATGCCCACAACTCAACTACACTAACTAAATGTTATTGAATATTTGTATATAATCACTTACTGACTTTTCTATGTCTACCGTTTTCAAGACGTACCCGTTTCTTTGTCAGGACACCAATTATACCAACATGCAAAACCCACTATACACCTTCACCATAGTTGTTGCACAAACATATAAAACCAAAACGAAATGCATTTTAATAAGCAACCCTTACATGCACTAATTATGTTGTGATCATATTTTACGTTGTGGGAGAAATAGTAGAAAAAAGAGGGAGGGGGTGAAGGGAAGGGCGTGAGTTTAATAGGTATCGGGTGACCATTACAATGGAACATCGTATAATGGGCTATATTGGCATAATGGGTACGTCTTGAAATCGGTAGACAAAGAAAAGTCGGTCAGTGGTTATTTACAAATATTTAATCACATTTAGTAGAATGTTCGACCACAAAATTAATGCTTTAAATATAAATAATAACCTACGCTTTTTTTCAGATTTGTAAGAATATTTTTCAATTTCAAATCAATTATTTATTGTACGTTTATGTAAAAAGTTTATTCGAAAACTGTTCTTCGTATAAAAAATAAATAAATAAAACTAAAATATTATTGAGAAATGTCTTCCTTGGCACGAATTTTCATCGGAAACGAAAACATCGTAAATTAATCATAATATATATTCTTGGAAAGTATTAAATAAATGAATAAATATTACTAGAAATAAATAATACATACCATTCAGTGACAATTTAATGTTAAAATAAACATTTTAAGGTATCGTTCAGGCTTTACCATCTAATAAGGATATTGTAAGAACCTGTTGCTGACAACGGCATAACAAAAACTTTAAATGTAAAAATGTTTACCTAAATCGCAATTTATTATTTATTATTCGAAAGCCATCTTGCTGACACTCCCAGCGAGTGCAAAAACAGGAAAAAAATATACTCCATAAATGAATGGGCGACTTTACTCATCATGCAAGCGTTCTCCCCACAGCGATCTTTTAATTACTTCTATTTATTTACTAAATAACCGAGTAAATGTTTACATTTAAATATGTTAACCCGTTTCATACGATCGTAAAAAGGCACATGGCACGATAAATAACATAGGGTTAATTGATTTTTATGAGTGCGTAATTATTTTTTATTTATTTTATTTGTTTAACCAGTACACCATGAAGCCGACTAATCTCCGGTCGATTTCCTTTTTTAGGATGTGTATCTGGTAGCCATCGAGTCAAAAATACACATCCGGCCCCCAATCCCTAGGGATCTGCTTATATTTCACAAACAGAAACTAATTATTTATCCCACTCGGACACGGGTCTTTTTGACGCAGGTCAAGCCCATCAATCCTATAAACAAATAAATATAATAATCAGTTTAAAAAATATACAAGAATATACATGCACCTTAAAGCTGAAGGCTGGAAGTTAATTTTTTTGCAAAATTGAGTTTTGAATGTCATTTTTAGTCAGGCGGCCTCCGTGGTGTAGTTGTCAAGACGCTTGACTCACGCACGGAAGGTTCCGGGTTCGATTCCCGGCGAGAACACAAAAAAATAAAATGTGATTTTTCTCAAGCCTGGGTGCTCTGTGATGTAATTCACCACTATAATTAGGCCTTCTGGCCTGTTGTGGTGCAAAAAAAAAATGTAATGTAAAAAAAATGAAATGTAATTTTGTACATATTTTTTTTTATTCAGATAACAAATATGAATACAATATTACTACTAAATACAATTTTTACATTAATTAAATACATACATTTACGATTCCCATTACGTAAAAGAAAAAAAGCAATTCTCGTGTACATAATGGGGAGTGACGCCGTAGAATTTTTTGTTTATTTTATTTTTAGGATAATATACATATATTACAAAAAAATTGTAATAGGAACGTAGTTTTTAATCAGTTCTTCATAAAGAAGAATTATAAATGTAACGTTTTACTTCTTTCTTAAATAAGTTGTTTTCCTGACTGTACTTTTTATTTTCTTTGTTCATTTCATTAAAGAAAAATATTCACTGTAAGTATTATGATGTTGTGTTGTAGTTGTTTTTAATTTAGGAATTCAGATATTACCACCTGTTCTAGGTCGCGTACTTGCGTTTTGTGACCTAGAAAAACTACTATTTATTTTGTCTTTATGTATTTGAAGCAAACAACTCTTTTTATATAATAATGTTACATCTAAAACCCTTTTTTTTTTTTAATTGAACAGTGGGAAAAGTAGATGGTTTTTTTTAATAACTTTTTTAATTAATTTTGTATTTTTCGACCGGTACAATATTCGTTTTAAAAGCACCACCCCATCCGATTATTCCGTACTGTAATATGAGTTGGGCGAATGCAAAGTAAATTGATTTTAATTTTTCGTTAGTTAATATTTTCCTTAATCTATTAAATACATTTATAAGTTTTCTCATTCTATTTACAATACCATTTATTTGCTCCTTCCATTTTATATTTTTATCAATTACTAGCGGGCCCGACAGACGTTGTCCTGCCTGAACGTTGGCTTGCCTGCCATGAGCTGGTTGAATTACACACGTTATTTATTTTGGACTTTTTAGAGCTATTTATATATTCGAAATAAAGGTTAGTTATGATTGTTTTATCTCCTTATGTGATTGGCTAAAACGTGTAAAAATCGCTACTTTAGTGCCATAATCCTCAGAAAAAATACGGGAATACGTGTTAATGAAGAAAAGTCAGACCGCGTTTTACCCTGAGCCTTCTAAAATTACGACACTCAATTCTTGCCCAATGCGAAGTTAATTTAAAATTATGACACTCAACCCACGCTCAACGCTAATTTAGTCATCCTTTAACCCCAGCCAGGTTTTGACGTGACCTTGACATTTAATTCGAAACCAAAGGAAATTTTAAAAAAATGACTGATTGGGTCGCGAAAATGTGCAAAAACTGTTCGGATAAAAGGAAAAAGACTTCAATGATAAGTAGGTATCAAAGTAGTTCTTTATGATTGAATTCCAAAACTAAAGATTATTTATATTCCCGAACGTTGGCTTGCCTGCTATAAGCTGGTTCAAGAAACGTTATTTCGTAAATAGGGACACACGTTATTTATTATTCCCTTTTTTGAGCTATTTATATATTCGTAATAAGGGTTAGTCTTTGGTTTTATCTCCTCGTGTGATTGACTAAGAGGCCTCGTAGTGCTCAAATCAAAATCTACGTTAAAGAAATTTTTCATATTATTGAAGTTGTTCTATAATAACTGCGGTAGCAAAAAAAAATATGAATTTAAAATACAAACAATTATAATCCTTAAAATATATTTCGCAATACACGATACACTGAAACCGTATTTTGAAGGGGCATCATTACGTGGTTTCGAAATAAAATGGTCCAAAAATTCATTGAAAAAAAACATTTAACATTAATTAAACAACAAGTATTAGTAAGTTCTGAAATACTACAATCGGTACACTATATAAAATATTTTGGAATAATAATGATAAATATTTTAAATGGACAGAAAACATTGAATACCCAACACAAAAAAAATTAAAACTCTCCGATATCTTCAAGGCGATACGTAACATCTTATTCTTAATTTAACTCAAACAACTATATTATAGTTCATGTAACTCGGTTATGATTTATGGCATAATAGGATGGGGAGGCGCTAACAAATCAATAAACAAACCTCTCGAGAAATAGAAAATTAAAATATTTTTCATAAAACCGTTTATATACCCCAGCATCGAATTGTTTACGGTATCCAGGGTTTTCTATATAAGGCAATTGTATATTCATAGAACTAGAATTATATTTGTTTAAGTAAATTATTCCGCGAAATCCCGAAAGGAACACTCTTACACTGCCAGTGCCTTGATTATGATGGGAAGATAAAGACGTCATACCTTCATCTTGACGGTATAGTTGAAGATAAAGAAATACTACCGACCCCTCACCTTTTAGTTTTGGGTAGGTACATCGATATGAAACAAGGGGAAGCGTACGTCACGGTACACATATCTACGCTCTAAAATGACATAGCTTTAGTATGACGTCATAGTTAAAGATGAGAGTCTCCCGACCGACTACAAAGGTATACTACCGATACCCCCCCCCCCATCAAGTGTTGATGTAAGTACATCGGTTTATACCGGCGGGTCTAGAACCCCTCGATACGTTTATCTACGCATTCAAAGTGTCAAAAAAAAATTCCACAGAGCAATTTTTCCTTTAATTATGATTTATTAAAATATTTAATCGTTTTGAGGTTAGCACTTTTTTTCTTAAAAGCTTATTAAAAAGATGAGTCCTATTAACAAATAAGAGTATCTAGGCGTTAGAAAGTTACCACTCTAAAAAAAATGTTATTTAATTTTTTCCATCTGTTTTACTATCTTTCCGAATGTATGTATCGAGATGATAAAGGAGCCGGCTTTGTAGTCAATCGATAAATACATACAGACGATCGTTAAGCGTACCGTCTAGGTGATTTCCAAAAGTCATACAAAATTTATGTTCAAGCGAGCATTTTTTGCTTGAATTTGGATTTTTTTGAGTTTATAATCGCTTTGAAGTGAGCACTTTTTATTACAGAAGCCTATTTAAACTATAAATGATAACTATTTTAAATGTTAATGGCGTAAAGCTAGGGTTTCCTAGGACAGCGGTGCCCGTATCTTAACGGCCGTAGTGAACGGTGATGCGGTGGACAGCCGTCGTAGTGGTGACTAGAGAGTGGTTTTATTTTTTAACGGTGTTATCAACACCATTTTAATAGAATACCACTCTCTAGTCACCGTTACGACGGCTGTCAACCGCGTTAATGTTCACTACGGCCGTTAAAATACGGGCACCGCTGTCCTAGGAAACCCGAGCTTTAGGAACGCGGACTAATTATTTGCAGTCATTCCATTGGCTTGTTTCGATCATATGATGTCGATATGACAAGTAGGTAGAACATTCCGAGGTAAGATACAGATAGTACAGAAAATAAGTATACCGTCTCGATATATATCGATGAAGATAGCGTTCATAATCGAGGCACAGGAGTCAAACTAAAGGATTGGTTTATCATAAACTCTGAATTCACACAGGATATAAGTCCTGTAAATACCTAGATATACATATTCCTTACTAAAAAATGTGTTCTTCTCTCTCGTAACATATTTAGATCTAAATTATTTCCTAGGGAGGAAATCTAGCCTGTATACAAACATTTGGACGTACTTAAAATATTGTTAGGTCAAGTCAAGTTATGTCTAGTCTCGTTAGTACAGTCACCATTTACTTTTTGAAACAACTCTAGTATAAAAGGGTTAAGTACACTGGATTTGACATTTTAATAATTACATTCATTTTGCGAAAATATTTAAACGTCATCACACTTTCACTGAATTTTAATAGAACGACGAAATTAATTTTCATTTTTTATTTGAATTTAAAAAGCTTTACTTTTTTTTTAATTGACATATTTTTGTAATTTTTTGTCATCATTAAATTATTATTTTAATACTAGAATCAATAAATACTGCATGAAAGTTAGGATGGAGTGGGTTTCATGGTCATTATTCAATTTGGTTTTAAATACTTATATATTTTCAATACTTTTTATTCCGGAAGGTAATTCATTAAAATTATCCTAACTAATGAAGTAAAATTATATCTGTAAATATAATACACACAATTCAATTTTCAATATCAATTTTATTTATTCATATATGTGTACATTACAAAATGGAATATCTTAATTCATACATATGGAAATAATTAAAATAATTAGGTAAAATTAGATATATATAAAAAAAAACACATAAGTATACATAATATCCAGAGAATAATATGTTAAAAAAGTCAGAGAATCTTGTAACGAAAAACTCCTTAAGAGAAGGGAAAAATGTCAATGTCCAAAGTAATATTGTTCAACATAGAGATAACCCTTTCAACAGGCATAACCATTGGCAGGTTGGTCCTATATATTGGAATATGAAACAGTCTATGCTGACGTTAAGGTAATTATCCGGAACATAAAAGCTAATTTTTATTTATTTTATTGGGGATATCAACAGTAATACATGTAACAAAAATACAACAAATAAAATATACAGAGAATAAAACCAATGACAGATATCCACAGAAATACATTAAATACACGTACATGCGTGTATTAAAATGGTCTACTTTGCTCATGTTCGCAGTTTGCTCGAGTATGCCTCTTCTGTTTGGTCTCCACAATATGTCACACATAAAGAAAAGTTTGAGAAAATTCAATGGACATTTCTTAGACATCTTAACTGGAGATGCAGGTATACCGATCTCAATTATATGTCTTCCTGCAAAAAACACCACTTGCTTACTTTAGAAGATCGCCGTCTACTGTTGGACATGGGGGTGCTTCATGACATACTCAGTGGACGCCCTGATAGTCCGGCTCTTTTGTCAGAGTTATCATTAAATGTCCCCGGCTACCGCACCCGTCACACGTCGAGCTCTCTATTTCATGTGCCAGCAGTTCGTACGAACTATGCCCAGAACTCTCCACTTATACGTTTTGCTAGTGAATATAATTTGAACTTTCCCCTTATTGATCCATTTGATTGTAAAAAAATAACATTTAAAATGCGCGTCTTAAAACATTCTTTTTTGTCATATACTTAGTTTCAATAAGAAGTTTTATTTTATTTTATTAAATTTTATCTCTATTTCTTAATATTTTATATATATTTATATTTTCGATACCTGACACCCTCTTTCCAATATAACACCCACACACCCACCCTCTCACTCACTTACACTCACACAAACACACTAGTATGTATTGTACGTGTATTTAATGTATTTCTGTGGATATCTGTCATTGGTTTTATTCTCTGTATATGTTATTTGTTATATTTGTATTACATGTATTACTGTTGATATCCCCAATAAATAAAATAAATACATACTAGTGTGTTTGTGTGAGTGTAAGTGAGTGAGAGGGGGGGTGTTATATTGGAATGAGGGTGGACATGTGTGTAAATATTGCACAAGTGTCAAATGCTCCGCATAATTACATACAAATTAAATACACATTCCTTCTGGTCTTCAAACTGCTGAAACCGAGCATACCCTGGAGGAACTCAGTGGGATAAAGCCATGGATAATATCAATAAAGGTACCAGGCTAGAAGATGTCGCGAAACCGAGGAAACCGGTAACTAGGTATACCAAATTTGTGGACATAAGTATCACTTGTCTTTTAAATACATGTATAATAATAAAATGTTAATCATTTTACTACCCGCAATCAATAACGCATAAAGCTCTTTGCCGTTACTTTATTTGCGACACATTATCAATTATTCGTGAAGGCAATATGTTCCGAAGGCCGCATGGCATCATGCCAGTTCCGGGGCCATTAAATATTGCAGAGAGAATCCACATATTAAATAATTCGTTCCGGTCGACCTCGCTGGAAATCGAAGCCGGGACCTCAAACGTGGCAGGCAAACGCATCAACGTACACCATAAGGCGAACTAATATACACTCTTTTTTTTTAAGGAATAACCCGCTAAGCCTCTATTTTAAGGTTTGTCAGGAGTAGGGTATAGGGGATATGGTTGGACATAATTAAAAACACACCGCAACAGCCAGATAAATTGAGAGAAAAATCTTTCTTGGATTTTTTTTCTTGCAACTGGCGAGAATCGAACCCGCAACTCCAGTTTCACAGTTGGCCGTCTAACAAACTGCGCCACGGCGCCTTATTAAGAGTGCGACATGTATATTAAAAAATAAAGGATAATTACATAGCAACGAAATACATATTAGCAGTAAAAAGGTCCTACAAAGACATGGCCTGTTCGTGGGTATACAAAAAATGTTTATGAATTTTTCTCCTATAATAAATAGACAGGTATATTATGTTTTTGTTTATATTAAAAAGAGAAAAAAAAAATATGTAAAAGATTATTAGGTCCTTTTTTTATTTTATAGTAAGTAAAAATAAAATAAAAAAATTGAAAAAAAACATTAAAATATTCCAAATATTGATATACATTTATTAAATGTATGACCAACGTGTACGTATAAATGTAAAAAGTAATAAAAATGTAATAGGTAATATAGTATATTAATAATATGTATAAACTTATTAATGTCGGCCTCGTAGTTTAATAGTCAGTGCGTTTGCCTACCATGCAGGGGGTCTCGGGTTCGATTTCCGACATGATTAATATGTAAAATAAATTTAATGGGTGTTTTCACACTAGAATATTCTACAGTCCATGAACTAGTACTTGAAGCGTAAGACTGATCATCTTACCTTAATGTAACAAAAACGATCAAGATACGCTGCGATTGGTGTACCAATGCAGTGCCCTATGCACCGCTGGGTGCGGAAAGGGAATGATAATGATGAGGATGAATTTTATATGTATGTATAAAATTTAATATGAATGTGTGTATGCGAATATATATAATTTATTTCATATTTGCATTTTTTGTTTACATGCTTACTGTTTTTTCTTGCATACCTTTGTTATTATTTTTGTTTTTTTTTTTTACTTCGTAAAACTTTTTATTATATCCTTTTTAACTAATTTCACATATTTTTTCTGTATATTCTGTGTTTATTATTTAGTATGTTAGCATGTATTTCATTTGTATTTTTTGTAAACGCCTTTTGGGCGTTAATGAACAAAATAAATAAATAAATAACCATAAATATTATGACCGAAACTTTTTTTGGTTTTTTAAAGGAAAAACCCGCTAAGCCTCTATTTCAGAGGCTTAGCAGCAGGTGGGAAAGAGAGAATATGGAAGGAAGTAATGGAAAATACACCATTTCTAATAAAATAGTAAAGTTAAGTTTTAAAATATTTTTTAAATATTTGTTCTAAGAAAAAGAAGAAAAGTTTACTATAAACAAACTACTGTTTCTATATGTAATACGTTGTAATGGAAAATTATTGGGGGCGATGCACCCACCCAAGCTTTCTCATCCACCGACCCGATTAGTCAAGTAAAATAAGAGACAAAACCAACCTTAGACAAAACATGCTTTCCTACTACATGTGAAATTGCGCAACAAGGCAAACATTCAAGTAAGGAAGCTTTTTTTGTTTAAAGGGCGTTCATCATTCGACATTAAATTGTATGACATTCAAACCTTTTTATAGTCTTTAAAATATACCGTAATTAGAATGACAGCTGTCAAACTAATTTTATTAATGATGGGAAATTACTGATCACGGATCAAATTGATTTTATCAGTTTTTTCATGCAATCATGAAACTCTGTTTCCGAAAATTGATATAAAAAACGCAAAAACAAGCCTATTACAGTGTGTTTAACACAATTTTTCACCAAAAAATGAGACATTTATACTTTTTTCATGAACAACATTAATGAATTATTTTTTTAATTATCACTTGACATTGATCAATTTATCAAATCTCTAACGTTTTTGCAAAATGATGTAACCTTGTAAGAACGTCGTTAATAATTAGGTTAATTAAAGTTTTCTTTTAGTTTTAAGCTGATTTTATTTATTTGTTTATTTATTCATTCAAAATTACAAAATTAAATATTTATGAACTTATTAAGGCTTTTTAGGCTATGCCCGTGTCAAGCCACAATAAATAACAATAAAAATTTATAGTAAAATAAAATAGATCAAATTATAATGACATAGAATAACAATCTAAAAAAAAAAGGTAAATGTAATAATTATCAAATTCCAAAGAAAACATTGCAAAAAAGATAATCAGAAATAATCAGAATAATTTTATGTTTAAATTTATTGCAACAGAGATGGAAAACATTATTGAGAAGGAAATATGGAAGTCTAGGCATTTACAGGGCTTATGACTTGTCATTAGCTGGTTTAACTGGCCACTTTACACACTGTAACATTCACTATTCTACCCATGTTTAAACATCCCTCTCTGTTGCAATAAATTTAAATATGAATAACTTCCTATAGAGAGGAAATCCGGCCAGTCTGCAAGCATTTGGACATACTCAAACATTGCTGATTTGATATATTTATGTTGATTTATGTTTCAAGCATTGTATTAAAAAAATTAATTAATACGCCAGATACAAATGGTTTTACGTGTGTCAATATAAATAACCTTTGACGTTACTACAAAGTTATGTCGTCACTTTTTCTGACAACTGTCATTCTAATCATGTTACATTATAAGGACTATAGAGACATAAAAATAATTCACTGTATGTGAATCTAAATAGTTAATATATATAAATTTTATATTTGAAGCACTAACTTTGTGGTTATTCATTATAATAAAATAAATAAAACAACTTTGTTTTTAACCTTTTTAACCTATTTTTTTTCCTCCGACCGGTTTCAAAGCAAACAAGCTTCTTTGTCAAGGTTTACGTGACTAATAAATGATTTCCTATTTTATTTTATCCACGTTTACTAAATACTACACGTGTAGCTTTTATATTAAATAATAATATTATATATTTTTTTTTTTTTTTAAAGAAAAAATTAATATTTGCGTTCTTACCCAAATATTTCATTTTGAGGGCCATTTTCAACGAGTTGTAAATAACTCACTATTAGAAAATAGAATAAAATTGGGGTAGAGTAGGATTCGAACCACAGACCTTTGGTCCGTGAGTCTGAGACACTAGCCACAGGACCACAACCCGATTATCAAATTTATACATTTTTAACTAAGGCACCTTGAGTGTTCTTTTACTCCAATATTAAAGTTTATTTTAGTTTTTTCAATGTACATTGAATCGCAATCATTACAATTTTATTGGTTTATTTATTTATTTTTACATGAACCGCACAAATTACCTTTAACATTTATTGAACATGAATATGAAGAAAAAAATACATTTGTAAATACATGACAAAAATGATAAAATTGCATAACTATAACAATAGTAACAAGTGGGTAAAATAAAATAAAATCTTAAGTTCATCTTTATAAGATACACAAATTTGACGTTATTTTCGAAATTTGAGTTTAGAATATAAAAGTATTTTATGTTAATAAATTGTTGATTGACATTTAAAATCCTATATAACTTTAGAGTATATACATCTTAGAGTCCGTACTATTCCAAAGTTTGTAAAAATTTTTGAAAAGGGGGCGTGGTCGTTTGTTTAGTGAATACGTTTTTCGTTTCCAGCTGTTTATAAAACAGGATTGTCACAAATGCACGACTTTAGGCGATTTTTTACAGAGATTGGTAGGGAGTCGGGAGTACAATATGAACGATTATTTTAATTTAGTAACAAGTTTACAAAAAATATTTTTAATAAATAAAAGTAAGCAATAATAAACATTATAAATGACATTTTTAGGTACATAAATTAATTAAATAAACAAATATGCAATTACATATAATAAACAAGTAAAACTGCAGTAAATTTATTGAGTTTGAAAATTAACCAATTTGTTAAAATATTGTCTTACTCTGACGGCAGGTTGACTTACATCTTTAAAAACTGGCTAAACGGGGTCTCCAATTCCAAAATATTTTCCGAATTCGTTGTTTGATTTGAGAACTGAAAACAGTAATCTCTATTCAATTTTATATTCTATTATTTCATATTTTGTACTACATAATTATTGCGCACTGCTGTGGTTATTTCTGTAAATCATTTTTTTGAGAAAGTTTCTTCAAACCGTTAATGTATAAATAAATAAATAAATAATGTGTACACAGATAAATAATTTACCAAAATATGAGCGAAAACGCGAAAAAAATGTGTTAGCAGTAGGCACAATCAAAGTCTTATTAACTCGATGCATATCAGATTTATTTATTTTCCATGTTACTAAAGATAATAATATTATAAATCCAATACAAAAATATGGCTATTTTTTCTGTTATTTGCTTGAAAATTCGAAACTTATTTTATATATTTATATATATATATATATATATATATATTTTATTTGTGGATACATATTAAAATATTCCAAAAAATAATAACGAGTCCCTAACTCTATGAGATCAAGAGACCTGTGTTAAGTTAGGATACAACATAAAGGAAATAGACGCATATTATTAAAGAATACTAAAAATAAAATATATTACATGTACTCTATATGTACAGAAAAATTTTATAAACATCCGGACAACATGTTCATTAGTATATAAATCTATGCTCGCAACAGTTACCTACAATAGTCTCTTCCTTTAGACAAAATTCAAACTTGTACACTTTTTCTGAAAATGGCTTTCGTTTTAGGAACTTAATATGTATATCCAGTATCTCCTTTTGCCGTGCGCGATTTTCATATAAATTTGTATGAAATGAACCGAGCGAATATATATTTTTTTCCCAAACGCAAACCTAGTTTTTAAAAACTTAATCTTATATAAACATCGGAGCCGGACGGACATCGCGTCACTTAAGGTATTGTTAATCCATCTACCAACGAAAAACGTGTTTTAGTGCGTCTTAAAAAAATATCACACGCGTACTCGCTAGCCTACTTCCTGTTTTTAAGGATTTTTACCTGAGAGTACCTATCGAATCAGAAACACTTGTTTAAGGTTCGTGTTCCATTCGTATTTTACACAGAGAACTGTGTTCTTAATTGAAATTAGGGAAGGAATGTAATAATAAAATAATATCATTTTATAATTTATATCAAAATAAATTCATCATAAGTTATATGATACATGCCATCTAAAAGAACGCATATTATATATTGAAGTGGGTACAAAATAGACGTCAAGATCTAGTCTTATTTGTGGTTTGTAAATCAAAGCGAATTTCCACAGAATCTGATCTCGACTCAAGTTCGTATTTTTCGACGACAAAACATTCGGGACAAAGACTCATCTCAAATGACAATGATACCTTTAAAGGTGTTATGTAATAAATAATTAAGGTGAAAAAAAATAGTGATACAACAAATTAGGATATCGTCGGCGGTAATTTGAAATACTTTGAAGGAAGCTGCGTAAATTGTTTAAGAGAGGAAAAAGACAACATAAAAACATGGATTTCTTGTTTTTCTTCATGTAGGAGTATACGCATTAGCAAATGTCTGAATGGACCGGGATCATTTATTTATTTGTAGATTGAGTATTTTATTGTTATAAACATGCGTATAATTTCTAAATCTAAATCCTCCGGAGTTTAGTTTTAAATTCAGGTAAATCCATTAATTCCATTTACCAGATATTTTTAAATCTCACATTTCTTCAATGATATTCAAACATAGGCAGAATGGTAAATATAACACAGTGTGTAAAGTGGCCACTTTAACCAGCCAATGACAGGTTTAAAGCTCTGTAAATGCTTAGACTTCCATATTCCCTTCTCAAAAGTGCTTTCCCTCTCAGTTGCACTAATTTTGTATATTGTAACTCCGTAGGGAGGAAATCCAGCCAGCCTGCAAGCATTTGGACATACTCAAAACATCGTTATTTATATCGTTTAAATTTCAAAGCGTTTTCAACAAAAAAAAATAAAAAAAACTGAAGATACAAAAATAGAAATAACACAATTTGTATATAAATTACCTCAGATCAATACTAGTACTCAATGAGAAAATGGAAGACGAAAAGAGGATAGATTAAGGAAAAGAAAGGAGATATTTCTTTCATCTTTGATATTGGATAAGATATGATTTCACAGTCGAGCCGCATGGACACTATATGACTTAGAGAAGAAAGAGGAATTGTGGATGAAATTAAAAGGGTGCTTTGAGAATAAAAACGAAAAAGTAAACCATGAAGAGATATGCGTTGAAATCTTTCACGGAGGTATATAGGAGAGTTAGGACTATGAATTACAGTAAACAGAAGTGATAGGGAAACACATAATTGATTATACTTTTTTTGTATCCAATATGGTACAATATATGCTAAAAATAATAAGAGCATGTCTGCGCCAGGCTAGTTTTACAGTATTTTTTCAGTAAATACTAATGTTTAGATATTGCAGAACATTCGTTAGGTGTTTTACAACGTATCGACTTTAATTAAAGTATATTCGTTCTGGGCCGTCCAATAAACGTGCACCAAAGAATTACGAATGCGATAGCCGACCCATTTAGACCTACCGCCCTTACATATTTATTATAAACAATCTGCTATTGTATAAGTAATTTTGCAATTTTATCTTTATTTCAAGTGGAAGGTTTAATAAAAAACACCATAAATAAATATCACCTACAGTTATTTATTTGTATAAACCACATATATATATATATATATATATATTTATATATATATATATATAAATGATATTCGTTTAGACAATCTTGAAATATTAGAAATGAGTCTTAAAACTCCTCATAATAAACAATCAGTTGAATTTATCTTCGAGTTCTCTTTTAAAATTATTTCCGTTTTGATTCACATTATCCTCTTTCTCTCTCCATTTTTTTTATTTTTAATTTTTTTTTGAATTTATTTATTTTTTTAGAATAAAAATATTTTTTTTATTTTTTGTTTTTTTTTTACAATGAACATAAGAGGTAAAACAGAGTATTCAAAAAGCAAAGGATAATTACATAGCAATGAAATACATATTAATAGTAAAAATAGTAAACAAAAAAATGCCACAAAGGCATGGCCTATGCCAATGAATTTTTGCTCCTATAATAAATAGACAGTTATAATAATATTTTTGTGTAATATAAGAAAGAGAAAATAAAATATTCTGTAAAAGATTATATGGTATTTTTTTATAGTAATTAAAAAAGGAAATAAAAAATATTTTTAAAAAACATAAAAATATTCCTTATTATTAAAGGGCAACAAAATATATCATAGAAAAAAAGAGTTCATATCTTTAGTTTGTATCCAGGATAGTGCGTGTTTTTTAAAAGAGGGAAAATTTTGAAAGTTTGGAATCAATGAAATATCATCAGTAAAAAAATCATTTAAAATTTTTGGGCCCATAAAATATGCATGTCTCTGTCTTTCATTCTTACAATATTTTATAACATAAATAGCAACGCGAGTAATTCTTAGTCAGTTCAAGTCATGATGATGATAACCTCCTCAACCGGTCGACGTATAACTCAAAAGTTAGTAGAATTTAGGTTGCTGAAGGTCGTTGAAGCTCCTTCTCCAGTTAGGTATTGACAGAAGACACAAGGTTGCTGTTTAATGCGTATTTATTACATGGCAAATTGATAATGAATTAAATGATGTCGAGCAAGTGTTACGGCGGGAGGGGTTGAAGTAACTGCACTTGGACTACATGCTGGAACTGAGTGACTGCGTTGAACTGACTCTTCGGGCTGGCTGGGCCGACTGGGCGATACCACATCCTGTGGTCTCTTTATAGGCCACGTTCCATTGTTCTTCACGTCTCTATGGTAGAAACTATGTTAATATACAGTAAGACTTTGCTTTCGACATTATGTGCAATACTATTAGACTTGCATAATATGTTGCATTGGATTTAATAGAAAACGCAGAATTTCTTCTTGGAGACGTTAGACTATATTTCAGGTGAAATTATTTAGCACGTGCGTGCGTCATTGATCAATGGACTATGAACCCCACAAGTGAAAATGGTTTTAAATTTTAGTCAACATGGACTTAATACGAGAATATCAGAAAAATATCATAAACATTAACAAAAAACTTTTCAAAAAATGTAAAAAATATTATTTTGAATAACCGAGTATGAATATAAAATGTTTATACTATTTTTGTAAAATGAATGTAATAATCCGTAAGGGTTAATAAATAAATTTTCAAATAAAAAAAAATAAAAATAATAATTGTGTGTAAAATTCCATACCATAAAGTGAAAAATGTTTTTGATATTAAAAATGAAATGTCACCTACGCTGAAATTTGTCAGAAAATGGAAACACACATTTACCCTTGTGTGGGTCTATGACGTCACATAAGTCTACATATAATACGCAAGTTGATATTTCGTCGGTGATACTGCAAAACCGCGCAACTTTCAATTAATTTTTTTGGCTAGGGAACCTAAAAAGTGTTCGGTAAATATGTTACACACGATTGAAATAAATCAAACATACCGATAAAGTATCAAGAAAACTATCATTGTTTAAAGTAAAAACAGCAATAATATAAAATTAACGGCTGTTATTCCCTATAACGAATTTATTGCTGTAAAACATTTTCGTTAAAAAAAACAGGTTACGCGCTATTGCAGTATCTCCGATATGTCCATTGTTTTTTTTTTAATGATGAAGAAAAGAATGAAGTCCTGCTTTCGTATAACATAACCTAAATTTCATTTTCATTTTTTTACATTGTAGAAAATGAATCATTAAACTGCGTGTGCTATTTTTTTGTTTTTAAAAACCTGTATTTATTTATACAGGTATATATATCCTCAAAGGGATTTTTTAGAACAGTCTTTTTATAAGTAAATAACAAAAATAATATTTTTATTCGAACTCGAATGAACGAGTAGTGAAATACTGGCATGCCGAGCAGACACTTTACTGCCATAACCACCATTTTGTTGACTTTAAGTTACCTATGGATTTGTGATCAACACATAACTAGCTACAAGTGCATGGGTCTTGTTTTATTTATTTTATTTTATTGGATATCTGGAATTTAGAAAATAAAAAACCTGTCCAAGCAGTAAAATAAAATTATCAGCCCATAAACGACTACAATATCATTAATATTTAAAAGCATTAACTTTGTGGTCAAACATTTTACTAAATGTTATTAAATATTTGTATTTAACCACTTACCGACTTTTCTATGTCTACCGGTTTCGAGACGTACCTTACGTATTTTGCATGTTGGTTTACATGTTGGTTTAATTGGTGTCCTGACGAAGGGACGAGTACGTTAATAATATTTAGACTCCAATATCAGCTAACTGTGCAGCGACATTTTTATTTTAGTAAATTTACGAATAAAGTCCATTTTTAATATATTATAATGAAAAAAACAACCACATACTCTATTATAAAACGAAAAACGAAATAATAAAAGGATGAAAAAAAAGGACATTTAAATATTTCACCCACGTGATAAAGGTGTCAGTTTCACTTCACAAAAGTCAACATATGGAAAAGTTGACGAAATGTGGATGTTTAAACACAGGCAGAATAGTGAAGCGTGTAAAGTGGCCACTTAAACCATCCTACGACAAGTCATAAGCCGTGTAAATGCCTAGACTTCCATACTCCCTCCTCAAATATGTTTTCCCTCTGTTGCAACAAATTTAGATCTGAACAACTCCCTGGGGAGAAAATCCAGCCAGTCAGCAAACATTTGGACATGCTCAAAAAATTGTTGAATCAATGTTTTACTTTCAAGTAATGATTGGAAAGTAAATATAAGAGTACTATTTTCTCTTGACAAATACAATATAACAATATATCCCCGTGTATGTTGTACGAAAATATTGCTTCGTGTGATACTGAATTTGATATTTATTTTTCTTAAGAGGCTGTTTGGCCTATATTACAGGGTCTTGCGAATCAACACGACACGGTTAAGTTGTTACGGACCGATTTGTTCTAGAATACTATTTTTAAAATCTAGCAAATAATTGAAGGGTGATTTTTCAAATAGTCTTCAATCAAAATTTACGAACAATGTTTTTTTCAATTTTTTTTTTATATGGGAGTTGCTTTATTATTTACCTTGATATAATATACAAGGTTTATATTTCAAAAAGTGGATTTTTCTGCTATTAAATATCTTAAAATTTATCTAAACTATTGGGATCAGGAGGGATATATTAATGTGGGCTAATCAGGAACTTCTCAGCATTTGCTCACGTGGAGAGGAAACCACTTAAAACTCTTCAGGAGAAGCCGGCCTGTTGGCAGTAGTCAACAGGCCTTCCGTTCCACTAGAGGAGTGTTCGGCATTTTGTTCCCTACTTTGGTTTATTTTACCAATTTCCAGTGCTATATTTATCATGTATGATGTTTGAGTATGTCCAAATGTTTGCAGACTGGCTGGATTTCCTCCCTAGGGAGTTATTCATACTTAAATTAATTGCAACAGAGAAGGAAAACGTTATTGAGAAGGGAATATGGAAGTCTGGGCATATACAGGGATTTCGACCTGTCATTGGCTGGTTTAAGTGGCCACTTTACACACTGTGTAACATTCATGCCCATGTTTGAACATCCACATTTCCTCAACTCTTCCATCTGTTGACTTTTGTGAAGTAAAAGAGGTGAAACCGTTATTATGTGGGGGAGATTCATCCGGCTGAACCAAATCACCTACTAGGCAACGCCTGAAAACAATTTTTCAATTTTTATACTTCTCCTTTTACCAGGTAGTCAATTCAACAATACTTAAGTATTTTTTTTTTATTTTTTTTTTTTATTTTTTTTTTTTTTATTATTTTATTATCTTATATCTTATCTATTTATCACACACATGAACGCACATATAAAACATACACAAACATATACATTACATGCGGCACATATACATAGCATAAACCACTCAAGATGTACATTCAGCAACTATCCCAAATAATCGACCCCATGAAGAAATTTTCTGTACAAATGCAACGTGCAGTTAAAAATGTCTACATCAATACTGAGTCTTTTATAATTTCTACAGGTACGTCTAATGAATGAATTCGAGGTATAATTGTTTTTACAAGTTGGTACATAAAAAAGGGAATTTAATCTAGTATAGCGAAGAGGACAACGGAAACCAATATTTTGTAAAAGTATGTCCAAATACTTGCTGACTGGCTGGATTTCTTCTTTAGGGAGAATAACTCCCTAAAGACACATTAAATTTATAACATCATTAAATTTATTAACATCATTAAATTTATTTCAACAACCACTTAAACCAGCCCATTGGCCTGTCATAGACATTGACAGCTGCAAGACCTTGCATAAATTTATTTATTTTTTATTATAATATGATGCTCACTTAATGCTGCGTGTTGTACATACTAAATTACCATTTATGTTATAATTTAGTTTTTGTATTTTTAAATATACAACACTGTGATAAAAAAAAGAAATTTTAATGACTTTTAAACCCTTTATTTATTCTTTTAAATCTATTTTATCGCCTTCAAAATACTCCCTTCCTGATACAACACACTTATTTTATTTACGAAGCACCAATGCAGTGTGAGATGGTGCATTATTGTGATGCAAAAACCAAAAAATGTCTTCCCAGAATTCAAATATCTTTTTGCGAATAGGTTCACGTAAACGTTGCGTATCGCTCTAATAATATGCCATATTAACAGTTTGGCCCGACACGGCGGAAGGAATTCATAATGCACCACACCACGATAGTTGTACAACCCTCGTATTATGTATTTTATTCACTGAAAGATATTGAATTTATTAATTAATCCGCCAAAGTACGTATTCTTTGTACTTGAAGATTTCAAATAAAAATATACCGTTGTAACGAATAAGTTTAGTTAATAAATAAATTCAATGTCATTCTACCGTGTCGATATCGTCTGGATTTGTAAAATACGTCCGAAATGGACCTTTCGTGTGTTGTTTTTGCGTTAATATTCAATTAGGCAGTATATTATTCATGTCTAATTTTATATTAATATTCTTCTAATCATATCGGTTACAGATACTAAGCAATTATTTGTTGAACATATTTACATATATAAAATTCTTAAGAGTAAACGCAGCCTGACTTTTCATCAAACAAACGTATTCCCGTATTTTTTCCCTGGATTATACTCGTAGCACGATTTTTTTACACTATGAATATTTATCATTGGCGTATCCCTACTATTTTCTTTTTATTCGTATAGGAGCTAGCACAATGATTTTTTTCATATTTATCCGCCTCGTTTTGTTGTGGTTGGCGCGTTCACCTACCATTCTTGACGTCCTGGGTTCGACTCCTGGCAAAGTGGACGAGAAATTTTGATTTTAAAGGTTTTTTAGCTTCGATATTTTAATTCATTTATTTATTTATTTATTAATGGACATTGTCCATGTATACAATTTATAAGGTTTAAATATTACAATAAAAGAATAGTTTAAAACATTTTTAAAAAAGAAAGAAGCATTGACAAACATAAGGGAAGTCGAGACAAGATCTGGACTATTTATTTAGTGCTCGTTTAAATCGTTGTAAACTTAAACCAAAAAAGTCCAGATCTTGTCTTGAGTTAACAATACGACAAAGACGGGTCTTTGGAGAATTTAGGCCATAGTTTGTTCTATGCTGATCGATGAACAGTACTTCATTGTTTCTCAATCTACGAGTCGGAATATTGAATTTTACTTGTCCCAGTAATGATGGAACATCGATTATACCATTTAGTATGCCGAACATATATATGGAGTCAATATTAGTTCTACGTTTTTGTAGACTAGAAATATTTAACATTTACTCTATTTCAGCATAAGAATAATTATCTCTCTCTAGTCTGAGCATCCACGCTATTTTTCGAAGCAAGCGATGTTGGACTGATTCAATGTGATTTTGATAGTGCCTTATGCACCACTAGTACGAGAAGGGGAAATTATGATGATGATGATATTTTTTACTGTTACGATTGAATGCTGGCTTACTCAATGAAAACCTTGGATTTTTTTATCACGAGCAAATACATTTTTTTAATCTCGATTCTACTCTGTTGCCTTTAGGCAAACTGTATCCTATTTTACTAGATCTTGTTACCTAAAAACGTTATACAATAAATACAGAGGTTTCTCATTTTATTATGCTCATGGATGATCTTAAAATTAAAGTCTTGATGAATTGTATACATACAATTCAAATTGTCAGCAGGTTCTTATTAATTGCTTCGATTATTCATACTTAACCTACATTATTAATATTTTTACTTAAAAAACATTATATATTATGCCATATTTTATTACATTATTAAAAATTAAAAACTTTCAATAATACATAAAACTTTTTTCGATTAGCCATAATTTGAGCATACGTCTCACTCCTGTATTTAACTCCGTATTTCTAATATTGTTTGGTAACATGCTAAATATTTTAGGTATACTGTAATGCAGTGTCCTTTTATTTTATTTTTATTTTATTTTATTAACATAAACGGCAAATCCCTCTTTTACAAAAATTTATAATACTTACATATTTGGCTTTTTTTTTTTTAACATAAATTTCCAAGATTTATAAAAAAAAATAAAACCTAAAAATTATACAAAATTTATATTATAAAAATTAACCTTAAAATTATACAGCGTATTCAGTAGAAAGTTTAAATTATTCAAGAATAAATGTAAATGGATTTATTCAGGGAAGATCAACTTTAACGAATCTAACAATTTACGAACAGTAAATTGTAGGAGCTTTTAATAAAAGACTACAGGTTGATACTGTTCATACAGACTTTAGCAAGGCTTTAGACAAAGTATCTCATCGTGTATTAATATGTAAATTGAGGAACTTAGGATTGAGCGATGATATCCTTAAATGGTTGAATAGTTACCTAACGTCTCGAAAACTTCTGGTTAAAATATTTAATTTTCATTATGATCAATTTGAAGCATTAAGTGGAGTACCTCAGGGCTCTCATTTTGGACCAATTTTATTTTCCTTGTTTATCAATGATATAGCAAGCATATTTCATGATGTTGAGTTTCTTATGTTTGCTGATGACATTAAGATATTTAAAACTATTTTAATAATTGACGATTGTTATATTCTTCAAGAAAATAACTTTAATAATAAAAATGATTTATTTGAATGGTGTTGTTACAACGAATTGCATCTAAATATTAGCAAATATCAAACCATAACTTTTTGCAAGAAAAAACAACAGTTGTCATATGAGTATAGAATAAATCAACATGCCCTTACTAAAGGTATCTAAAATCAAGGATCTAGGTATTGTATTTGATCATAAACTGCCATTTATGCCTTATATTAATGAAATTACTAATAGATCAATGAAATCGTTAGGTTATATTTTAAGAACAGTCAAAGATTTCAAATCAATTTTATCTTTCAAAATTTTGTATGTGTCATTTGTCAGGAGCATACTCGAATACAATTCAAGTATCTGAAGCCCATTTTACGGAGTTCATTCGCTAAAACTTGAAAGAGTGCAAAGAAAAATTTTACGTTTTATCAACTACAAGCTATTGCTACTATCCTATTGAATCTTTAAACTATGACTTTTTAATTAACACACTTGATTTGGAACGTTTATCCAAAAGACGGAAACTGAGTGATTTAATGTTTCTCTTTAAGATAATAAATGGCATCTTGGACTCTCCTGACTTGCTAAACATGATTCAATTCCGAATACCTGTTAGGACTACTAGACATAATGTCCCATTTCATATAGATATTGCTGCTACTTATTATGCTATGAATTCACCTATTTCAAGATTGCACAGTCTAGGGAACCAGATCAGTTGTATTGACATTTTCCACATTAGCCAAATGAAGTTTAAACTTGCTATTAAAGAAATAGTTTAGAATTTTGACTGATGTTTAAGTATTTATGTTCATTTATAAAAAAATAAATATAAATAAATTAAAAAAATCTAATATATTTATAAATGTACGACTAGATATTTGTTTTTTAGTTTTTAAAATTAAAATTTTTAAATATTTTTTTTTAAAAAGTTTTAATATTTAATTTTTTAAAAGGTTTATTATTTTGTTTCTTTTTATATTTTATTTTTAAAAACGGTTAAGAACCCCTGAGCTCTTATCAGGAAACAGTTAGTTTTATTCCTAAGGCATTCAATATACATTGCAGCAATACCAACAAATCAATGATTTATGATTTTAGCTATTTCGAATATACCGCGTTATCTTTATATTTATTATTTTTCTACTTAAGTATGTTAAGTATTAAAATCCCAAAGTTATTATATAGAACATTTATAAAACAACTGTGTTATATGTATAGATATTGTAATTATATTATTTCATTATTTTGTAATAGAACAATGTATGTTAATTGTATTTATGATTGTGTTTATAAAAGGCATTTGTGCCGTGTATACACTAATAAATAAATAAAAAACTAAATTAAATAACAAAATATTCTACAGCAATACAAGTACTGTTTCATACAGCTGGGCAAAGTGAACAAAAAACTGTATATATTATGAAATGCATGATTAAATAAATATAATTACCATTCACCATCTTTGAAAAAGTTCAAAAAGTCTGTTCTCTAGGAACAATACCCTACACTAAATATATCAGTTACGTGGAAATAACTATTGAAGAGTTCATGAAGTTTGTTTAATACGGCATAACAAGTACACAATGTCCGTGAATTGTTGCTACAAAACGGTGGCACCTGTCTAGTCATTCTTCCAGGCAGCCTGAAGTTGATGAGATATAATAGTTTAAGGCAATCCCATATTGAATTTACAACTTTTAAGAAATTTAAAAGGTCTATAATCTTTCTTCTATCGTTAAGTTTTAACAAATTTAATGTTTTTAGTAAAAAATCGTAATTTTAAAATTCGAGACTGATTCTAAATTTAAAATGTTTATACCGTAAGAATTTTTTTGGGCTCTTTCAAGAGAATTTTGGTGACATCTTTTGCCATATTTATTACAATATCTAGGAACAGCTAGCCCTTCCATACTAGTAAACCTGGTGTTGTAATCATGTAACCAATTTGTGTTTATACTCGGAGTGTGGCGCATGCTGACAAATTAAGTTTTTTCAAAGTAAAGCCCTAACTGCTAATTTATTTACAGATTTATACATCAATTATATTGAAATATTGTGTCTCTAGCGGTATACATCTTTTTGTAGTAGCAATTTGATCATAGAATTTCGCAAAGTTTGAATAAAATTAATATTAGTTTCACTTGATAACCCTCAGGAAGTTATAGCGTATCGTATAATTGATTCAGAGAGAGATAAGTTTTTATTATTTTATCTTTTTTTCCGAATAATATAATCTTTTTAATTAATAAAATCAATTTTTACGACAGAGAGAGAAAATATTTTACAAAAGGGAATATGGAAGTCTAGCTATTTAAAGAGTGTGTTGAGGAGTGGATCAGGTGTGAAGAATACCTCGCCCTAGAAGGACTGTATTGTTAGGAAGAAAGGTTGCGCAACTCCACTAACCTGCTGATGGATGAGGCGTGACGAATGCTGGAACCCTGGTGAAGCTGGCGGTCGGAAGACGCTGGCACAGCTTGTCTGGACGGATCTAGCGGTCTAAAATGACGCAGGCACAGCTCGCTTGTGGAAATATTAGTAAAGCACTTCACTCTTTAATGTTAGATTTTGTACTGATTTTTAATTCTGTTACCGACACTCACACGTAGTATTATTGTTACATGGAGTGCGCTAGGAAATGGGAAGGATGGGTAGGTAGGTATAGATATGGTCCGAACAGAGTGTATAACCTGTCATGGGCTAGTTTAAGTGTAATATAATGTATTTTTTCAGATAGTTGTACAAATTCATAAAATTAAACAACTTTTTTTATTTATTTATTTTATATAGGAGTTTCTTTATTATTTACCTTGCTTATAATATATTTTTTATTATTAACTTTTTTAAATCATTCTTATGTTGTTAAAATTCCATTTGTCGATGCGTTTTGAAGCTGCAAGACTTTTTGTGGTGTTAGCTATCATATTATGTAAATGTTATCAACCATCAAATATCTAAATTTAGTAAACGGGGTCTAGAATTTCAACCGTCCATGCGCCCTTGACAAGACTTGTTGTTATCTAACTTCTAATTTTATAAATTTGCTTTTTATTTCGTTTTTAAAATACCACTTAAACTCTAAACTTCATTGTCAAATAAAAAAAATTAAAAAAAAAATGTAAATAGGGGCTAGATTTCTTATTGTCCATGCGCTCTGTAGCTGCAAGACGTTCTGTTATCTAGCTCATATATATCATACTTGTAATATATCATAATTGGAGACGAGGAACTAGAATCCCAACCGTCCATGCGCTCTGTAGCGCCATGCGTTTTTGAGATATTTATTTATTGTACTGCGCCCTTGAGGTGATTTTCACAAAAATGGCGCTACATGAATTATCCAAACATTATTATTATTAAGGTTTATATTTCAAAAGTGGATTTTTATGCAATTAAATTTCTTTAAATTTATCTAAACTGATAGGATCAGGAGGGATATACTAATGTGGGCCAATCAGGAACTTCTCAGCATTTGCTCATGTGGAGAGGAAACCACTTAAAACTCTTCAGGAGAAGCCGGCCTGTTGGCAGCAGTCAACAGGCCTTCCGTTCCACTAGAGGAGTGTTCGGCATTTTCTTCCCTACTTTGGTTTATTTTACCAATCACCTGCACTATATTGACTATGTATAATACTACCAAAAGTAAATAACTACAGCAGGGCCACGATAGTCCTAACACCCAAAATTTATACCCTGTTCGGATGTTTGAATCTTTCGGATTATAGTATGCAGCAGGGGCGAATTTTCTAAATAAGCGATTATTTACAGCTGAAAATATTTTTTTTTACATCTTAAGTAATGTTTTATGTTACATTACGTTAGTAAAAAATACATCAGAAGCCATCGTCTGCATTTCTTGGGTTGGTAAATTTAAATCCATACAGAAAACCAGTGCGCCTCAATCTGCCGAAATTATAACTACGTACTTAGTTCAACGAGCGTGTGCGCCTAAAGACAAAAATACTAAGTTTATTACGTCTTTAAACCCCAAAAAATTTGTTAGAAAAATGATTGTTTCGATTATTGGTAAATCTTACAACTTTCCCTAATACAATTTAGTTGTTTCATTTAAATTATTTATTGACAATTCTTGATGGAATATAAGTTATTACATCATTACAATTTAGTTGGTTAACACTTTTTCATAGGGGCTATTATTATGTTTGACTTACTACCGTGCAAGAGGTAGACAAAATACGCACCGGTTATATGTGAGAAAGAGATAACGAATATATTATGGTTTACACTTAGTATGTCTTGTTCGGTGGTTCGAAAGTGAATTTATTGTAAAAAAAATAATATTACAAATGGACCTTTAGAATCTTTAATATGAGCACATCAGTATAAATCCTTTGTTGGGTTTTGGAAAATAAAGATTCACGAAACAAAAATAAAATATACATGAATTATACAATGTTTTTATGCAGACGATGACAGTTGAATTATTATGTATTATTCTTCAGTACCTATTTTGACTATAAAAATAATGCTTAAATTAGAAGAAAAACGTTATTTGTTAATTAATAGTGATAATTAATGTATTTAAAGAATTATAAAAAGTATAATTTACTACGTTTTGTGAATATTATAGTCATATAAACATCGATGAAAGAATGATTCTAAAAAGGCAATTATTTATATTTTGTTTAGTTAACTACCATACTCGGTGAGTAATATTTAAAAATAATTTATTTTTTTATCATTATTCACTAAGAAATAGTGTTTTATTTCAAAACAAGTTACAATAGTCACAGGTAAAAAAATATATATCATTACGCTAATGAATAATAGTTTCATAAATCGATTTATTGACGGCTAAGTTAGTACATTAAATAGCCGCGTGGATAAATCGTTTGTTTTCTAGTGATTAGGGTTGTGGTTCAAGTCTTCACGATTTTCATTTATTTTGCAATTGAGTTTTTTAAGCATTTTTTTGCCAATCAAATCTTAGTGTTAAATAAGAAAATATTTTGCCTGCAACTTTTAGCCGCTAGCGCCATTTGTGATGAATTATTTATTAATTTTCCATTTTGTTCTAGGACCAACTATAACATGCACTCGCCTATCATTAGGTTCTTGACTCATATACGGAAGGTTCCGGGTTCGATTCCCGGTGAGAACACAAATATTAAACAAGATTTTTCTCAAGCCTGGGTGTCCTGTGATGTAACTCACCTAATTAGGCCTCCTGGCCTGTTGTCGTGCAAAAAAATTAAAAATAATAACAATACCTCATTCGATGTATTTACAGTTGATTGTTCTTTATTTTTTGGTTAATTAATAACCACCGAACTACTTTTTTTTCTTCATTTAAGTTAGAACATATATTGACTTATAATTAGAAATCAAACACTGATTTGAGTCTACTGAACACTTTATTTTATTTTTACAAATATAAACATATAAAAATAAAAACTTCGTGACAATTGTTTCGCCTTATTAGGGCATTTTCAAACGAATGTGAAGATTATTTGGATTGAATGTCTTTATATAGTTATATAATTTAAGGTACTTAAGTAGAAAATGAAAATAATCTTATGAACTATAGCATGTACATTAATCATAATTGAGGGAAAAACCGATGGTTAAGGGTGAGGCTAAGTGTTTAATAGGTAATGGGAAATTTAGGTATTTATATTTGAATTTCGGGGAAAATATAACAAAGTAAGTATTTATTGACATACAAGTATGTATTGTGAGATAATTAATGAAGCCTTATTGTTTTGTAAATTTAGGTAATTGTTGTCGAAAAAATATCAATAATATTATAACAGGTTATTTATTTATTTATTTATTTATTTAGTATTTCACAGTTTTAAAATGTACAGATTTTATTTGTTTCAGGTCCCGACTAGCTAGAAAATTCCTGTGTTTAGGAAGGACCTTATTTTATTCATGTGTTTTTTTTATTTTTTATTTCATTAAATGATGCTTAATAAATTCAAAGAATGATAATAACATTATAAAAAATCAATATAAATTTAAATTAGAAAACATGCAAGTAATAATAATGAAAATTGAATCATAAAAATAGATTAGAAAATATGCCATTAATAGTAAATAAATGAGACACAATTATTATAAATTATAAAACATACCGATAATAATAAAAATTGAACCACAAATACACATTATAATATATAAAATGAGTAATTAAGAAATTAAACAAAAATATAAATTGGAAAACATACCGATAATAATAAAAATTGAAGAACAAAAATAAATTACAGAATATACCATTTATAATTTTTTTTTAAAATAAGATACGGTTAAAATACTAGTTTTGAAAAGAAAAAAAAAACATATGTAAATGAATAAACATAAAAAGTAAAAATGAAATATACATAAAAACAATAAGAGATTTTTTTCAATTAAAAGCAACACAATTTTTAGTCATGAAAATAATTACATGATATAAAAAGGTCTACCCCTAATCCACTTGCTCACCTTCTTCTTATAAACATTGCTGTTCATTTTAATTTTAAAGCATGGTTGAAATATTATGAGGAAATTTAAATAAACATAAATGTATTATTATACAATATTTCTATTTTTAAGAATTTCTTATTTGATTGCATTGATATATTTTGATAAGAAATTCTATAGAGGAAAAAATATAGAGTTACGGCTGGCAAAACAACAGTGAAAAATACGATAATTGCTGGAATAAGCTAGTTTTTGTATGTTCAAGGAAGGAGTATTAGTTAGTTTTTCACAACAATATTAATTGAAACCCTACCTATTTTCATTAAATATGAACTAAGTATCCCAAAAAAAGGCTATATTATTCTTTTTGCTCCACTGTAAAATTCATCATTTGTAACTTATCCCGTTTTCGCCGTGTACCCTTCAAATGGCTAGTATCTAAGAACATACCTATTAATGTTTTTTACTTAATATAATAAATTTGTTGTGTTGCTAATGTAAAACAAGGCTTATGGTTTTGCAGGTATACAAAAGAGGAACTTCAGCTTTACGGGAAATTGGATACAAAAAATGTTTCCTTGCGCGCGGTAAAAATTGGAGCATTCAATTGTACGGCAATGTTTTTCAAAAACATTAGAAAAAATATTTTAATAAAAATGAACTTCTTGAACAACGCCACTGGTTCATATGAATCAACCAATGATAGAAGAGCTGTGAAAGACATCTGGGTTTCTTTCCGTAACCGAACCAATCGGTAAAACTAACAGAGAATAAGCGGAAGAGAACTTCTGGCGCCACAAGCGGAGTAATTATAGAAATCATCATTATTATCACTCCCTTTCCGCATCTAATGGTGAGTAGAGCACTGCATTGGTACACCAATTGCAGCGTATTTTGATCATTTTGTTACATGAGGTAAGATGATCAGTATTACGCTTCAGGTACCAGTCCCGGGACTATAAAATATTCTAGTGTAAAAACACCCTTTTAAATAAATATTTCATAACAAGCATGTCGGGAATCGAACCCGAGACCTCTTGCATGGTATGCAAACGCGCTGACCATTACACCACGAAGACGACATTTTAGAAATCCAAAACTTAAAAAATTCATGGCGCTCATAATACGATATATAAAAAAAAATTACTTAGTTTAATAGTCTACGGGTAAAAATAAATACTTATTTTTTTTAAAACCACCAAACTTCTAAATTTAGTACTGCAAACGTTATTCACAAATTACAATATTGAAACATTGTGCAGAGTATAATAAAGTGAACACCCTCTGTATGATAATTCGACTGGCTGAAATGACATTCTTTATCACATTTGCTTAACATCAAGTAATCACTGAATATTATATAATTCATATTTCTAGAAAATTTTAGAAATTTGAGTTATTTAAAATACCTTCTATTCAAATAAAGTAACAACATTGATACATTGTGCGCTGTATATTGTGGATCAAAATTATTATCATAATTATCATTAATATAATTTTTACATGGATGATTATAGGGGCTTTTATTTGAGAACTAGGACTCAAAATTTCGAGACCCTCGAGATGCTGGTATCGAAATCTCGAGATTAGATATTAAACTAATGGGAGACTTGCTCGACGGCAAAGTGGGAGCAGCATTCGTTCCTTTTGAGAGTGATAAAGAATAACCAGGCAGAACATTTAAATTAGATAATTTCTGCTCAGTTTTTCAGGCTGAACTACTCGCGATACGAGAAGCTCTCGAATGGTTATTGAAAAAACCACCGGAGAGATGGGTTATTGCAAAAATATTATCAGATTGTCCTTCGGGCGTTCAAGCTATAACAGATACTCGGTCGGTAAATCCATTCACTGTAGATATTCAGAGTAAAATTAAGCATCTAAAAATAAGAGGGATGATCATTCAAATATGCTGGATAAAAGGACATGCTGGTATCGTAGGAAATGAGAGAGCGGATGAACGAGCAAGAGCCACAACTTGTAAAATAACTGTACCTTTCTTCTCAAAATTTCCTCTTAGCTTGGCTAAACGCTGTATAAAACAAAATACGCAGCAGCGTTGGGAGGATTATTACCGCTATTTTTCTACAGGTAAAATCACTAAAATGTTATTCCCAACGCTGGCTGATGCAGCAAACTTCCGTCGTCATCACTAAAGTACTTTCGAAACGACCCAAATTTTTACCGGACACAGAGCTATGAGAAGTTATCTTTATAGGTTTAAATTAAGGGATGATGACTATTGTCCATGCGATGATATTTCTTCACAGAGTATCGAACATCTGTTATTTCAGTGCCCATTTTTCAGTTTGCAACGCCATAATTGAAGCCATTGAAGCCATTGAAACAGAATGCAGGAAAGATGGAATATCCTTAACAGATATCCACACTGTAGTTAAAAGTAGTTATCACGCGCCATTGTTCTTGAACTTTGCAACAATGGTGATTGGACTCATTAAGGTAATAAACCAAAATCAGTGATCGAACATCCCATTTCCAAGACAAACAAAAATGATTTTTTCCGAGTACCTAAGCCTTGTACATGACACGTAAGGCTACTCAAAATACAGGGGTCCAAATACATATTTAAAAAAAATATATTTTTAAAAAAATGCTAGACTTTTTGAAAAGGTTTAAAGGAAAATCGCTAGGTCTCATAATGAACGTGATTGTCGAAACGTTTACCGGTTAGAATTCAAAAATAAGTATAAGAAGATACTTTTGGTTATTTTTAAAGTCGTATAATATAATGATTACAATAATGTAAATTTTGTTCTGGAAAACCAAGAACCAAAAACAAAAAAAAGCTCGCTCGTCAAAACTGCTGGAAAAAACAAGTTATTGATTTAGTGCAAGAGTGTACATTATCTATGCTCTAGTGATGAATAGACATCAGAGAGAAACAAAATATACACAAACATTAATATATACATATTTACTATTTTTCACAGGCTCAGACAAATACAGTAATTTTGAGTTGGTTAAGATTGTTAGCTCAATGTCAGCTTTAAAGTACAATTATGAACGGCGGGAAAGATTTTGAGAATTTGATATACTTGTGAAATATTTATTGTGTATGCAGTTAATGCGTGGAATCCCACATTAAAATTTGGTAAGGTATCTTAAATAAAATAAATGTTATTTTCTATGACTACCGGTTTCGAGACGTACCCGTCTCTTCGTCGGGACACCAATTAAACCAACATGCAAACCAACATGAAGAACCCACTATACACCTTCACCATAGTTGTTGCACAAAAATATAAAACCAGCACGACATGCATTTAAGCGAATTCCAGCGAATTGCTCTGCAAAAGCAAGCGCCTACATCAGCAATGGTTTTTGTCGCGGTAACTGCCACAGGACGCTCACTACTCGTTTTCATTGAACAGAGCAAATCTAACGTGAAAAGATTTAAAATGATGCGTTGTTACCTTGAGCACGTAAAAAAATCGGTAGAAACCATTTGACGTTTCAACAAGACTCGACACCATCCCTTAAAGCCCGTGAAACCCAACGTTTTTTACAAGAAAAAGTTCCCAGTCATGTAAGTGTCTAAGTACCTAATTGGATTTTTCACCGACAATATTGAAAAATGAACACACATGGTTTTTCTAAAATCCAAGCTTTGTGAACTTAGTAAGTGCCGGTTCGGCACATTGCTACAGTTTACAGCTGCTTTTGTAGTTTATGAATAACATGCTTGTTTTGGGGGTTTTTACGGGGTTTTTTGGATTTTTTAATGTTCTGTGTTTATTTCAATACACAATAAACATACAAATGTCAAATGAGTTCTAGACCAGATCAGTTAAAACGTAACCCCTGAATTATAAACATGTCAACTATCAAGAGGAAGTGTCTCTCAATTCGTGAAAAAGTGGCAATTATTCGTGAAATCGAATCGAAATATTTGAAAAAATGTGGAATTGTGTACAAAGTTTTAACTATCTTCATCCACAATGTCGACATTGTGGAAAATCAAGGATATTTATTTGTCTGCATTTGAAAATAATATCACGGTCACAAAAAAATTTAGAAAGTGCGATCGTACTAATGTTGGAGTCGCTCCAATGGTTTTGTACCCGAAGAAACGCAGGATTTTTCATCAATGTACCATATTTACTTGTTAACTTAGTGACAATGTGCAATAGCAATGGGATAAAAAAAAACATTTCTCTGGTATAACGAGTAACGTTTATAACGAGCAAATTCAATCGGTGCCATCTTCCTCGTAATAACGAAGTTCGACTGTATTGGCTTGCCTTACTGGTAAACATTAGGCACGCTACTGGTTCGTAGTATCTGATATTTCCTTATTATAACGTTTTTCTTCATTAAATTTGAACATGAGTTTAGGAATAAAAGAACACGTAATGCATTAAATAATAGAATGGTAAAAACATAGAATTAAGAATAGTCCAGACGGAGCGCAGAATCATATTTGAATACATCGGACTGTGTCCAATAATTCCCCCACTTAGACACACTTTTGCCGCGCGCATACTTGAAGTCATCGAGTAATATTGGCAGATCGCGAAGAATATAATCATAACACAAATGTAAGGTAAAAAAAAAACAATTTGTTAATTTTTCTAAAATTTCATCGTGCACTCGGAAACATTGATTGACACAACAGAGTAGATAAGTAAAGGGTCATTTAATAAGAGTAATTGAATTAATGAATTTTGAACTTAAAATATAAAACAAATTTTATTTTACATAAAACAGATATTTTTATATCATGTTAAATAATATTTTTTGTTTTAAAGATAATGTCAGCCAAATGTCCACCACGGCGTTGTTTAATCCGGGGTTCAATTTTCATTATTTCTCTTATTTTATAAGCAAAGTAGGGTAAAAATTTACTACTATGGCAAAACTAACGAAATTTCCATTTTGTTTCTTCGACAATCAGACAGATAAAATAATTCAATTTTTAAGTAATGCATTTGTGACCAACACATTAATTTGATAATTACACATGAAATGTGATTCCATCCTATTTTTTTTTTAGGATCCTAGCAGTATTTCTACACTTTAAAAGGACGCAACATGGCATAATTAAATTCGAATCAGAAGTTGCGTACTGAGCGACGTCTACAAAGAAACTAATGGGTCAAAACGTAAACCTACTAATTTATGAGTAGTTGAGTCGCCTTCTGTTTGATGTGCGTAGGCGGTTTCTGGACTATTCTTAATTCTATGGGTAAAAATCAGACTTTCGTTTAGTAAAATGGCGAAGTCACGAAATTCAATTTCATATAAAAACATTGATGAAGAAAAGAAAATATTGAAATTAAAACATAAAGGTTAAGACATATACATATGTTATTGAAATAAAAAAAATGTTATAACAATAAGAAATGATTACAATAAATAATAATCATAATTTAAAAATGTTTTAGTGATGTAGGTACATGTTTTACTAAAAATTTTAATAGTTAAAAATAAAATAAACAAATTTCTGTAACATGTCACTCCTTACGTCAAGGGAAACGTTAATGTAAATATATGTATCAAATTAATATATTATCTTATCTTCTTATCCTCTCTCTATGCATCATTGTCCTAATCCCGCTCAATTTACAATAACTGGTCATTCAAAAGAAATATGCATCTTGTTTAAATATTTTAAAATATTTATATTTACGTGAAAATAACATTTTTATATGTGTAGACTTATATGGATTTATATATTAAAAAATACATGTATTATATATTTTTACTTAGCACAATTTGCGGAAATTCGTTATGGGTCTGAGTTTATACAATGTATCTATTGTTTACTATAAATGTGTATGTAGAACTGATGGTTTCCCAAATAAAATAAAATAAATCCATTAAAAAAATTGTATTTGGTAGTAATATTGTATGTTATATTTATTTATCTGAATAAACTAAACTAAAATTACGTTCGACGTGTACATTGTTATTATAAGAGCACACATAAAAATATGTTTATGCGTGCCCTAGTTCAAAATTCAAATTAAAAAAAATTAGAATCATAATGATCTATCGTTTGAAATTGTAGTGGATCTTTGTAGGAATGAAATGGTAATGTGACGTACCACAGTTTCGTTGCAAGGTGCGTGAATTTTGAATAAAATATTCATTTACATTATTTGTTGGTTTAATTGAATATAAAATTTAATACAAATACACAAAGGTTATCTTCTTCTCTAAGTGCCCTGTCAGGTATACCCAACGTTAGCAATCACTCTGACAAAAGTCTCCCTGTCCTGTGCTGCCCGAAAAATCTGCTCCACAGTCCTGAAGCCACTCCAGTCTCGTATATTTCGCAGCTAGGACATCGGTTTTCTTCCAGCTTCTCTGTGACCCTCAATCTTACCTTTCAAAATTAAATGAAGCAAGTGGTACTTTTCTCCACGCACTATATGCCCCAGATATGAAATTTTACGAACTTTTTTTTTCTTTTTATTTAAGAAACATACAGTACAGTTACAAAGTTTTATATTTTACACAGTTAGACTTAAATCTAATGGACCAGCGAAGTTTCCATATTATAAAGTAATTTAATGTAAGGTTATTAATTAAAGTACAAAAAAGAGAAGGAAAAAAACATAAATAGAAGTTGTTTAAAAATTTAAATTAAAGGAAAAAAATGAAGAAAATTTGTAAATGTAATTAAAAGTTAATAATTAAAATAAAGAATGAAAAACATGCTCAGATGTAAAAATAAAATAAAGTAATAATATTTTTTTTTAAAAAGGAAAAACATGAATATACACATTTAAGGTATTCAAAGATTTTATGGTGGTTAAGAGTTCTCTGTTCGTTCTAGCTTGACTTCAGACTTCGTTATCAAGTCTGTCTAAGATATCTTAAGCTTGCGATGCAGCCACATCTCAAAAGCCTCCAGCCTATTCATAGTGTTCACTTTCAGAGTCCAAGTCTCACAGCCATACAAAGGTTATAATAGACTAAAATACAAACACTGAATGAATTTAACCGTGACTCGAAGATTTTAATATGTGGGTAATTATAGGTTTGGGTTATAGGGAGCGACAGCGAATCCGAACCAAAGCTGACCGTGGACAAACGAGTTCCGATTCTTCTATCCGCCTGTTTCCTGTTTCTGTGTTCGTGGTGTTGCCAGGATAGACATGTAGCGCCAGAGTAGGCCCATATAATCTTCTTCTTTGACCTTGTTCTTTCCGCTACTTTGAAGCCTCTACCAAACGCCTCCAATACTTTCTATCGCCTGCTTTTATCACCTATGTTCTGGATGATAAAATGCAATGGCCCATTTCACACGTATCTTCCTAATCCACCCAGACGGTAGAGTTTGGGTGGATACTTATCTATTACTTTCTTTTTTGTTTTATTTTTATAGTTTCTACTCGAGGGGAAAATTTTTACTAACAGAAATCGAGTGGAGATCAATTGGCCTCGGTGTACTGGTTCGTGCGTTTATCTGCAGACTAAAAAATAAAATAATTTATGAAATTAATTATCATACTGTAAAAGTTAATCAACCGTATTTTATTTTTAGGTAGATTTTTGCTGTGATATAAAAACGGGCAATATCGTAAATATCTTTTTTGTGGCCTACCGGCACACAACTTAATTACTGTCCTTTGAAATACATTGTATTTATTACCTGAAAGAAACAATAGTAATAGGATTCCTTTCAACACGCAACTCTCCTTCGTAATTCTAGTATTTATAAATTGAATGCTGAAATTGTGTAGAGGATATAATTTTCTAATTTAGCCACATTTAATTAAAATATGATATAATCGTCTAAATTAATCATCACGGAAGAGGAAACTCAATTAACATGTAATCTTCATTGATTGAATCGGCCATAAACTGTATAAAATTTAAATTTATTGCAACAGAGAGGGAAAACATTATTGAGAAGGGAATATGGAAGTCTAGGCATTTACAGGGCTTATGACCTGTCATTGGCTGGTTTAAATGGCCACTTTACACATTTTGTAACATTCACCAGTATGCCCATGTTAAAACATCCACATTTCCTGAACTTTTCCATCTGTTGACTTTTGTGAAGTAAAGGAGCTGAAACCTTTATTATGTGGGTGAGATTCATCCGGCTGAACCAAATCATCTACTAGGCAATGCCTGAAAACAATTTTCCAATTTTATACTTCTTCTCTTACCAGGTAGTTAATTCAACAATGTTTGAGCATGTCCAAATGCTTGCAGACTGGCTGGATTCCAGAGATTAGAAAATTGTTAAAATGATTTTTATTATTTTCGACGACTTTATATTAAGCCAATTTTATTATATAATTATTTTGGACAATGTTTTGTTTGTAAACGCCGCGTCGCCTTTTTCCATACATCAGGCTATTAAATATTTTAATAGTCCGCAGCTACTCGTATCACTTGTTAAGTATACTCGTATAATGAAAACCAATTCTTTAAGTTAATAGTTAAAAGTTATATTGGTAGACATGATATAATTAACATAAAAATGGTATTATGTGCAAAACCAGGTTATCTCATTTTTCGAACGGTCCTTTGGCCAAAACAACTCTTTATTTTTACTTTATAACTTGGAAGTAAGCCAGTTTGGTCAAGGAAATTCAAGACTACGAGTACTTTCATTATTACGCATTTTTCATATGTTTCAATTGTTTTATTAATCAATTTATCAAAGACATTGGGTAATATTGCAGGAGACTGCTGCGGATATTGCATAGATTTATATAGGTACTATTGTAGAGGTATATGATTACGCTCTACTAGATAGTAGATATTTTTTAGTTCATGTAAAACATAATATTGAATGGATTTAATGGCTTTAACCTCAAGGAATAAATAAATAAAATAATTTAATTTACTTAGAATTTTTGGATTATTACACAATAAATACAGAGATTAAACAAAGAACAATTTGAATACTGATGAAGACAGAGAAGGGCGAGCGACGTATTACGCGCCCTTATATAGGACCATTGGGCACTGCGACCCACACTTTTAAGCGTGTTTTCCAGATGTTTATTGAAATATATGTTCATGTAATAATTTTAATTTTTGCTTTTATTTAATAATGTACATGCTTCCACTTTCCATTATGTCGGATCCCAACTCAACACAGGGCCCTTGGCCTCATAGAGTTTGGGACACGTTATTATTATTTTTTTGTAATATTTTTCGTATGTATTTGTATAAATATATATTTATTTTTATTTTTTATATCCTAATTCTCAAACTTAAAACAACAATATCATCATTATTTCCTTTCCGCACCTAATGGTGCATAGGGCACTGCATTGGTACACCAATCGCAGTGTCTCTTGATCGTTTTTGTTACATAAAGGTAAGATGATTAGTCTTATGCTTCAGGTACCAGTCCAGGGACTATGAAATATTCTAGTGTGAAAACACCATTTTGAATAAATATTTCGTATCAACCATGTCGGGAATCGAATTCGAGACCTCTCGCATGGTAGACAAACGCGCTGACCATTAGACCACGAGGCTGACAAACGAAAAACAATAACAGAACAATACAACTGTACTTTTTGTTTAGAGAGGAATATTTTCATTTAATGAAATAAACAAAGTAAAGTCAGGAATACAAAATATTTAAAAAAGAAAGAAAGAAAGAAATTTTATTTTTGATTTATAATTTTAAAAAAATACCATATTATCTTTTACAGAATATTTTATTTTTTCTTTCTTATGTTATACAAAAATATTATAACTGTCCATTCTTTATTATAGGAGCAAAAATTAATTAACATTTTCTTGTATACCCACGAACAGGCCATGCCTTTGTGGGATTTTTTGTTTACTATTTTTCTATTAATATGTATTTCGTTGAAATGTAATTTTGCTTTATTTTTTTAATACTTTTATTATTATGTTTATTGTAAGAAAACAAAAAGAAACAAAAAATAATAAATAAAAAAAATAAAAAAAGGAGATTACAAAAATTTACATATTTTTTTTATGTGGCACTTATGTGGAAATAGACTGCCCTATAATGAGAAACATTGAAAAATTTGGAAAAGACCTATATCTTGATGTGGAGAGAAGCGAGCTGATAAGAAGTAGAACTTGATAAGAGATTGATATCTAATATGCTGGATCCTCAGAGTAATAAAGCTTGACGCATTATCACCCTGTGGTTGTATCCTTGTTTAATATTTTGTACACATATGTATAGCCCAGTATATTACAAGGAACTATATAACTAAAAAACCGCATTTTAACGTCTATTTCCTTTCAATAATATTCACACAAAATCGATATGTAAATCGACTTTTTCTTTCACATCATAAACATCAATTACATATAAAAATAATGGGTTACCAGTGCCGAAGACACTTAACAATATACTTTTTTTATATTTTTACATGTGAGAATATACAAAAAAGACTTAATGTACAGAAAGAAATAACAAAGTATTCAAACAGTTTTAAACACTACGTATTTATGTTTATATTTAATTTAAGTATACTTATATTATTTATCACATGATACAAGAATAAAAACATAGCATAAACCATACGTTTGTGAAGCAGATGATTCAATATTGGTTTTATATCCTTTTTAACTAATTTCACATATTTTTTCTGTATATTCTGTGTTTATTATTTAGTATGTTAGCATGTATTTCATTTTTATTTTTTGTAAATGCCTTTTGGGCGTTAATGAACAAAATAAATAAATATGGCCAATTGTCGATTAGCTCTTTAACACTACGGCACCGTTTTGTAATTAATTAATTTTATTTATAAATTTATTGCAAATAAATAATATACATACTTAATAACAGGGAATCTATATAAAACCAATTAAACGCTCTCTGTTTATGATAGTCTCCATCTAACTGTAGCCTGTTCTAAGATGGAGATTTTCTATCTTTAGAGCATAAGTAGTCCTATACTAATAAAACAATAACATTAAAAAAAAAACTAAAACTACTTAATTATAAATGCCTAGCTAATCAAATGTAAGAAATTAAAAATCGATATTATACAAATATAAAGTATATATATGTGCCAAGAATACATGTTACTTAAACATAAATAATATAGTATAAAATATAATAAAACAAATATAAAGCAATGAAATACATAAAAATATAAATAATATGTGTACCAATTATATAAAGTACTACGTTTTTTTATTTGCATATATTTTTCAAAAAAATCTCTCGCTACACTATTTATATGTGCAGTTATTTTTATTTTAAAATTTATTTTGAATCTTTTATATTTGGCAATAAATCATTAAATATTTTTGGAGCAATTACATTATATTGCTTTTCACCAAAGGTGGTTGATACAAATGGGACAATACAGTTAATTTGTGTTGCTGAACGAGTGTTTATATTTTGTTGGGTTCTTTTGGCTTCACTTAATTTATCATAAAATTTAAGTAGAAGGCACCTCACAAACAATTGACTAGCTAATATCTATGCTTAAATGACAAATGACACTTCATCTGTGACATGTACATACATGCATACTGCACCATTATATATTAATGATTATGTATACATACACATCATGTCGAGGATATTTTGAGAGCTTGAGCGAGCTTTGTACTTTTATGAATTCATTTGGTCTACGCGATTTTTTATGATGTAATTACATTCTGATGAGATGAAGACATAGCTGTTCCAAAGTGGTTACGAAGTTATATTGCTTATAACTACAGAATCTTAAATATTCATTATGTGATCCTCACCTTCAACAAGTTTCGCTTAGTTCAACAAACTTAAACTACAGCCAAAGAAGACCGACTGAGAAACTCAAACACTGAACTATGTATTCTCGCTGTCTTGATTGATTTCCTCGAGCTGCAGTGTGGTATATTTATGTAGTTGTTTGATTTTCTGTTACAAATATACAAGCAACTATACAACCATAAAGATACATATATTCCGGATACATAATGTTTCGCGTAAAGTATACAATAAGGAAATTTCACTTTTTTTTCATTTTTAAAGTAATAAAGGTCTATGAAATACTGTCTAGCAAAACATTTTTTTTTGTTACTTATGACTAGATTAACAAATTACAGCAGGGATGGAGAACACCTTTAAGAAGGTAATATGGAAGTCTAGGCATTTACAGGGCTTATGACCTGTCATTGACTGGTTTAAGTTGCCACTTTACACACTGTGTAACATTCACCATTTTGCCTATGTTTGAACATCCATATTTCTTCAATTCTTCCATTTGTTGATTTTATTGAAGTTAAAGAGCTGAAACCTTTATTGCTGTGAAAATATTTATCTGACTGAATTATTTCACATACTAAGCAACGCCTGAAAACATTTTTTTAATTTTTAAACTTCTTCTTAGACCAGTTGGTTTCATTACAATATTTGAGTTTGTCCAAATGTTCATAGACAAAAAACTGGACTTAACCCCCTCGGGAGTCATTAAAATTAACAAATTACAACAGGGATAGAGTATACCTTTTTTTTATTTTTAAATAATAAAATATCTTTCAATTTGTTATTTTTAATTCCAGCAAAAACGGTCATTCGAAAATTGTCACGAATCTTGACGTCACAACTATCAAGGCCAAACATGTCGCGTTTTTCTAGTGAAGTTTTTTATTTAATTCCTTTTTAAAATTTATATATGAAAACATTTCTCCACAATATCCATATTGGTTTTATTTACTATCAAAATGAATAACTTCATTCCATCAACAAATGTGTTATCTAAGTACGTATCTTAAAATATTTCGTCATTCATCTATAGGTATGTAAACTTCCCTGTCAAAAAATCAAAGTATTGTGCTAACTTTATCTGTTAAAATGTGTATTTCCCACTCTGTTGTATTTCGCCATGTGTTCTTTTTCCACATTTTAAATAATAAAAGCTTAATCCCAATTTCGGTCTAAACACTCCCAAACATGAACTGTTTAGCAAACTAGTTGTAAAAAATTATGTTTTCTGTCCCCTGTTAAAATACTTATTTGAGATGTGGTGTTGGAGAAGGCTGCTGCGTGTGCCTTGGACAGCCAGAAGGACGAATGCATCGATACTGGAAGAGCTCCATATTACAACTCGTCTATCAGTGGTGTGTTTGAGAAAGATACTGTCTTTCTTTAGACATATTACTAGACGTTAGCCAGACAATCTAGAGAAGGGAATAATATCTGGCCGAGTTGAAGGTAGAAGAAGCCGGGGTAGAATCCCATATAGATGGACTGACCAAATAAAGGTGGCTAAAATTTGATGAGTCAGTACGTCGGGCTGAGGACAGACTGGAGTGGAACAGACTAATCAGAAATATTCATGGTGATCACGATCCTCAGCATTGAGGAACCGACTTGGAAGAAGAATAATTCAAAAATTTCTCTTTGTTTAATTACATTCCGCCTCTCTAAAAAAAAATTTTTTTTCACCATCTGTGAAAAGCCGTAAAAGTTACTAAACAAGTATTTAACCAATGAATGTTGTTATTCAAAAAAAAATTTTTTTTGTGTTACTTAGTGGGACTTTTTTTAAAACTAATTGAATATTAACAAAAAATCGAAAATCTTATATTCTAGACAACATATTTCATAGTACCCAAAACATAATAAACATATTTTAATTCATTTATTTTTTAAAGTAATAAAGTAAATCATACCTTCGTCAACGTCTACCATATTCAACACTTTACGTAAAGTTTAGATATTTATTTATGTATTTCACAGTTTGCTTTCAATAATAAGTGTCCCACAAGAAAATATCCCACGTTATATTGCAGCTATTTTATATATCGTATTATCAGCGCTACGATTTTTTAAAGTTTTGTATTTCTGAAATAACTCCGCGTGTAACGTCGGAAGTTTATTTCCGATTATTCTCATTCAGTTCTTCCCATTGGTCCAGAAGCGACAAGCAGACCGGAAATCTTTTATAGCTCTCAGATCATAGGTTGATTTACAAAAATCAGTGACGTCATTCAAAGTAGTGCGTTTTTATCAAAATATTTTTTATTATTTTTTCCGTACATTTTCAAGAAACTTTGAACTACAATTAAATACTCTAATTTTTACCCCGCGCAAGAAAAATAAATTGTATCCAATTTCCCGTAGGACTGAAGTTCTTTGTTGCATAAATTTTTCACTGTATGTTGTGTTTTTTATATGTATCCTCACATGTAAAGAAATAAAAAGTATATTGTTTAGTGTCCTCGGCACAGATTACCCCAGTGAGCAAAAATTAATTTTTATTGTTAAATATCGTACCTATATAATGCAAGATGAAACATTTTATTTATTACGGTTCACAAATAATAAACAATATATTTAACATTGGAACAATAAATACAAAATTTTATTTTAGACCTGTTTATCAATTATGTGTAAACACAGCATGTACAAAAATGTTTACCACAGATTTTTTTTTAAATTTGTCAGCTTAATTAAAATCTATGATTGTTTTCAAAGTATAAGTTCAAAAATTTAGGATTAATTGTGTCGTTTCTGCTTTTTTAAACCTTTTTTTAAGGATGTTTTTCTTTCCTAAGGTTTTTTTTATTAAAGACTGAATACCGCGGGGGATATTTATGAGACCCTACTAGTTTATATATTGCAACGCAACTGCATGGCAAATGTTTATTCTCATATCTTATTTGTAAGCAAGCTCTTAGTTGGATGCATATTCGTACGAGCGTTTCAGAGCCTTAATGGCTTTCCAGACTATTACTATATACGGTAGAATGTTTCTCGGATGCATTTTCAGATTGTTTTCAGTTCCCTGGGAGCGCAGCGCCGCAAAGACCGTGCCAATATTGGAAAATAAATTCTTATTCATATGAATTTATATATTATGTAACTTAAAACAGTGTTTTTCAACATGCGGGTCGTGACCCCCCGGGGAAATGCAAAGCCTCGCTTAGGGGGTCGCGGTCGCAATCACGGTAGCACTACAAACACAACGAGGATACAAAGACAACTAAATAAAATCATTAAACTAACATACAACTTACCCTACCTGACCCCCACCGACTAATCTGTATTAAACTTCAATGTGACATTCAAAACATAATTCAATGGAGCAAACAAAACAAATTATTATTCAATGTCTCCAAATGTTTTGTAATGTCATACACAAGAGCATCCAAAACAATATACTATCGTTATCTCATGGACGGAATGAGGCTTGAAAGGGCGTCAACGTCCTCGGGGTGTTGTTTGACGCTCAGTTATCTTTTAATCTTCATATGGTTAATCTATGTAATGACTTCCTTAAAATGCTTGGTTTTGTTCTTAGAAATGCCAAAATCTTTTCTAACACTCAGATTATGAGGACATTGAATAATTCTTTGGTAAGAAGTCGTTTGGAATTTAGTTCCATTATTTGGTCGCCACATGAGGCTCGATACTCTTTGATGGTGGAGAAAGTGCAGAAGAAATTTCTGCGCTATCTGTACCGAAAAGAGTATGGATATTATCCTTGGCTCTCCCCAACCGACTTTTTGCTGGGGATGCAAGGCTATCAGTCATTATGGAGGAGGAGGGACGTTCTTTTGGGCGTCTACTTTACAGATGATTGGTGGTCGCATACATAACTCAAAAATTCTGATGGATGTAGGTCTGTTCGTACCTGATGACTATCTTCGACAAAGACAGAATCGATTGTTTTACCAACCACGATGCAGAAACAACCTGCCAATGGTTATGCCGGTTGGTAGAGCAATCTCGCTACTCAATTGCATTTCCTGGGATGTCGACATATTTCACGACAGTGGGCCTTCCCTTAGGAAAGAACTTTCTAACTTTTAATTTTTCTTTTTACATTTTGTAATATTATTTTAATAACATAACTATCTATTATAATTTGAGCTCTATTATTGTATTTAGAATGAATTGCGTTTTCTTTGTGTAATGTTCTAAATATCTTGATAAAATAAATGAATAAAACTGTACAAAAAACACACCGGTTTGACAAAAAAAACCGAAGGAAAATTAAGACAATAAAAATTGTGCACAAAATTGCACTGGAAAACATACAAAGCGATAACATAGCATTAATAAAAAATTCGGACATACACAAATATAATACCGGAAAAAACAACACTACCACGTTTAAAAGGCAAGGAAAAACGTAGGACAGTCGAAAATACTACACAATGGACTTAAACACTACAATGACTTACCTTACCACTGGAAAAATTACACTGAAGGCAAATTTAAAATCAATCCGAAAAAGCACATTATGACTACATTAACCAGACGAGACATAACACAACTAGATCTTATAATATTTCTTAGTTCACATAGGTAGGATGTGGCGAATGGCACAAATAATTTTAAAGCTTTCCTTGCAAGCTCCGGATATATTGCTTTTCTCTTCATCCAAAAGACGTCAATGCAATCAGATTATCAAGCTATAAATCTTATAGATCTTGCTGCTGACGCTGCACCTGCTTATACCTTGCACTTATTATGTAAAAATAAATAAATTATTTCTACCTCAGAACGGGTATTTACCATACCTAGTGAGGATAGACAGTATATAACAGTTTGCTTATGTCTAAATTTGCTGCAACAGAAAGGGAAACATTTTTGAGAAGGAAATTGGTACAGCCGGATGAATCTCACCCACATGATAAAGGTTTCAGCCCTTTTACTGCACAAAAGTCAACGGATGGAAGAGTTAAGGAAATGTGGATGTTTAAACATAGGCTGAATGGCAAATGTTACGCCGTGTGTAAAATGGCCACTCAAACCAGCCAACGACAGATCATGAGCCCTGTAAACGCCTAGACTTCCATATTCCCTTCTCAAAAATGTTTCCCTCTCGGTTGCAAGAAATTTAAATTTAAATAACTCAATACTCAAAACATAAACTCAATACTCACATACTCAAAACATTGTTGTTTGCTTATAATTTAATTTCACATAATTGCACAACATTTTTTAATCAACTTCCGGCAGCCATAAAGAACTTCACAAGTGCCAATGTATTTAAGGAAAATGCTTGCAATTGGTTGCTCCACATCGATAGGGACGAGGTTTTCAATCTTTTTAAAGTTCGATATTATCGAAAATTGACTAATCTGCTTTCCTTCCATACTTTTATTTGCTTTTTATATATCTTGATATTTTTATGTTCTTCCATTACGTATTTTTGTATTATTTAATTAAGTACTCACTGTAATTTGTCATATTATTTATTACTCCCATTTCTTACTATAGTATAGTGAGTTTATAGAAACCATATCTCAATATCATTTCAATTATGTTTTTGTATTTTTTTTCTATTGATTTCAATGATAGTATTATTTTGTTTATTTAATAAATATGAATCTAAATTTTTATAATTTATTTTTTAATATTTTTTTCGAATGTTTGAGTTTACTGTTTACCGTATTAATGTCCCATATACATATATGCATTTTTTTTAAAATTATTTTTTATGTTTCTGATTCTATATTTGTGGTGATATACTCATGTGTCTGTGTCAACTAATTGCTGGTTCCATCTCAACACAGGACTTTTAGTCCCATGGAGTTAGGACTTTGTCTTAAATAATGTACAATAAACTGTATGTAAATAAATAAATTTTAAAAAATACATTGTATTCTTTGCAATTTTATTGTTAACACCTTGTTTTTCTGGATTGTTATTCTGTTGCATCACATGTAATTATAAATTAATTCAATGTATTTTTTATTGTTTATTATTTTGGCTTAACACGTGCACAGCCGCACGTAAAAAGCCTTAATAAGTTCATTCATATTTTTAAACGAGTGTAATTTTGAGCGATTAAATAAATCTAATTTTATTTAATTGAACTGTTTTTCAAACATAATATATTGTATTATTTACTATGATAAACGCTGATTTTTGATACTGAACTAAACTTTATCAATTAATATTTATATGTCTTAATAGAAATAAAATTAAAAACGTTGTCGTAACATACGAGTAAAACAATAAAAGTAAGGTCATGGGGGTCGACAGTTTTTTTCACTCGTAATGGGGTCGCGTATTCCAAAAGGTTAAAAAACACTGGCTTAAAACAATTTCATTGTATGTAATTTTTCAGTGCTATCACAAACAAATGTACTTAAACAAGAATTTATAATCCTGTTATTTACCTGAATGTACGTTCCCAACTACATATGTAATTATTTACATTATTTATACTTTATGTGAATGCTTACAAAGTTTAAAAAGAAAGGTTTTATCGGGATCTCATCCATTTTAAAGAGTACCCATTTTTATGCTCCAGATGGATATCTTTGACAGTGTCAGCACATACTGTTTTACCTCCCCGGCTTTCATAACCAACTTGCCCCTGGTCATGCCGATAGGAATAACAGTCGGGCAGCTGAACATGATAACTTTAGAGATCGACATATTTTACATCAGTGAAATTATGTGTAAGAATCAAATACTCTTGCTTTTATACCTTTTTAATGGCGAGCCATTGTTCAAAGGTTCCTGGCCTGATATCGCACTTTTAGGACGAAAACGACTTCAATGAACATTATCCATCTTTCTGCATTTAAAAAACCCAACATTCGAGGGGAATAGGACAAAACCGTTACATCGGTCTCTTTATTACTCAGAGAATTAAGATTCCGTGCCAGTACGGAAGCGACGCAATTAGCGCTGTAATAACATTGCTGTGTGAAGGATGCAACGCAAACAAACATATAGTGATCAAAAAGTCGATTGAGCCGATTTTATTCCTAGTGTAAGTATTTACTTTTTTTTAAATATTAAAACGACCAATTTAGCTTTGTGATTGTTTTGTTCCGACTTGCCGATAATCTTAGTGACTTATTTAAGTTAATATCATTTCATTATTTAAATTATCTATAATCTTACTGACTTAATCACGTTAATGTCATTTTGTGAATAAATAAAAAACATGTGTGGTGACCTGGTCTGACCTAATAAAAAAGATGTCATTACCTTATTTATCAAAGTCATTTGGTTTGTTTTTTTAATCTAATAATGGCTCATTAAATAAATGTCTTGTTTGAACTTATAATAATTTATTTTTATTACGCTTTTTTTTCACAGATTCGTAGCTGAAAGCCTTCGGTATATATTTTTTATCAAGTTTTGGTGCTTACTTCAAAAAATACGAAACAATCGGCGAAAGAATACGAAGTTGTCACAATTTACAGTCTTCTTTTGCAATTTCCCAAAAAGTTGATTTTTTTAGTTGAGTCGTTTTCGTCCTAAAGGTGCTATATGTCGTCTCAATTTAACGCCTTAAATATTTTGTTTTGTTCGGGTGCCAGTTCGGGGACTATAAAATATTTAAAGGCAAAAACACTTTTTGAAATAAATATTTCGTATCAACCATATCGGGAGTCGAGCACGTGATTTTTTTATGGTAGGCAAACGTACTGACTATTAGACCACGGGGTGGATAAAATTAGAGTTACCTCATTCACCGCGGTGCTCACACACGTCTGCAATCGTCTAAGATAGCACTACTGCGCGATTTTTACTGCGTATGTGAGTAATTTTTAATAGAAAAGGTTCGTAGCTTAAGTATTTATCGAGTATAGAGTCTATATATTCATGATCACTAACAAAATAAGTGTTTAAACTAATAAATAAAATACGTCAATTTTAAACGCCAGTAAAGTGTTAAAAAAACATAAATTTTTCCAACATTTACATTTATTGCAGATGTTTTTGTTTTATTTATGTATTTTCTTATTTTTTTTATTAAGTATTTTTATGAATCTATTGGTTGTGCTTTTATGATTGAAATACAAATATGCCCTAGCCTAAAATTAAGTTTAAAAAATTGAGTCCTGTAATAATATTTTTTTAAGTATGTACATTGTAAATGTTATATGAAAAAAAAAATACGCTCTATATTTACCAGTGTAACAAATCACATTTTGAATGTCTGCTATTCAATTACAAAACGGTTTTATTTATTAAATTGTATGGCGAAACCTCTATAAAATGTACAAAAAAATAAAATAAATCTCGCCCGCATAGATAAAAGTTTCACATAGGCAAAATATTGAAGAAAAAAAAACCTCGGATGACGGTATCACATTATTTCTTAACACAGAAATTACCAATAATATTAATATTACAAATGCCGTTCATACAAGTTTTACTAAAATGAAAAAATATTTACAATCCTCACTACGCATCGTCCACCGTCTCTAGATAGTTAAGTCTTCATAAACAAATTACAAAAAATTATTAGAGTTACTGTTTTTGAGGAAACATTGAGTTTTCATCTGTTCTTTTAGATTTATTTTTTGTTTCTTATATTTTGTTTTTTTTTATTGTGTACGTGCTGTAACGTAAAACTGATTTAATCATGCATGCCAACGCACAGGCTATTCCTATAGGTATGGGTTTTTTTTCCTGTTTTATGTTCTGTTTGTACATGTGTAAGAAAATATATTTTTTTTCATATCTGAAAAAATTGTGCATACTCAAAATATTGTTGCTAAAGAAACTACTTTAAAAATGATGAAAGAAAAAGGAAACGTTTTGTATAAAAACGAAAAATAATTGCATAATCAATTTAAAAAGCAGTAATATGCGAAAGAAAAAATGACTTTTAAATTATGATAGCAGACCTATAGATAATATTTTTTTATTCCTTGAGTAAATAACCAAAAAATTCTATATATTTCTCATTATGCTTGTAAATCTTGTTGCTGCCTGCAAATAATAATGGAGTAAGAAAGTTTAGATATTTACGCATAATCTCGAGCTTATGATCTGTCGATTGATTTAAATGATCGTATTACACACTGTGTAACATTCTCCAAGAAGTCTCCAAGAAAATAAGGAAACTGGGTTATGTCTTCGGGGAACTACGGAACGCCATTGATAACAGAAGACTGAGATGAATGAACCGGGTTGTGATCCCGTGGCTAGTGTCGCGGACTCACGGATCAAAGGTCCGAGTTTCGAACCCCGCTCTACCACAACTTGGTTCTCCGTTTCTAAAATTAAGTTATTTACAACTCGTTGAAAATAAACCCAAAATTGGAATGTTTGTGTAAATCATAAGAACGCCAATATTTATTTTTCACAATAAAAAAATAATTACGGGTACTTTGCTCTTGTACAGTCCACTTTAACATACGGAATATTGAACTGGGGAGGAGCTACCAAAACCAGAATAGAAGATTTAATAGTGCACTGAAGTGGTGCAAAAATCATCATCATTACATTTTTACATTACATTTTTTTGCACCACAACAGGCCAGGAGGCCTAATTACAGTGGTGAATTACATCACAGAGCACCCAGGCTTGAGAAAAATCACATTTTAATTTTTGTGTTCTCACCGGGAATCGAACCCGGAACCTTCCGTGCGTGAATCAAGCGTCTTGACCACTACACCACGGAGGCCGCCATTTCCTTTCCATTTCATTTCCTTTCCGCACCTAATGGTCCATAGAGCATTGGGTTGGTACACCAATCGCATCGTGTATTTATTACATAAAGAGAGATGATTATATAATATATGTTTCAAAATGTGCGCCGGAAAAGTAAAATAATCATAAAAATAGATCTATCAGTATAAATATTTATGTCTGTGTGATTAATATCGATACTAGACTTCAATGAGAAAGGGGAATAAAGAGATAGAAAAAGAGGTGAGATTAAGGAATAAAAAGGAGATATTTCTTCAGAGATACTGTTGAAATATCTTCGATAGTGGATGGGAGACGATTCCACAGTAGAGCCGAATGAGCATTATGGGAATTAAAAGGGTGTTTTGAGAATCAGAACGAAGAGGTAAACCATGGACTGATAAGCCTTGAAATTACTCCCTTCTCACAAACGTTCTACACGTCTATTGAAATGTGTATCATATTCAAGGACGTCATTCATACAGAGTGCATGAAGCAAACTGCATATTATAATATTAAATTATGCATGTTTACCTGATTTAAATTCTGATTCTAGAACAAAGGGTTCTCTGGGAATATACTGTTAATGGGAAATTATATGTTCCACGATTTTAAGATCAATTTCTTTTAGTTGTTTAATTTTCATGAATTGCAAATACAGAAAAATAAATATTATAAAAAGACAATTTACGTTAATATTTTTTTAAATACCCACAAATATTAAATGCCAGTGTTTGTTGGACATATATTTTAACACTTTCAGATCTGAAGCTAGACCGGCAGTGCACAACGGAATTTCATTCCCAACGAATAAATAATGTGTGGTAAATCAACGTTCGACAGGGTTATGAATAATAAAATCAGGCGAGAGTGCACATCTAAGTCAGGTATAATTGATTAAGATCACTGAAATGGTTTGGTCATGTAGAACGAACGGATGACGAAATAATGTTAAAACAGAAATATAAATGTTTATTTATTTAATACACACAACTTACAATCTTACCATAGCACAATTTATTTTATGTCACGAGTCACGACTTGTTAGAAAATTCCGTGGTAAGCCGGGACTCTTCTGTACTAAAATCAATACATTTATAAATATTATGAAGAATCAATATGAAAAATATTTTTTTTTCAAAGTATGCATGTCAAGAAATACAATACACATAATAATATTTATTATTACATGGTATAGAAAAGTTAAGACCATATATCTGAAATTTTAATTTATTACCAGCATCAAGCTATTTGAGGAATTTGTGATTTTAGATATTTATTTAAGGCAATTATATATTTTTAGAATAATAATGTTTGTGAAAGCAAATTATTCTACCAAATCCCAAAAAGGAACACTCCCACACTACCAGAAGTCAAACTAGAGGATGGGTCATGGGGTCTATCACAAACTCTGAATTCGGGCAAAAAAATTCAGGTTTCTGGGCCCCAAAATATTGAATATGTTACCCGAACATTGTAAAACCATGACCCGGATTCAATTTTAAAAATTTGTATAAAATTGGTTACTGGGTTTAGGTCGAGAAAAATCGGAAAATTTACTCAAAATACATTCTCAAATAATAAATGGCATAAATTGATGTTGTATAACTCTATAGTAAATTAACTTGTAGGTAGTAATGTTATTGTTTATTTTTGCATAAAAATGTCTGCTTTAAAACAGGTTGTACCTAGTTAGGCAGATTAGACATGACCCAGAGAAATATATTGATTAAGTGTGTATTAGTAGATAAAGTAATTGTTATTTTGTTAAAAAACTATGATTATTATTATTATTATTATTTCTTTAATAATTTCATAATTCAATTTTGAAATTAATTTTGAAACTAAGAATAAAAATAAAATATGGAGATAATTGACGGTAACGTAAGACGAAGACTACCAGGAAGACGTGGCTTGATCAGATAAACAAAATAATCGGTCTGGTCCTATCAAAAGCAGACACAACCGAAGAGCATGTATGAACGTGGGAGAAGCTAGGAACGAATGTTTTATTTATCTCTAATACTTTGGAAGTTATTTATCGTTAGTTTTTAATAAACACGCCAGTGAACGCAACTGATAATAAATCGACAAATTTCATGAAACATGTGTCAGTATTAGTATGTCATTTGTGGTGTTTCGATTTCGTATGTAGAGAGGAAAGTGCCCATTTATCAGGTACCTTTTTTGAGGTAGCATTGAAATGAAGAAAATGATCGAATTTCCTAAAAATGGCGTGCAAATGCATAACTGTAAGCAATGTCTATCATGTCTGCATGATGAAAATAATTTGTTTGGCGACTCTGCTTTAAAATATACAAGTATAAATATGAAAAAGAGAGGTTTTATCTTAGAAGAAAAGAGGTCCATATATCGGGTACAAAAGACATAATATTTTGTAAGGACACTTTTAATCAATTAAATTTCTTTACGCGCGGTGATGTAACATCGTGTTAGCACAAGCAAAAGACGGAATATTCTAAAGTTCAGACATTTGAAAAAAAAAAACATTTGAGGCATATTGTTTAATTATTCCATTTCCATAATTTATAAAAATAAACATGCAAATTTAGCCCTGTTATAGCAAAATAAATTTCAAATCATAAATACGCCGGTCATCTTACATGCGTGCGTCCCCCATCACTATTAATAACCTACTGAATCTGCTCCACACAAACACTGGCCACAAAATAGCGTCTCTGTCTTATTTTTTATGAGTTCTATCTTCGTGCTCTATCTAATACAGATTTATTGCTGTATCGGCGGACATTCATTCTTCGTGTAGCAAGGATAAATATTTTTTGCATTCAAATCCAGGATAGTAATACAAATTTTACTTTCCAAATGCGGTGTGAAAAATTCCATTTGAAGATTACAAAAATACAACTTTATCATTTAAAAGAATAAGAGAGATATAGCCAGTCTTATATCGTGTGTAGAATAGTATGAAATCACAGCCACATAAGAGTTAAGATCGTAGGGTGATCAAATTAACCATTAAAGCAATAATTCTACGTGAGCCCATTTTTATATGAATGCGAATGAACATCTTATGGTTCATCCTCGGTGTCACGTAAGGTTTTGCCGCGACCAATATTTGTGTACATTCGAGAGGCTGGTGTACAAAAAGTAAAAAGTTTACAGAATATCTAAAACTATGATTGGATAGCTCGTTTTGTCGACTACCGGAAGAAATTGGTCGCGGGTGGAAGGAGGGTTTCGGAGTGACGGCACAGCGCTGCGCGTGGAGTTCTAAATTTGGTCTTCCTGACAAACAAAACAAAAGAATCTCCCAATAACGAGAGTAACGTATGTAATTTCTCATTCACGAAAAAAAAGATCCGACGGGAGTATCGAGAATACTCCCTGCGTTTTTTTTGCATGAAATGCATTTTATTCCTTTGAAATTAGATAAATACGCTTTGATACTTGTTACAATAAACTGCGTAAACACACTCTGCATCATCTTCATCGGTTATTGGATCATAATCGTTATCTGTATCCACGAAAATAATAGTTTCATAGTTGCTCCCACTACGACTAATTGCTTCCAGCTTTTTGAGAAATCAATTTGTCCACACTGTATTTTATTCCTATTTTTACATATTCTTCCAAAGAAGTCTGCGGTACGTAGAACTGCTAAGCTGCTTACATATATACATATGTTTATTTGTTTATTCTTTCACTTTTTTTTCTTGTTTTGAAAAGCTTCTATGCCTTTTTTTCATTTTTAAAGGATCCGATTTCTTACGATTATTCAATAGAGGTGAAGTTGCCATGAAAAATTTTTTTTTTTTGTTATAAGTATATTTGCCAAAGCCTAACACTGGGTATAGTAATTATGAAATGCCCGTCATTTATCAGATACCCGGTATTGGACATAAGACGAATCTTTTTACAATTCGCAACAGAAACAAAATAGAGCGAAGACATGTCAAAATATTGCGCGCTATGCAAAGTTGACACACGGCACGCATCCGCATACTGTATACACTTACATAAATACATAATATTTAATAGAATACGATATAAACACTACAATATAATGTGAAAAAGAAAAAAGTAGTACGTTACACAGCAGTTTCATATGAAGAACATGCTTAGATATAGATTATAAAAATAAAATTTAAACAATGTGCGCATATAAAATTTTAAAATAAAAAGGATTTTTTTCATTTTTGAAGAGGTACAAAATATAATTATATTAAATATAAAGAGCAATAAAAAAATATATATCTCAAAAAAAAGTAATAATGATAACAACTAAAACGGTTAAAAATTAAACGTAAATATGGGACACAATAAATAGTACCCATACCAAAGTAAATATTGAAAGCACTATAATTTAACTCGAGTAAATTACCGTTCACCATCTTTAAAATGATTCAATAGAGTTGATTTATATCAACTATTATTTTATATATTTATTTTATTTATTATACTTTATGTTTAAAATATCAGCAACGTCGGAATAATATGTTATTGCCGAATATATGGAGTCGGTTCAGAATAGCATTTTATAAGTATACTGTTCGCGAATTGTTGCAACTAAACGGAGGTAGGCTTGACGAGTCCTTTGTTTTAGTACTTAGAAGTAATTGAGTGCTTAGTTATTAAATTAATAATAAACCTAAAAACACTTACCCTTATTAACAAAATATCACACCAAAAATGTTTCTCGATATATAATTTGTTTAAATATTTACGTAAAGCAAACTTCACGGCCGAGCTGTCAATCTCCGCACCGGATAAGTTCCATTTTTTACGGAACAATATGTTACCGCAGCTGTCTTCAGTTTACAAAATATTAGAGTACCCGGAATCAGACCACTATTCGATAAATGGGCACTATCCTCTATTTGATTCAAGTGTCAAACCGGCGGGATTTATTTTGATTCGTACGGTCTGGACGTCACTTTCTCTTCTAACGGCGCGGCGAGTCAAGAAAACAGTTGTAACGTTTTGCAACAACACAGGAAAAAGCACCCTCTTGTCTTTTTCAATCAATTCCTGGATTGACACTTTTAAAGTATCGCAAAATGGAACGCACCCAATTTTCTTCAACACGTTTTGGAAAAGGCAGCCTTTATAGTCCCAAAGTTATCGAAGGAGTTAACAAAACAGGCGGTTTAAGGTTTAAGGTTTAAGGAATCACTTTAACAATTAACATAAACATTCTGCCCATGTTTGAACATCAATATTTCTTCAATTCATCTATTTGCTGATTTTTGTGCTGAAACATTTATTGGTGTCGATGAGATTCTTTAAAATCATTTAACACAATTTCAAATCATTGAAACGTCTAATGTTTTTTTTATCTTGCGAGTCATAAATATTGAGAGCACTTTTTTTTCTATATTTATTTTGTTAAACATCATCATCACTCCCTTTCCCCACCTAATAGTGCATAGAGCACCGCATTGGTACGCCAATCGCGGCGTAGCTTGATTATTTTTGTAACATGAAGGTAAGATGATCAGTTTTACGCTTCAGGTTCCAGTCCAGGGATGCTATTCTGAACCACTCTCGCGGCACTAGAAAACAGTTTTTAGTATTTTGTATGTAAATACACGAGATAATACGGCCGCGAGAGCGTTTGAGAAAATAATTAAAGAAAACAGTTTTTTTTACATTTATAGTTACATTAGAATCGCAAAAATCCGCTCTAAATGTTTCGTGTATTTTTAATGTTATTCCCGATTTGCGAAGACACCATATTGAGTTATTTGTACACACTGTTTACTTACCTTTTAAAATTAATATATAAAACTTATAAAATTTATATTTGAAGCACTAACTTTGTGGTTATGCATTATAATAAACTAAATATACAACAAATTATTTTATTTCTTATAAATTTAAAAATAAGTGGCCAAAAAAAAATTGTTTTATTTTATTTTATATAAAACTTATTTTTAATTGAGGATATTTATTTATTTTAATTAATAATATTTATTTATTTCAAGGTATTCCTACACTGCAATATTTCGACTGACACCAGACGCGTGGATTTGATAATTTCATATTATGATACATATGATCATAAAATTGATAATTTCATTTGAAGGCCACAGGGAAAAGGAGATGAAAGTCATTTTGAGATAAATCCACCCACCACGATAAAATTACATAGGGTGGATTGATTTATATTGAATTATTTATTTAATGGCAAACACACTAACCAGTACCTACATTATGAGGCCAACTAATCTCTACTCAATTTCTATTTCCAAGAATGTTTTTATTATATTAAAAATAAGTGAATATATATAATGAGGAAGTTCAGTTCAAGCAAGCATTTTAAAAAATAAAAAAAATCTTGCTTAAATAATTGCATTTTTACGATTTAACCTAAGGAGGAAGTTCAGTAGTCAAAAAAAAATATTATGTGTTAATAGACTCTTAAAACTAAGCCAAAAGAAAATATTTTAAATTTTTATATATCATATAAGCATTTTTTAATTTTTTGTGTTTCTGAAATTACTCAGCATGTGATGTCAGAGGTTCTCTTCTGCTTATTCTGGGTCAGTTCTGCCGATTGGTCCCTTAACGGTTAGTAAGCCGGATATCTTTCACAGCTCTCTTAGCATTGGTTGATTCATATGAATTAGTGATGTCGTTCAAATAAATTAGTTTTTATTCTTTTTTTCATACATTTTCAAGAAACTTTGCCGTACAATTTAATACTTTCATTTTTACCGCTTGCAAGACATCATTTTTTGTATAATAGGACTGAAGTTACTCATAAGGACTTCCTCATCAAAAATCAAGATTTCAAAATGTAAAAATGCGTTCAACTAATTTTTCCTTTTAAATAAAAAAATCGTATCGTTTTCAAATTAGGAATATTTTTGTAATTTTTGTGAAAATGTGAATAAAGAAGTCTATATATTCCATAATCGAGCAGCAACACTGTGAAAGAAGAGGCAAAAAAATTAGAGCGGTAAATAGGTGTTGAAATTATCAATAATAAAACATTTAATGGGTAAAGATTTATTGTTGGGAATGTAGATCGAAATTATTTACACAGAAACTAAAACCAACTTTATAACTTAAGCATTCAACAACTGACATTCTTTAAGCTACTCAATACACAAAAAATCAAAACAGAAACAATAAACTTCTACGGAACACAATAATCATTATTGTGAAAATCGATGAAATAACATGATCAACTTATGACACACTATATTTTCGTCCATTACTAACCATGGAAATAAGTTACGAGTGATCTCAAGAGAGACAAAGAACATATCATTGATAGATAACTGAACAGACATGAAAGAATTACTAGGGAATGTGGAAATCAGGGCGTTTACAGGGCTTATGACTAGGGTTGATGACCAATCCACCGAAAATCCGGGAGGTAAAAAATAACATCAAAGTCTTCTTCTTCATATTTTAAAGGATCCTAAGATCTGCGATATAGAAAACTATTTGTTCCGAGATGATGAGGTTCAACTGTTCCTTTATCTTTTGGGTGGTCTTCCAAGCGGACGCTGTCCAGATGGGATTTCATTGACTGCAGAGGACACAAGTCTGTTATTGCTCATCTTGTCCACGTGGTCCCTTCAGTATCATCTGGATCTGCCCCATTTCATGTATCTCTAATTATGGTATTATAGATTCAGTCTCGGAGGGTTTTTCCAGTAATGAACCCTAAGACCTTCGTTTCAGCAGTTTAGCACCTACAATGTCATCCGCTCTTCCACAGCATAATACATGATGGGTCTCACTCGTGTCTTGTATATTTCTGACCTCACTATCAAATATCAAATGTCTTCATAAAAAGAAATACGTAGAATATATTAAATAATTTGTAATTTATTAGCGAAAATAATCAAAACTAGGTACCTTTTTTTTCAATTAAATTTTTTAATTCGATCGGCCACAATAACATCATAAAACTCTTTACAAGTATATTTTAAATACCTAAGTTCACATCTGCATTTCTGAGTCGATTATGACTTTTTGACATAAGTTTATTTACTGTTACAAAAAGGCATAGCTGCGGGTATTTGTGATTGGAAGTTTTTTTTTTATGTCTTAACATTTTTTTTAATTTACCCAACGTCTGCCCCATTTGTTTCGCTCACCGCAACTTCACAAACTCTCTCGACAAACAGTTATTATACGGCAATCGATTCCGGAAGATTTTAGCTGCATTCCAGAACTCGGAAAATTTGAAAATAGATAGCATATTTTTGAGAGAGTCCCGGAATTCCGGCAGGGTTGGCAACCCTACTTATGACCTGTCATTGTCTGGTTTAAGTGATCACTGTGTTACATTCACCATTCTGCCCAATGTTTGTGATTTCCACATCTCCAAAATTTTCGGAAGCTGTATACAGAGTTAAAAGAATTTCTCATACGTGACATCTTATGACTATTTGGTGAAGTTTAAAAACCAATATTTTTTCTATGTGACTATAGACTTATTCTTCCAACGTACCGTCTACGGCTAGAGAAAGCTTGAAACAATAATTTTCAATTCATCAAACATCTTATTTTACAGAGTATTTATTATTAACATCCAGTATTAGTCTACAAAGATCGTTTTACACAAAACAAAATAAAAGATCACAATGGTTTGTTTTTTTTTAATTTCGTGGGGTAAATTTTCAAAAATATACTTATAAAAGATAATATTTTTAGAAGAGTTCCGGTTGCTTCGTTGAGTTTTAATACAGTAACAATATATTCTACTCTTAAACGCTGGATTACTAAAACCCAGAAAACATTATTTTGCTAAAGTGTGAAGTTAATTTGATCTATGCCCCATGTGAAAGTATATGCATAAACTATTTTTTGTTAAGTCATCCACTGGATAAAACATCAATATGTTTATACTTAGTTAAATATCATAAATATAATACTGAGCATATAACACATTTATAGGAATTAAGAAAAAAGTAACACGTTGTTTAACTATCCAATAAAAATTTACATCACACTTATTTAATTCATTCATAACCATTACAGAAACGTACTACATAAACCAAACTGATAACATAAATGTAATAATTCTTACAATATTTACAACTATACAAAAAAAAACTGCAAAAATATTAACATTCAATGTTAAATTATAATCAATGATGTATAATTAAATAGACGCTTAATAGCTGGATCTTATATATGGCCAATATTTATTTGCCTTCAGCAAGCGGAAATAAAGAGATAAGGAATCGTGATATACATACTCTCTTAGTTCGGATTTCTGCGTTAGTCGTTGTCATACTACGATACTAAGCGCTACACGTGGTGTAAAAAAAATCTGACAATTTGAAGAAACAGTGGCAAAAAGAACTGATTTATTCATACAATTTCCTACAATAACTCTGTTTCTTTATCTCCCATGACTTTAAATTTGTCAAACAGATGTGAAGTCTCGGGAACAATATGTCATTGGGTAACAATAATGAAGAAAGGGAAGGGAAGGAAAGACCCACGAATCAAAATGCCATTTTCTTCGCGCTAGTAACGTGTGTATTAATTATACATCATTGGTTCTAACTGTAAATTTTATACAGTATTTTTATGATTCTCTTTTCAATATCTTAATAAATATATAATACATTATGTGAGTGCAAACAAAAAAAGAAACATTTGATTTAATTAAACATTAGAGCATTTCTTGTTATGTCAAACAAGAATCACGTGAATTTGAAAACAATGTCAATATTTCAATTAACAAAAACATTTTTTTTTTTTTATTTAAAATTTCACAATTAAATGCTTATTTCGCACTATGTATTATGTAAATTACATCTGATTTCTTTGTTACCTGTATTCAATAAATTATTCAACATTTATATGTTATTTGTGACTGGAAAAAAAGGTAAATATAAAATTATTAATGCAATAACATTCTTATATTTATATCAAACTATTTCTTCAACATATCTACGACCCTCGTGGATCTTCCTTAGTAACATTTCTATTTGAAAATTATTTAGAAAACGGAGGTATTGTATGGTAGGATAAACAATGAAGAAATTAGCATGCTAGATGCCTTCAAGATTTGTTACTAGAGGTAAAATCCCAATGATGCGCAAGGTGGTCAAACTATCTAGACTCGGAAATTACTGTCATTTTTCATCGGCACACAAAAAATATATTATCTTAACTCACATGATAAAAGTCTCGAAAGTTTATAAAAATCGTTTTCAATGAAGAAAAGATTTAAGTAAATTTTTTGGGATCTTTTTTTAAATCAGTATGGTTCAGGAGAAATGAAAACTATTTGTGCGACAAATTTCCTAACAGAGGATGTCGACAACTACTTTTAATATTTAGATGCAAATAGTATTCCTTTCAACTTTGAAGACATTTGATAAGTACTTACAATAATCAACTGATTTAAATCATAAAAATTAAATATCAGTTCACAGAACACAATTAGGTTAGTTCTCCTTCTTCATACGATTACTGGTCATACGATAGATGATGGAGTCCCTCCCAGGGTCCATGTCTCCGATGACGTATGTGACAGCAATCAGAGTAAAGATCAGGACGACGGAGAACCAGAAGAGGATGTTGAAAATGACGGGGTAGTTATCAGTGTAGGAGTCAGCAAGGTTCAAATCGGCAAACTGTAAAACATTAATATTTTAACAGTAGTAGTGAATACTTATAGATATTTATGAATATTGAACTAGATTTTTTAGTGGGCATTAATTAGTTCATTGTACATATTCAACACAAATATGATATAGACTTAACATGTAAATGAAACTAACTGATATGTAAATAATATAACTATCTTCTTCTTCATTCCCTTTTCCGCATCTAATGGCACATAGGGCACTGCATTGGTACACCAATCGCAACATATCTTGATAATATTTGTTACATGAAGGAAAGATGATCAGCGAAACTAAAGGACGTGGGATTGACATGGGAGGAGGTTAGAGTGCTGGCTAGCGATAGAATCTCCCGGAGGCGTTTGGTGATGTCCACACGCTCCACTTAGGAGTGGATATGAAAAAGAAGAAGAATGCTAATACATACATCAATTGTGGTTTGAGCCAGAAGACTTCTAGTACGCCTGGTATGGGACGCATTACTGCAGATGGCAGAAATCAGGACATCACCATCATAAGCTTTCTTAAATGCATCTCTCAAGTCACCCAAAGCTTCACCTGAAATCAATTTAATGGTATTATTTTTAAATGTACTGAAAAATAGCTGTAAAATGTAATTAAATTAAATACAAACATACCAGTGTTGTTAGTACATTAATCAATGAAAATAACCATCCAAACGTTTTGTGTTTGAAACAAACGTGGCTAATGTAAGGAAAAAAAATGTAGATGGTACCTTTTTGATAAGGTGATATGGCAGTCTAGGCATTTACAGGACTTATGACCTGTCACTGGCTGGTTTAAGTTATCTCTACACACTGTATTTGTATTCTTCCTCTGCCCGGATATAGGTAAAGCCTCGAGATTAATAATGCGCTACAGCTGTAGAGATGCCACTTTGCTCTATTGCATAGAATAAAAGCGTTACAAATTTTTGGTTCATCAGACGGTTTTGTTGCTGCGCTTGCAATTCTCGACCTATTGTTTTGCTGTAAACTATGGCTAACTTCGTGATTGATAATCCTAGAATGATTTTTGCGGCAGCACATTATGACTGAGGGCAAAACATATAAATTTGAAACACATACCTAACAGCATTTTGGCCTCCTTAGTTGCCGCAGAATCGCTCCGTGGAAATCAGACAAGGCGTGCAGAGATTTAAACTGTATCCAATAGAAGTCTACAATATTGTCAGCAACAATAGCTCCACTTTGTACCTGAAAAATGATTGATGTTTTATATAAATTTTGTATAAACAGACAAGAAAATCGAAATTCATTCAATAATTGGAATAATTTAATCCAATAAAAAAACAACAAGCGTTATTAGTTATTATCAATAAAAAAAAAATCTTAAAAACTCTAAACTGGATTAAGATGTATATTTTTTTATTTTTTATTTATTAATAAACAAATTAAAATACAATATTACAACTAAATACAATTTTTTACAATAATCAAATACATATATTTACATTAACGTTTCCCATTACGTAAAAGAAATAAACAATTCTTGTGTACATAATGGGGAGTAACGTCTTACAATAGATTATTTTATTTTAATCAATAATATTTTCAAAATAACATATATAAATTACAAAAAATATATTAACGATGTTTTCAATCAGTGTTACATAAAGAAGAATTATAGATGTATTTTTTTACTTCTTTCTTAAATATATTGTATTCCTGACTGTACTTTTTATTATCTTTGTTCATTTCATTAAAGAAAAATATTCCTCTATAAGTAAAATGATGTTGTGCAGTAGTTGTTTTTAATTTAGGATACTTTTACTATTGATACTTTTATGGTCATCCATTCATTCATTCATTATTCCCTCTAAGCAACTGATGGTGCATAGGGCACTGCATTGGTGCACCAATTAAAGTGTCTCTCGATCATTTTTGTTACATGAAGGTAAGATGATCAGTTTTATGCTCCAGGGACTATGAAATATTCTAGTTTGAAAACACCCTTTTAAATAAATATTTCATATCAACCATGTCGGGAATCGAACCCGAGACCTCTTGCATAGTAGGCAAACGCGCTAACCATTACACCACGAGGCCAATTTTTATGGTCACAAAAGGAAATAAGTCCGTTTTTTAATAAGAGGCTTATCTCTCGCCTGAATAACATTGTTTTTTTTTATTTAACATATTAGTACTGATAATGGATCCAGACACAAATTAGTACTCAGTGCTATAATGAATAGTTTTTTTTTAATGGTCAAATAAATAATAAATATATATTTATACTCACTTTCTTCGTAATCTCCTGAAGAAGTTCTAATTCTTGAAGGAAGAGAAAATCTTCATCGTTTGCCTTTGGTTTGAGAGCGTTAAGTGTATACTTCCCAAGTTTACCCTTTACCTCACCAAAAATATGTTTGTATTCATTAACCTGTAAATCATGAATTCAATTTAATGGTTTTAAACCAGAATGTATACAATATTAGTATCATCATTAGCCAAGACTGAATGGATCATTATTTTCTATATCAAATTCAACAATGAAATAAATCCAATAAATGTACAAAGGAGTATTATTATTCTGAAAAATGGGGGTCAATGCTATATAAGCTCCACTGCGACCTGTGTAGATCTATTGTGACAAGTCCCGTAAATTAGTTCTCACCTACTAAACCTAGGTATTTCAAGACCCTGGCTAGTGAGTATTCTCATATTACTAAATCCCCTAAGCCCAGGTCCTTGAAGTATCGGGCTAATAGGTAGGGGGCGAATGCTCTAACATCCTCGGGTTTAACCAGTGGTCCCTGAGAATGCGGCTTCTTTTGTGATATAAAGCATCATATTCATAGAATGTGTATGGGAGTTTCATCGTCTGCACTGCAGAACTAACATCTATATCATCTACATATACACACATTAATACAAACGTCACATACATATAATTATGCAAACTCTCTTCTTAAATATTAAGTATTACTAGAGTAACAGTAGATTTGTTTAATTAGGTTGTGTATTGTTAATATATTTCGACTTATTTTTATGTAATAGCTCTAAAAGTCCCAAATAAAATAAAACAAATAAAATATCGAAGGAGTATAGTGTAACTATGTTCCGCGGAACACTAGTGTTCCAGGGAGCCTGAATAGCTGTTCCACAAAAAATTGGAGTACTTCTGTACGAAAACAACTCATTTGCAATATTTTCCTAAAACTAGTAAGGACGATTCCTGGGATCCGAATCCATTTTCCATGATATATAAAGTAGACTTGAGGGAGCGAGCGCAAGTGATTAAGAAAATCTAATTGATTTCATCAGTGACTGATTTGACACAAAAATACAAAGATTAAATTATACCATGACGAGTTTGTTAGAAGAGCACACCAATATGTCAAAACAAGACATCATTGTTTACTTCCGTTTTTTAAACTTATTTGTGTGAAGTGGGATTTTCTAGTTATGGTGCAACAAAGTCAAAGTGCAGAAACAAGCTCGATGCCACAACAGATATATGTAAGAATTCAACTCAACAAGTGCCTGAGATATCAAAAAAAATTGCAATTCAAGAACTCAAAATCATCTGAGTCAAAGAGACTTTTATTCACTCATATTTTTATGTAAATTGTTATAATTATTAAATAAATTTTTCATTAACATTTATTTTTAATTGTTACGAACCATCCAACCTAAAAAATTAGCTTTGGGTTTGGTTAAAATTTTTGGATTTGCAAAGTGTTCCGTTGCTGAAATACATTAGGAAACCCTGGTGGAAGTGATGAAAGTTCCAACTGGATGAATTAATTTTAATAATTTGCGAAAAAAGATTTTAACCGTAAATTTGGGACCCTATTTCTGCAATAAAAAAAAAAATAATGGCATAAGATGTTTGGGAGATTAATTCACAATAAAATAGATAAATAATGTAAACATTTTCATCCAATTCGTAACAAAATAATTTACATTTATATCCGTTTTATTCAGTTTCTTAATCAATATAAAAATATTTCCAATGTAATATTTCATAGACATAATTGAACTTAGTTATCCAGAAAGCAACCAGCCATAAAAAGGTGAAACTGAGATAATGGCACCTTTGTGAAAAGAGTAGAAAAGAGAGAAAAGAGAATAATCAAATCTACACAACGGTTAGAATGTTTTTGACTTTGAAAAATGATAAATAATTATGATACATTTGTTTTTTTATATATTACAAACAAGAATCTAATTATGTATTTGACTAGTTTTAATGATTTTTTTTAAGTATCGTAAGATTTTTCTAGTCCTGTGGGTGTTTTCTGCAAATTGAGAAATGCCGTTTTTGTTATCGACACTATTTTCAGAAAGTGATTATTACAGTTTTTTGTATGAAAGTGGTCTGGTTGATTTTAGCAGAACATAGAATTGATCTTACTGCACATGATAATACCAATATCGCATTTTTAAAATGTGTCGACTGGCTGCTTTCTGCATAACTACGTTCAATTTTGCATACCTAAATATGTATTACTTATACAAGCTGTTCCATTTTTCAATATGGGGAATTAAATTGACATTCTGTGGATTCAATTTGGAAGTCGGCACATCCCTCGGTCGGAACTGTAAGGCAACTGCCCTTAAAAATATTATTATTATAGAAAATAGTGCTATCTAACCAAACGCTAAACTGTCGCGTACATGCCTGCTGTAAGAAAGTTGTTGTTGTTTTTTACTTAGCTTTTAGAGTGATTTCATTTTAATATATTTAAGCAAATGAATATATTTAAGACTCACAGCTTCAGGCCCCTCGGACAAATTGATGTTGACCAGGTGATTGCCTCCCTCGGGAAACCTCTGCAGAATACGGCGCTCCAGTGACTCCCAGATGTTCCACTCATTGTCATCTGTTATCAAAGGGTACTTGTGTCCCTTTAGATGAGCCTAGAACATTAAAAAAATAAGTTTTATTATTATCATCGTTTTCTTTCCATACCTAATGTTACACCGACCGCAGCGTGTGTTGATCATTTTTGTTACATGAAGGTTAGATGATCAGTCTTACGCTTCAGGTACTAGTCTACCAGTTCGGATACTCTGAAATATTCCAGTGTAAAAACACATTTCGAAATAAATTTTTAATAAAATGTCATCGGGAATCAAACCGGAGACCTCTCGTATAGTAGACCAACATGCTGACCATTAGCTGACGAGGTGGATAAATTTGCCATTATAGGGTTTTAAATATCATTCAGAAGTATAAATGACCAACTAACATTTAGCTCGATACTACTATTATAATTAATATATACTGACATTCATTACAACAGAGAGGGATAACATTTCTGAGAAGTATAGAAATCTAGGCATGTACAGGGCTTACGAACTGTCATTGGATGTATTTAAATTTGTTGCAACAGAGAGGGAAAACATTTTTGAGAAGAGATTAAGGAGTCTATGCATTTACAGGGCTTATGATCTGTCATTGGCTGGTTTAAGTGGCCACTTTACACACTGTAACATTCACCATTCTGCCTAAGATTTAACATCAAAATTTCCTCAACTATTCCATCTGTTGACTTTTGTGAAGTAAAAGAGCTGAAACCTTTATCATGTGGGTAAGATTCATCCGGCTGAACCAATTCACCTACTAGGCAACGCCTGAAAACAATTTTCCAATTTTTTATACTTCTTCTTTTACAAGGTAGTTAATTCAACAATGTTTTGAGTATGTCCAAATGCTTGCAGACTGGCTGGATTTTCTCCCTAGGCAATGCTTTAAAACACTTATCAATTTTTATACTTTCTTCTGACAGTCAAAAGAAAAAAGATGTCTTCTGTATAATGCTGACTACCAACATAAATGGTTGGTTAGTTGGAAGAAATTGCCATTTGGCAATAAGCCTGCCAATGGACAAATAACTTTATGTACGAAAAGTTAAATAAATAAATAAGCAGAAAAAAATAGAGAATAGATGCCATAGTTAAATCAACAATTTTTAAAAAAATATCCGCCAATAATATTCCAATGTAGAATATTTATCTGGGACCGTACATTATAAGAGGATATGACCATATCCTGATCTTTACACACATACTCCACATTAATAAATATTAATTAAGATTTAACCTTCGATCCGAGAGATGTCACTCCATCAATAAAGACAGCCACTACTGCCTCCGGAGATCCAAAAGGATCATTGATGGTGAGGCCGGGCCATTCTGAACCCTGAAACAGAAAAGAAAAATAATTTCAAATACCATCTTAGTTCCAGATTTACAAATACACTGCAACAAATTATTTAATAAGAGATTTGATCAAAGTATACACAGAAAATATGTATTTGTAAGAGCTTATTTTTTCCCCTAGATTGGTACACATGTTAATAATTAATCCATAAATTTTTAGCCATATTGGAAGTGTAGTTGGTTTTTGACAGAGAAATTGGTAAGACACATTTTGGTGTGATCGGACAATTTTCAAGATTATTTCAGAGCAAAAATGACAGACGCTCGTTCGCGCCTCATGTTGGCATCTTTCTGACAAAAACCCAAAACGCATTTGTGTCCCAGCCACCATATTCACCAGACTTGGCGCCCTGCGACTTTTTCCTGTTCCCAAAGATAAAGAGGACTATGAAGGAAAGACGTTTTGCGGCCATAAAGGAGATACGGATCAAATCGCTGACGGAGCTGAAGGCCATACCAAAAAGTGCATTCCAGAAATGTTTTGAGGATTGGAAAAAACACTCACATAAGTGTATTATATCCAATGGTGATTACTTCGAAAGGAACAATATTAATATTGAAGAATAGATTAGTTTTTTTTGTAATACAGTGAAACCTCTATCTATTGTTTTTAAAGGGACCTATTAAAATAAACTATTATTATCATATTAATTTTAAGAGAGCAGCTTAAGTTGATATGTTTAAATTTATTTAAACAAAAGTTAGTTGTTGGCGCGCTTTAACTTTTCCGAAACAAATCTAGTCCATTTTTGAACCCATTGAAACTACACATTGAGATCAGCTCTTGTGGCAGCTCATTCCGACCATCAACAACCCTATTGCTCAGGAAATGCTTCCGTGGATTTAAATTGAATCTTGTTTTCTCCAGCCTGAGACTGTGGCCTCGAAGACGAGCATCTTGTTTAAGCTTGAACATGGGATCCAAATGTGGGCAGTTATGGTGACTGTTGAGTATCTTGTATGTCTCTATCAGGTCATCCCTTTCTCGCCGTTCCTGCAGCGTTGTGAGACCGAGAGTTTCTAGTCTCTCCACATATGGAAGCGGTTTTAGGGTCGGCGACAACTTTGAATGAATGCAGAAAAACAATGATTGCGGCGAGAGGTAAATACAGACGGATCAGGTAAAGATACCACCCTCCTCATTCGCATTACCTTTAGCAGGATATTATTTTTTTAAGTAGGTGTGAATAAATGTACTCAAATTAAATTAGAAAACAGAACCAAAAAAAAACTTTTTTGCATTGGAAATAATCTTTCATAGAGATTTATTTTCAGTTGTTTTATTTCCATAAGTTTTTCGGCATCGGTTATTGAATATACATAACTCAAAGATTGTGCATGCTTCTGAAAATGAAGGTACAGGCGGATCCTCTGCATCGGTGCCGACAGCCGTAATAAATTGTTATTATTTTTAAAATTTAAATATCTTTTCAATATGGCCAACTTTTTTATTTAAAAATTAACCAATCGTATAACATTCAACCTCCTCCCCTCCCTAATCCCCACCCTTACAAACATATCGCTGAATACTATTAACCTAATTTTAGTGCATGTTCGGACATGGCGGTGTTTGCATCCCCTTTAACTCTGCATATAATTGGTGTATTTTTTCGTAAATACTTTGTATACTACGGTGATGGTAAAGGTGAAAGTGTATTTTAGTATTTGCATGTTGGTGTAGTGAGTGGCCTAACGAAGAGGTGGGTACGTCTCAAAACCGGTAGACATAAAAAGTCGGTAAGTAGTTAAATAAGAACATTAATTAACAATAATGTTATTATTTCTCTCTCTCTCTCTAATGTTCCGCGCATTGTTACGAGTGCCGTCAAATATTTATACGAAATATGTTAATTATGCGGCATAATTCAAACGATTAATACGGTAAAATGGTGAATAAAGAAACAATCGATGCAATCTATATTTTGTATGAAATTAATTTGATGTTAGAAGAAATAAACGACACATCCGAGAAAACGATTATTCGAGGAACAATAGATAGGTTTTACTGGTAGTGTTTACGGCTCCAGACTAGATAATTGAGCTTCACCCTTACTCTACCATAACACGATTCCCATTATACCAAGCACAGTTCTTTGAGGCTAGTTCAAAATGACCCAAAAATGAAAATACTTACTAGTTTGATAAGAACGTAAATGTTTATTTTAAACAAAAAATATATACATTTAAAGATGGCGTGTTCAACTTTGCAATAAGAGGGCGACATCTAACAAGCATGAAGAACAATTCCTTTATTAAGAAAATCCAAAAATGGAATGCGGCACCTCCTTATGGGTCAAGAGGACAATCAGTAACAGTGCCTTAGTCATTTTACCACAGGGGCCGCCAATAATAAAAAATCTACCGTTTTATGTAATTGTAAAAAATCATGTGATAATTACTAATACTTATAATAAATTCACAAAAACCTTGAAAACATGATGTAGAAATATTTCAATGTAGCAAAACAAAAAAAACTATTTAGAATTACGTTATAGTGAGAAAAAAACAGAATTATTGGTTTTAAAAATGTTGATTTTAGAATAGATTCAAAAAGCCTTACATGTTCAACAGAAAAACCCAGAGCTGCGGAAAACACCTCCTTGGTAAGGCTTTCTTTCAAATGGTCATGTCCAGTAAACTTCAGCGAATCTGGGCTGTACAAAATGTCGAATTCACCGGAACACAGTCCTAAAATAAAATATATTGAATAAGCTGTTAATAATAAAGTAAGAATTCTAGAGGGATGGGCATAATATGGATAACTAATGTTTATGACATAGATATTAGAGACTTCCAGCAGGTCAAAAACACTTCAAGCATTTTGCACTATCAATTTCAAAAGTAAAATCAGTATACTCTTACCATTTTGGACAAATGCTGTTAAAAATATCGCGGCACCGAAAATTGACATGGCCATTTTTCACAAAAGTCATATGATTTTCAAGAGTATTGCCATAATATAAGTTAAATAATAACCTTGCCATTGGTAAATAAATATAACAAAATTGTAAAAAAACTGGGGTTAAAATATACATGCAGGAACTTATACAGTCGTATAGTCGTGCCTGATTTTTGCGATTTGGCCCAACAGAATAGTACGTACTTCAACCATGCAATGATAGATAATAAGCTCTGAAAATGCCCTGATTTACGTATTCCCTGCTGGGAAATGCTGCCTATCTCCATTGTTATATAATATTATGTTAATCTCGATAACTCTTGAAAGGCTGGAATCTAAATTTTGTCTGTCTAAATCTACAAGCATTAAGACATATTCAATGAAACTTATCTTGTGATGCCAGACACAACGAGCTGTGAATAGGAAACCAACGATCTCATGACAATGATTTAAATCTTGTTTTACCCGAAAATTATCGAAATTAACGTTTTAGGATCATTGTGTCGCAGTTTTGGTGGTTTACTAATAAACCGAAAACAAACCAATATTTGAGAAAAAAAACCGTGTTGTGATCTTGATGAACCGTGTCTTATCTAAAAAAATGGTATAGTTTTGTAAATATTTATTTATGTATTGTTTAAACACATGCATAAGGGCGGGCATATTGCTTCATGGTAATTTCTTCCTAGTTACCCAAACTGTTCAATTTGAGAAAATCAGTAGTATTATTATTGTTAATATTTTTATGTTTTGTTTTAGAATAAAATATTTTCATTCTAAAACAAAACATGGATATACAATATATATTTTTTAAGAAATAAAAATAAACTAAATATCTTCACTATGCTTTGAAAAGAGGAAGGGGAAATAGCGAAGGAAAGAGGGGGAAGAAAGGAAAAACTTGAATATTCAAGAAATGATATTTTATGCATGATAAATAATGTTGTGATCAATATTTTTCCCATTCGCTGTTTTTTTTAGCAAACACCGCTTTAGTATAAAATAAAAGATTGGCTGAAGGGGAAGCGGCAACGACAGAGGTGGGGACTTTTAGGGTAACCTTTTTCTAAAATTTCAAGGTATACTTATGCCAAAAATCAAAACTTTTATGATTATTTTTAAGGTTTGACCTAAAATATGTATAAAACGCCTGGACTAATGAGTTTGTTGGTTTAATGCTACAAAATCAACACTAAAAACCAATTGTATTCGTTACAAAAATGAGCCAAAGCGTGACACTAAAAAATAGTATTACAATCTTTTTGGTAATGATAGATTTTTATAAAGTTTGTAACAATTAATACTTTTTAAATACATAAATATTGTGTTTCAATGTTTTAAGTCATGCTTTGTTTTCATATTAGATTGTAATTAATTGATTTTATGCATTGTACAAAAAATGTTCTCCCCAAAGTAAGTTTTTTATTGAAATATAAAAAAATCCGAGAAATAATCAATGATTTTTTTAATCGGACTCAATATACATACTCAATTTAATTGCAAATACATAACTATGAGTTGTTTTTGACTTAAATCTTATATTTGATTAATCTGTTTTATTTTTATCAATATATTTATTATTATTTGTGATTAATTAAAAATAAATAATGTAAAATTGTATTTTACTTTACTAATCCGAACCCTCGTCATTTTATGACTATAAAAGGCATTTTTTTCAATATTGCTGGTTGTTAAAGGAGCAATTTGTTGACTTATAATAATTATAGGTCTAAAATTTATTTTAGAAAAAATAAAAGTAGGTACCAAGGCTTGTCGTTTTATAGACATAGACATTTTTGTAGAAAAATGATAAAAGACTATTGAACAAGAAACGTCATTCAATTTGAAAAGTGAAACGTCTGTGGTTTGTGGCAAGCCAAAGCAAAAGCCAAAAATACAAAAAATAGAAATGGTCGTCCGTGAGATTCGTTTTGAATAGTTTGGTGGTCTTTTATCAGACTTAAAATGAAAAAGTCAAGGAATGAAGCCATCAAAGCAGCAGTTATATCTTATTTAGAACGTCGGAATTATACTGTAAGACTAAATGGTTTTCAGAAATAACCTAAAATTTTGTTGACGTTTTTGTATTTAATCGTTGGATTGAATTAATTTCTAAATATAATTGCAGGATCGAGATTTATCTGCTGATGCTGCAGCGTCGTTATGTTACAGTGCTGAGCAGATGGCAGTTTCTGCCATAATTGATGGAGAATCGGGTCGCGCCAATTCTATTTTGTTTTCTTCCATCAACAACGATCCGGCTCAATGCGATCAGCAATTCACAAAGTATGTTATGTTTACAACTATATTTCGACTGTTTCAACCCACTCCATTAATTTCCAAAATGTTCTCGTGTACCTAATCTAAGTTAAAGATTTCCAGTCTCATGTTTCGAAGTTAACAAAGTTAAGTCAGAACAACTTTAGTCATTTGATAGAATGCCTAAGTAAAATTAAAGTAATTGTTGAAGGGTTTATTAACTTCATTTCTAATGTATTAATAATTTTCAATTGAATGGTCCTATGATTTCCATTGGACCTGCTTGCACAATGCTGATTTGAACTGTGAGTACCAGTTCAGCTTATACAAAATGTTCTTTACTTAATCTATTCATAAATTTCGTGTGAGAGTAAGCATCAAATAGTCAATCAATAAGTATTTTATGCATTTGTGAAAAATCGATTTGTAATAATTTATTACAGCCATGTAAACGCACTTATTTTAAACGAGTACTGAAGGTAATCATTTACCAATACCAATGTTGACAGTTTAAACCTGTGTAAACTATATATGTTTACTATTTATTGGAACAATATCATTTTAAGTTAGTGAAAATTCTTAGGAAGTTCATTGTAGAAATAAAGACAGGTGATACTTCAATCTACAAATTTAGAATAACCAGTGACCGATTTCATCACATGCGACATTTTAACTAGTACCTTTCACTGACCAGTCCAAAAGATTCAACAATGTTTGAGTATGTCCAAATGCTTGCAGACTGGCTGGATTTCCCCAAGGAGTAATTCATGTTTAAATTCATTTCAACAGACAGGGAAAACGTTTTTGAGAAGGGAATATGAGAGTCTAGACTTTTACTTCACAAAAGTCAACAGATGAAAGAGTTGAGGAAATGTGGATGTTCAAACATGGGCAGAATGGTGAATGTTACACAGTGTGTAAAGTGGCCTCTTAAACCAGCCAATGGCAGGTCATAAGCCCTGTAAATGCCTAGACTTCCATATTCCCTTCTCAAAAACGTTTTCCCTGTCTGTTGAAATGAAGTCCAAAAGATGTTGCGAAAGCGATGAAACTAGTCACTGGTTATTCTTAATTTGTGGATTTAAGTATCATTCGTCTTTCATTTCTATAATACATTACAATATAATTTGTTTTTGACTAATATTATCGTGTCTTTTCAAAAGCCCCAATAAAGAAAAAAAAAGAATAACAAGTTTCTAGCAGCTCTCACATAGACACATACTAAACAAAATATAACTGGGCCAGTAATCCTTTAGCTCTACGTCGTTCACTATGGCAAAGACACTTAAAATCCTTTACTGTACATTAGTGCGAAGCAATTTAGAATTGTGTTGTGGTCCTGTGGCTAGTGTCTCGGACTCACGGATCGAAGGTCCGTGGTTCGAATCCCAATCTACCCCAACTTGATTCCTATTTTCTAATAGTGAGTTATTTACAACTCGTTGAAAATGGCCCTCAAAATTAAATATTTGTGTAAATTATAAGAACGCAAATATTTCTTTTTAAAAAAAAAAAAAAAAAATATGCATCACAAATATGAAATCCTATGTACAATGTGCAGATATCACGCATTGAAAATATTTTTTAAAAATTCGTAAATTTCATGTGTTTTCGGTTGAAACTTGAGTTTAAATCCGATCAGTATATTCATAAATGTAAAAAACATCACCTATTGCCTCTGCAAAAACATCGTGAAATAGCGGATATAATTTATTTACTAAAAATTGCCTCTGGTTCAATCGACTGTCCTGAACTACTATGCAAACTTTCCATCAATGTTCCTTCCAAAGTTTTAAGAAATAACCTTCTTCTTCACATACCTCTTGTTTCATGTAATTATAGGCAAAATTCGTATTTATGGCGAACTTTTAATAATTTTAATGTAATAAATAAATCATTTAACATAGATTTATTTGCTAATAATCTTAATGACGTACTGCGTTTGCTTTCGAAATAATTCGTAGTATTTTATCTTTTCTTTTGAATTTACATTAAATTACTATTCATTTTATGTTCGAGAATCTTTTTTAACTTACTGTGATGTTACTTGTGAAAACCTGTAAATGGCTTATTTGTTTTGTTATATATATAAGATAATTATAGCTGTTGGTTATCCAAATAAATAAAATAAAAATAACTGTCAAAATATTTTTTTTTTAAATGACGTAAAAAATTAAATACACTACAAAAAATAATGAAAAAGAAACTTTAAAATATGAACAAAATTCAAGCAAAAGGCATGTAGTAAAATGTACAAAAATAATCTAAGGCAACAATAATTTTGAAATCCTCCCTTTAAAAAAAGGTTAACGACTGACCCTCCAATGATATTAATGTTTCTCGCACTGTCTTTGTGTAACTTATATTGTCTACACATGCGAGATAGAGGGTTATGATATTCACCAATGATGTGGAGAGCTATGAAGGATATCCGGTTAGCTTACCGTAAACAAACCAATGGGAAGAACTAACAGATAACAACTCTGACGTCACACGCGGAGTTATTTTAGAAATACAAAACTTTAAAAGTCTTAGCACTGATAATACGATATGTAAATTTTTTAATTTTTTTTGGCTTAGTTTAATAGTCTATTAACAAATAAAAAAGACCCTGAACTTCCTCATTAAATTAAGAAAAATAACAAAATCAAATAAAACCTTTACCTGGAAAAGAAAACATTTAAATGTATCTGTGACCCAGTTTATAAATAAATTATTAGAAGAAGAGAGGTTTGAATGATTATTTTTTGTGTCTTTAAAGTAAGAATTAGTTTAGAGACTAGGACATTCACATGCCCCTGTCCTGGTGTAGATTTACAAATGGAATTTCCAACAATTTATTTCTTCTTTACCAATTAATTTATTACCTACCATTGATCTTCATTCTCCTACATTCACCAACCTCGCTGACTCTCCCCGACTAATTCCACGAAGACGTGAGGCCAACACTCCTCTGTTTTACACCACCATCATTGTTTGCATAATTCTGTGACATTTAGGCAAAGAGGAACAAGTCACTGACTGTGCTGGGGAGTCATTTAAAGTTTCTTGCTGATCTAATTCCTTAACAAATTTTTCGGGTGATGTCTTAAAATAAACTTTAAATGCTTAAATTTAAGAACGAAACAGGTGGTCCTCCCAAGTCAGGTTTGCATCCTGTAGTTCTGACATAAACTGCTGACGAACAGTCATCAGCAGACGTCCATGACATCGAGAACCTGATGCCTTATAAAGTATGCAAGCATGGTTAAGGCTCTCAAGAGGCATCTGCAGTATGTGGCCTAGCCAACCGTATCGCTCTGCTTGATGACAATTGTCACCGAAGTTTGCTACTTCCATTCTCTTCACTTCTCATTCCTTACAAAGTTGAATTCAAGATTCTTCTGAGTCATCTATTCTCAAAACTCAGTATTTTGCTGTTTTGGGCCCTAGTAAGGTGCCATGATTCGCATAGAGGAGAATAGTTGTGTTACCTAATAGTCCTATACAATATTTACCAATTTTATTATTAAAATGTTAAAAAGATTTAATTTTTATTATTTTGTATATCTTTACTCAATCTTTCATATACCTTATAGAGTGAAACTGCATACTCAATTAGTTTTCTCAATTTTATAGTCCTTAAAATATAGCTTGACGACATAACTTTGTAGTAACGTCAAAGGAGTGATTTATATTGACACACGAAAAATCATTCGTATCTGGCGTGATGATTTATTTTTAATACAATGTTTGACATATAAATCAACATTAATGTATAAAATCAGCCTTAAAAATAAATAAAAAATTAAAATAAACCTAATTATTAACGATGTTCTTACAAGGTTACATCATTTTGCAAAAACGTTAGAGATGGGACAAATTGATTGAATAAAATATAATTAATTTGACGTTCATGAAAAAAGTATAAATGTCTTATTTTTTTGTGAATAATTGTGTTAAACACACTATAATAGGCTTGTTTTTGCGTTTTTTATATCAATTTTCGGAAACAGAGTTTCATGATTGCATGAAATAACTGTTAAAATCGATTTGATCAGTGATCAATAATTTCCCATCACTAATGAAATTAGTTTGACAGCTGTCATTCTAATCAAGCTATATTTTAAAGACTATAGTAACATGTACCTCTTTACCTAAATGCTCAGAATTTATCTTATTTCTTTCCCCTTTTAGATTAGTAACATACATAAAAAGCGTGGAGCCTGAGAGTGTGCAGAATGAGCTGTCCGGGATTCTGTGCCCCCTCCTGTGCCACATGTACCTGGAGATGCTCCGCGGCGGCCACCGCAACCCCGCGCAGATGTTCCTCAAGCGCCACTCCACCAGCCTCCCGCAGAGAGACTTCTCCATGTGCTACAACCATCAGACCAGCGACGGCAACCTCCCTTCTGCCCTGTACCGACCCAACAGCCTAGAACAGTTGTTCCACTGTCTGCAAAATGGAACCATAGACAACGAGATTCCGGAAAAAGATTTTGTGTATCAGATTTTAGATGATCTGGGCTCGGTATTTACACTTCAAGACATCGACTCCAGACCTACAATTGCAGCATTTAGGTATTTCACAAAAATCAAGTCAAATCAAATCATTCAAACATAACAGTATGGTGAAATTTATGCAGTGAGTGAGTATTTCATGGTTATAAACATTGATTTGGTTATAATGTGGTCCTCACGAGAAATACGTTTTACAAGTTTGAAAAATATTTTTTACAAAAAAAAGTTTTTTTTTAATGTAAGTATACAATAAATGCACAAATAATATTTGGCACAATACTTTACCCTGTTGCCAAAAGACAAATTATATTTTTTAAATATATTTTATACATGTGTGTGATCTCACCGGGAACCGAACCTGGAATCATTTGAGCGTGAGGCAAGCATTTTATCCATTGCCCCAAGGTACTAATTGGAACTGGGTAACCATAATTTCTTATACATTCTAAATATTATTTTAAAGATTGAGGAAATTAAAACACTTTAAAAAATATATTTGAAGCTACTGTTACTGACTAAATTAACTCTTTATCTATGTTGAACAAAGTATACCATAGCAATCTACGACAAAATATAATATTCATGAAAAATTATATTTTAAATGTTCTTTTTTTTTTTAAAAAGAACAATATTTTTTCATTAGGTCGGAGTAGATCTTCAATTATGGTAATAACTAAGAGTTTTTAAGGTTTATCTATATTCACACATGTACTTCAATTTTTTTTTTTATTAATCCAAAGGCAGAATTAATTACTATGGCTATCATTTCCCATAAGTGTATTATTAACAAACTGCAATATTTATGATTTTATTGATTATTGATTTTTTTTAAATTAGTAGTAATGTAATTTATTTAATGTTTTATAATAATCATATTTTTTATCATTTATTATAGATCTTGTAAATACGAGCTGCTACTGACCTTGGAAGCCATCGGTTGCTTAAGGAAATATTTAGCTCGACACAGTCACGTAATACTGATTCAGGTTTTACAGACTTGGTTTCATTTTGACATTATGAATAAGGACCCCGTAGAAGAGGTAAGCTTATTATTCATCTATTATTAAGTAGCATTCAATACAATATTGCCCTGTCCCAGCATCGGACCTATTTTCCTTGAGTGAACAGAAATTTGAAGGACAAGACATGTCACAGAGATAGAAGCATAGGCTATTTCCACAGGACAATGGATCACCCCCACCACCGCCCACAGCGCATTGTCTTTAAGTGAAAAGTCTCTGACAGAACAGTAGGTGAACAACCATTTACTAAGTGCGTGCGTGTTGCTCCTGTCCATTTTTTCTGCTGAAAATATTGGCAGAAAAAATCCTTTTTATTATTTAGTTTGTCCTCCAACATTTACAGTACATCTTGGTATAAAAGAAATAATATTTTTCTCTGACTCGCTCATAACGCACGTCCATAGCCAAATTGTTGTTTTGTCCCATTTTCCTGTCCTGCACTATCTAGGCTATTCATGGAGCTGGGACAAGATAATATTGTCCTGTCTATTGTATTATCCTCGTGTGAACCATGCTTTAAAGATGGCAGACAGTTATACTTGAATAAAGAAATGTGCATTTTTGGATAAATTCATTGATCAATCCATCTTTCCAGACTTGTTAATATCATAATGTATCTGTCGCCACCAAATAGCTAAATCAGCCACTGAACTGAGGGGCTAGGCTGTTCATTAAATGCCGGCATTCAACCAAATGGCTAGGCCGTTCGTTTTTAATGCAACAATAATAACTTTTTTTTAAATTTTTATTTTGTTATTTGAAGTTATGTTAGGTTAGGATAGAAAAGGTTGGGTTTAGTTTAATATTTTTTTACCTAACTTAATCCTTAATTTAACTTAACAATTAATCTTTAACTTTATGAGTAAAGTTAAAAAAAATGTATTTTTATTATTAAACTTAACCCAAACTATCATTACCTAAACCAATCTCTTTTGTTTCGGCCATTTCAAAAGGGCTTGCTTACAACCAGCCAACACATTTTGAAATTATTTTTCTATATTTACATACATTAGTTTATTGCACATTATTTAAGACATGAGTCCCAACTCCATAGGACTAAAAGTCCTGTGTTAAAATGGGACGAGCAATTAGTTGACACAGACACATGAGTATATCACCACAAATATAGGATTAGAAATACAAAAATTAATTTTTAAAAACATATATATGGCACATTAATATGGTAAACATTGAACGTTGAGTTATCTTAATTCATTCAATGAATCGAATAGCCATTCAGGTGAATGCCTGCATTTAATGAACAGCCTAGCCGCTCTGTTGAGTGGCTGATTTAACTATTAGGCGGCAACATATCTATTGTATTGAGATTTAAGATATAGTTGTACCTTGCTTATTTTTTAAAATTATCATTCTAAATTTTGACCATTTTTTTAGAATGAAAATATGGAAGAAGAGGATGATGAATTTTTAATAGAATACCCAAATAATACAGATAACACAGGTATGTAATTTTAATTTTTGATGTCCCATTTTCTTTAATTTAATTCCCTGGAATTAGTTTGCAGCAAAAACTCGTAAATACAAGATCCTTCTCTTTCGATTTCAGTCTCCAGCAGCTCTTTGAAACAACAACAAATCATTACGCCGTTTCCCTGTATCACTCTGTCTTTACATAAAGATCTCGCTTCTTCTACATTCATACATCTTCTCATGCACACGCACCGATTACTCCGACTTTTGACATGTCGATCTTCGAGGATTTGGTCAAGCCATGTCTTTCTCTGTCTTCCTCTATTTCTGCATCCATCAACATTGGCATTGTAAACAGTTTTAGCCATTCTTTTGCTGTCCATTTACTCTACATGTCCAAACCAACGCAGAACTCTTTTCTTGATTTTGTTGATAATGCTAATCTTAGCCTAACATAATGTACGGATCTCGACATTTGTGCATCTATTGTTCATAGTTTTACCAGGCATTCGACTGTGAGATTGCATTTCGGGAGCATTCAGCCTACTTTCATCCCTGTTTTTCCAAGTCCATACTTCGCCCCAATACACCAAAGTCAGCACCAGGACCTCATTGTGAATTGTTAATTTTGCCTCTTGCGACAAGCATTTATTTGCCAAGGTCGATTTAACTCTTCAAGTACGAGCGTGACCATATGGTAACAGTGGACACCACTGCGAAATACTATCCTCACTCCTCCCGTTTTTAAGTAAATAAATTTGCGTTTACTATATTTTGCCCCTGAAAGATATGTTTTTTAGTATATGGTGTGCCACAATGGAATAAACAGTATGTGGAAATAATGGCATTTTTTTAAGTAAAAAAATATTTCATAAGCAATGAAAATCCTCATCATTGAAGGGTTAAGTGCACCATTCATTGTGTTCCCGGCACCCTCTTTTCAACACCTTTCTCAGTCATTCCATACCTGGTAAACATACTTCCCAGATATACAAATTCCTCTACCCGTTTCAGTATAACCCGAGAAGTGATTTCACTTTCATTTATCAGCAAATCGCTTTCCCTGCATACATCGTACACTTTTGGTTCCAATAATTGCAGGTACTCTTTATTGTTAGCAAGAAGCATGGCATCATCAGCAATATACAAAAAACAATTGACAGTTTAATCACTCATTTTTGCTCCCATACTCTGATAACATTTTTGTCTCAGTCAACTCTATCAAACACTTTTTGCAGATAGGCAAATGCGCAGAAAAGCTTTTGGATTTTAGCAAGAAATTTTTCTGTCATATTTCGTAAAGCAAATATTTGATTGATACAGGCTCTTTTCAACTGGTAATAATATGATGTGTAATACATATCACCTATAATTTAATCAAGGCTCTCTTTACGGTGTCATCCTTTATGCTACCAGTTCTCCCAATCTATACAAGGGATTTTCATGGCGCAAAATATGACCAATCTGTTTTTTTTAATACAGTGTCAATCAAGTGCCTATCTTCACCAATGCCATATTATTTGTTGATCAATAAAACTAAATGAGGAAGTTCAGTGGTTTTTAAAAATTAGTTTCTAAACTATTGAACTAACCCAATTTTTTTTTTTCAATTTTAATATATCGTATTATCAGCACTTTGATTTTTAAAAGTTTTGTATTTCTGAAATAACTCGGCGTGTGTCGTCGGAGGTTTTCTTCCCCTTATTCTCGATCAGATCCGCTCATTGACGGTAAGCAATCCAGAAATCTTCCATAACTCTCTTATCATTGGTTGATTCATATGAACTAGTGACGTCGTTCAAAGTAGTTCATTTAAATTCTTTTTTTATACATTTTCAAGAAGCTTTGCCATACAATTTAGTGCTCTCATTTTTACCGCTCGCAAGAAAACATTTATTGTGTCCAATTTTCCGTAGGGCTGAAGTTCTTCATTATAATGTTATGTACCCTTTTTTAGAAGATATTAAAATGTGCAATGGTCATACAGACTTCTTCGAGGATGAAAAAGAGTTGAGGGAACTTCAAGACGCAATACGTTCTGTCAGGGAACTTATTCCACCGATTAAATTATATAAAATTTCTACTGCGGATACCAGGTAAAAAACTGTGGAATAAAAAAAAATATATAAAAAATTAATAAAATTATGATTTTTAAAAAATTTTGTTTTTTAGCTTGACATGTGCCACTATTGATTCAGATTCTAAAAAGTTAATAGCTGGGTTCAGTAATTCTGAAATACGAATATGGGGGATTAGAGGAAACTCAACACCATGTCAAAATGAAGTAAATGCTAATATTTCTAAAGTAGAATTAGCATGTTATGTAACACCAGATAAAACTCCAAATGGCGAAATCTTTCTGTAAGTACATCATAGATTAAATATATTTATTATGAAACGTCTTCACCATGTGGAAAATTTCCAAATTTTAAAAATAAATATGTAACAGCAGAAAATATTCTTACTATAAAGTAAAATTATAATTTTACATGAAATAAAAAAGACAATTATTTTTAATATATTTTTTATTCAATGTACATTTATTGATCAATTTTTGTTGGAAAGGGTTTCTCTAGAAAATTAACTGGTAATTTTTTTTTATTGATTAATAACTAAAATTGATTGGTTGGAAAAAAAAATTACCGTTATTTGTCATTAATATGTATGTACAAAAAGTTAAATAAATAAAACGGCAATCTATAAATTATAGTAGTGTAATCAAATATGTTTTTATCTACCGAGAATACACATAATTTTTTAAAAAATTAAATTAAATTCTCGTGCCAATTGAATTCCATCATAATTTTGACTGACATAATTAATATTTATTTTTTTGCAGCGATCCTTCGATAGGCATCTGTCTCCGAGGGCACAGTGGCTCTGTTCAGGCTGTGAAACTTTTAGAAGCCGCTGAGAAATCTGGAATTCTCATTTCTGCCTCTCAGGATACCACCATCAGGGCATGGAGAATGTCAGACTATAGTTGTGCAGCCATTTACAGGTGAAATGCTTCCTTAACATGGTTTTGTATGGAGATAGTTGATTTTAACATTACGTATGTATTTCTGGACTGATCTGCATATACATTTTTAAGAAATCGGTAACAACTAAAAACCATCATCTACAGGAAATATGTTTTCTATATTAATCAAAGCATTCAAAGCCGAACATCTCATATATTTTGTCATTTGTCATGACAATGTATTTATATCTGACAGCCAACGAGGAAATTCGTTGTTTTTTTTTATTTTATTACTACCAAGCCGAAAAAAAATATTTTTATTTATCGTATTATCATCGCGCTGTGATTTTTTAAAGTTTTGTAATTTTGACATTACACTGCCCGTGAAGCCACGTCGGTGAGTGTTCCTGACATTTAAAAAGAGAACCCTGTACCCTTCAAAACACGCTAAACATGGCTACCTGGAAACCGAAAATCTATCACAACACAAAATTGATTGGCTATTCTAAGCACGTGTGACATTTCAAAGTAGTAAGTTTTTATTAATACGTATTGCTATTAGTTGAGAAACTTCGCCATACTAAAATATGCCATTTGCCAAACGCCAAATGCTCTAATTTTTACCATTTTTAAGAAAATATTTTTATATCAGATTTCCATTAGCACTGAACTTCCTCATTAGCTGAGATGGTTTTTAAATTATTTTTTTAAAACATAATGCATAATTAGAATGTAAAGTTTTAATATCCAGTTAGTGAGAACTTAGGAATTCTTCATTGCACTTTATTTATTTAAATAAAGTAGTTACATTATTAGACAGGCACCATTGCACAGTTGGTTAGACAGCCAACTGTGAAACTGGTGTGGCGAGTTCAATTCCTGCCAGTTGCAAGAAAAAAAATACAAGAAAGATTTTTTCTCAATTGGTCTGGGTGTTATAGTGTATTTTTCATAACCTCCTTCCATATCCCCTCTTTCCCACCTGCTGACAAGCCTGTAAATAGAGGCTTAGCGGGCTATTCCTTAAAACAAAATGCGTTCACATTTTACCTTATGTTTTACTTGTATTGAGTTGTATAATTGAAAACATTGTTAGATTGTGTTTATGTATATTTATTTGAAATTTATTGCAAGGGAGAGGAAAAACAATTTTGACTTCGGAATATATTTTTTTAATGTATTTATTTATTTACAGGGGTCATAATTATCCCGTGTGGTGTCTGGATATAGCGAAACATGGTGTTTATATGGCTTCTGGATCCTACGATAGAACTGCCAAACTTTGGTCTTTAGATAGGACATTTCCACTTAGAATTTTTGCTGGTCACAATCTCGATGTAAATGTAAGTACCTATAACAATTATTAATGCATTTTAAATATCTCATAGTTATCTGCAAAATGAAAACAGGTTTCTCACTAATGTCTCTGTACCATGCGAAGGAACTATTAAAGGGGTACTCGGAAAGGTTTGCTTTCGACCTAATGAAACAAAGCTGAAACCAAGTGAGGGTTATCGGCTCACCATACCCAATGTAGGGAGTACCGCTTTACCCACCGTTAAACTACTGGGAGTTTTACTCAATTCTGACCTTTCTCTTGACACTCAAATTAGTAGAACGATAAATTCATGCTTCTACCAGCTGAGACAAATTAAATGCATACGCAAAAATTTGCCGGTTGATGCCGCCCGTCAATTAATAAATGCGTTTGTAGTGTCTAGAGTCGATTATTGTAATGGTATATATGCAGGTCTACCAATGAACAAAATGACTCAACTACAATCTGTATTGAATGCCGCAGCGAGACTTATTTTCGGAATCTCTAAGTTCAGTCATATCACTCCACTACTTCGGGAACTACACTGGCTACGTTTTTCACAGAGGGTCGAATACAAACTCTGTTGGCTTATGTATAAGTTACTGCACAACTCTGCTCCGGAATATCTGAGAGAACTATGCATTCCAGATGAACTAGCTGACAGGCGTCTCACGCTTAGATCAGCTACGTCTACGACGAGAGGAAAAGTTATTATACCTCTACGCAAACAGCGCACTAAATTTAGTGAACGCGCATTTGCAGTCGCAGGCCCTATGGCATGGAATGCTCTCCCAGCAGAGGTGCGAGGCTGTGAAAGTGAAGTGATGTTTCGGAAAAAACTTAAAACCCACTTGTTCTCTAAATCATTTGAATAAATCCGTAGCATGTGACAACAAAATAAATTGTTTTTATAAATTACAAATTTAAAAGCTTCAATTAAATTAATTTAACAATAGAATCACTATGTAAAGCGCCCTTGAGGTATTTTATTACGAAAATGGCGCTATATAAGTTATCAATAATAATAATAATCACTAAAACCCTCACAGGGCTCTGCAGATTGAATGAACACCCTGCTAGAATGAACCCTTCTTTAACTTCTACGTGTAGGTTCTGCAGTGCAGATATTATTCAGTTGTTATTTTTTTTAACCTTGCCAAAAACCTTATTAATTTTAATACTTTTAAGGCGATTAGTTTTCATCCCAATGGCAATTACGTTGCAACTGGAAGCGCTGATAAAACTGTCAGGCTGTGGTGCGTTTCTACAGGACAACAAGTGCGGCTGTTCCCCGGCCACCGGGGTTCTGTGCATTGCCTGGCATTCAGTCCTGATGGAAAACTAATAGCGAGTGCAGGTAATTTTAATATTTTTTTATAGTATTATGTCCCTCTCTTGAATAGTACATCTCTGCTCTAGCTCTAACTAGAAGTCAAAAATATTTTGAGTAGTTGATAGTACTAGATTTCACCCCTAGGAAATTGGTCAAAATTGATATAGATTACAACAGAGATGGAGAACTTCTCAACAATCAACATTGGAAGCACTCCCTTCATACGTCTGAAACCCTTTTAAAGACTGAGTCTTCCAATCGGTAATGCTCCTACTTCAAGTTTTTTTTGTCAAAAATTGTGTTGTTAAAAAAAATCTATTTCCTAAATAAAAATATCTCAAAAATGGTAAAAATTTTAATGAACACGACCCACTTTTATTTTACCGATCTAAGGGTGTTCTATCACCGCAAGTTTTTTTACCTTGAGTGTCTGTACAAATATTTATTTTGACTACTTTGCCAATTGAATTTTTTTTTACATTAAGATTTTTCTTTTAAAAAATTACTTTCATCAGGAGAAGACAAACGCATCAAGATCTGGGACATCGCCAGTGGTAACTGTCTGCACGATTTCAAAGGTCACCAGGGCAATGTTACCGACTTGGAGTGGTCTGCTCCCAACACCGACCCGATTCGGAGTGCTACCAGAGGGCTAGAAGTTAATGGGGTCAAAGGCTTAATGGAATTCGGTACTTTGGCCTCAACCAGCATGGATGCCACCGTCAAATTGTGGGATTGCCAATTCAAGCACAAGTAAGTAGACACTTATTATATTTCATCAGTACTTCGCTGCCATATATTCAATAAATTTTTATATTTCAGTGAAACCTGAAAGACACATCCCCACAATTTGCATGTAATTTTTTAAAGTTCTATCAGATTTTTTATTATTTAGTACCTTTAAAACCCAGTTACAAATTGTTTTTTCCCACAACTAATGTCTGAAATATTCACATTGAAAATTGACAGGTAAATAATAGTTTCAAAGATACCAACATAAAATCATCATAATAAAATTAACACCACTAACATGATAATGATTTTAGAAATTAAAGGCAAGTGCAAATCCACAAATTTTAAATAACCAGTGACTGGTTTCATCGCTTTCGTGACATCTTCGAGACTGGTATCTTTATTATAAAATTTAATATATTTGAATAATTCAAAATTATGTAATGCTAATTGAATTTCACTATTTTTATCTGAAGGACCTTTTTACACAGTTTTACCGGGTAAACATAAGGGTTTATATAATGCTATTTTAAATGAGTTTAAATTAATATATTTTTCTGGCTCAAGTTCTTGACTATTCCATCCCGGTAAACCTAATGACTGTCAATGAGGAAATTCAGCCCTACGGGAAATTAGATATTAAAAAATGTATTCTTACATGCAGTAAAAATTAAAGCATTAAACTGTACGGCGAAGATTCTTAAAAATCTATAAAAAAAAATTAAAAGATTTTAATAAAAACGAACTACTTTAAACGACATCACTAGTTCTTCCAAATCAACCAATAATAAGAGAGTTTTGATAGGTTTGCGGTTTACAGTAAGTTAACTGACCAATCAGCAAAACTCATGGAGAAGAAGGGGAAGAGAACTTGAGACGTCACACACGGAGTAATTTCAAAAATACAAAACTTTAAAAATCATAGCGCAATTTTTTTTCGGCTTTGTTTAATAGTCTATTTACAAATAATTTTAAAAACCACTGAACTTCCTCACTAGGACGTCTGAAAATAAAGTATTAAAAAATAATTATTTAATTTATTAGATACAGTAATGGGAAGTAAATATGTGTTAGCTGTTCATTAAGTAATTCTACATCAGGCTTAATTTTTTATCTATTGATCTTAAAGATTTCCAATTTATCAGGATTGTATGTTTTCTTTATGTGTTTTTAAATGCTCCTTCTTCGGTGGCGCTATAGTCCAAATCGAGCCTTGGCCTTCTTTAACGTTTGCCTCCAACTCCGTCCGTCCTCAACAGCCGTTTTCCAATTTGCAACTTGTAGAAGCTGTGCTGCATTTTTTTTGCGTCATCCTCCCAGCTCATCCCGGGTTTTCCGATCCTTCCGCACTGTTCCAGTCATCTTCATTTAAACTTAGATAAATTGGATCATCTTGACTACGATTGCAATCAGTGTACCAATGCATTATGCATTAGATGCGGATGTGAATTTTCTAAAATACATTGCTAATTTTACTAGGAGCAGCTCTAGCCACGAACCAACTCCAGTAACCTTTAACTCCAAATGCTCTCATCTCGTCATGTCGAGGATACAGCCGGACTGGTTGGTAGCCGTTGGTGCAGTGATTATAAGTTGAAAAGTGAACGATCGCTGTAATAATATTTGTAATATATATGACATTTAGTAATAAATCGATAGTTCTAGGTGTCTATTTATGTATGGTAACAATAATACTTGTGATATAAATATATGAATAGTTGAGTCTAATTTAGTGAAGATTTTAATATATTTTATCCTTAATGTTCAATGTAAAATATGATCTCCTTGTTGCAATACTGTGTACGTTCAGGGATCATTTTATATTTCAAAATCAATTTTAAATCGATTTGAGGCTTCACCCTCATCAAAAAACTAAATTTTTCATCACTTTTTATGCAAATAATTTGTAAATTTAAAACATTCAATTGTTAAAATCATTTTTAAGAAGTTCAATATAAAAGATATTATGATTAAAACAGTAAGCTACAATCCATTTGAATATTTTATATCTTATATTAATGTGCTGTCTGTGAATCAAGTAAATATACAACTTTTGTTTGTTTAGAATGCACATGTGAATACATATTTTATGAGTAATATTCCTGTTACATACACATAAATAAAAGCTATTAAAGATTTGAATGGCCCATATGTTAATTCAACTTGTTTTTGATTGCCCGACAATATTTGTGAATACTTCCAAAAGTTATAATTTTTATACATTATATTTAATTCTAAATGGCCTAAAACGATGGAGAGCCTCTTTGAGAAGGCAATATGGAAGTTTAAGACATTAACAGCGGGTATCATTAGCGGGTTTACGTGAAGTAAAATTTATTGTTCATAAGAATCTCACCTGCATCAATAAAACTTACAGCTCTTAATGGAAGAGTTGAAATATGGATGTTTAAACATAGGCAGAATAGTTATTGTTACAAAATATATAAAGTAATCCCTTTAACCAGACAATGTTCATAAGCCCTGTAAATGAGACTTCCGTATTCCCTTCTTGAAAAAGTTTTCCATCTCTGTTAAAATATTTCTATATTTTAATAAAATCGCTAGAGAACTATATCCAGGACTTTTCTAAAAACATTTATTTATGTACTAAAAATATTGCTAGTTATCTATTTATTTATTTCTTGCTTGTAGATTTGGCATTCATTTATACGACACTATTATTTTGATGATGTAATGGAGTAATTTTTATGAATTATTATTTTTTTTAAAGGTAGTGTTTCAGAAAATAAGTCTAATCAAAGAATAAGGTTTTCTTTCATTGTAAAACCAAACATGTATTTTGAATATTAAAATGAAATCAATTATAACAGGTTTTTATTTGTTTTATTTTACATGTTGGTGTAATTTGACTTGGATACACAAAATAAAAATGAATAACTTGTTATAAAATGGTGCAGATCTCAAATTTCAAAATTGTATTGTTCATTTTATATTATTTAAGATTTTTTAATGTACAAAGTATTTGTAAGCGTTATATAATCATATGTAAGTATAGGCAAAGAGTTCAAATAAATGTCTGTACATAATGACTTCATTTAAAATATTTTTTGCACCACATGTTTTTAAGCAGTTTGGGTTTTATGTTCATTATTTTGAAAAGTATCTGAAATTACATAAAAAATATGTTTGTGCATTTTAAAACTTACTTGCAGAAAGTATTACACTAGGCGTGTATAAATTTGTATTGTGGATTTGTAATATTTAAAGGCCAGATGACAAGTCTTATGTTTTAGTAGCTTGTCAAGGTCTATAAGATAATATGATATAGACCCCTCTTATGTATAATATTGTAACCCACAAATTGTCAATTTAAAGTTTTAATATGTGTATCCATTACATCTTTATTTCCAAGGAAGAAAAAAATATTTTGCAATTAAGTTTTTTCTTAGAAGCATATTGTTGTATCTCAAATTTTTAACAAAGTATCCCTTTGTATGAATCCTTGTGGTTATTTTTGTGGATGAAAGAGATGACGAAAGCAGCGTTAGTGTCAGTTAGGGTTGTGTTCTCCGACAAAACGGACATCCGCCGCATGCATTGTTTTTTTAAATCACATTTAATTATTTTTTCCAAAACAAATCCCGCTTATACAAAAGATAAAATAATTAAGTCAACGAGAGCACAAAAATATTTTGATTTAGCTTTAGACACAAAATCTACACCACGAACAACAGAAATTCCAACAATCGGTTCATAAAATGATAATCCAAACCTATGTATATTTACACGAAAGATACCAATATGCTTCATATAATAAACCAGACTAATGTTTCATATTTGTTATAACATACAGAATAACATATACTTTCGTTAGTGTTACTTACGATGATTATATACATCGTTGTGAGTATCAAATAATTATCATGTGCAACACATATAATAATCTTTTTCCAATAAACCCCATTGTAGAATGTTGTATGTCATTCATACTATATTTTATTTTATGCCTTTTACAAAGTATAATATCGTATGTGCATTTTTTTTAAAACCGCAAAAAATTTCAAGTTTTTTGTAAGCCTATAAAACTAAATAGGTATATAAATAAATATTCAAAGCATTTTTATTTTAATTGTTCTATATTTTTATTTATGCTGGACAAAATGTATTTTAATCCTTTTCCTGTAAAATCGCATTTTGTGGGTTACAATATTATACGTAGGCAGTGTCGATAAAAGCAGTGTAAAACAAAAAAAAATCTTGTGAAACCTTTGAACACACAAATTGTTTATCTGAAAACCTAAACTGTTTATTCAAATTATTACAGTACATGAAAAAGTATGTGAACTCCGAGTCAACGTGAAAAATAATATTGTTTGTTGCATTTAGTTTGAATATAATATGTAGTAATTATTTATGAAGTATGTAATTTATTTTCTATTGTTTAATACTCCTAATATTGAATAGCAATATGAAATTAATTAATAATTATCAATTTGTAGGTTAGTATCATTTCTATTAATGAAATATTAACAAAAAAAATCGTTTTAATAATCTTTAAATAATTTCATGGTATCTAGAAAACATGTGCAGTCTAAAAGTTAAATAAATAAAGGATTGCAATATTATTATTATTTTGCAATAATGATTTTATTTGATCAATAATTTATTTATGTTATATCCTGGTGTTGTATTGAAAAACAAACAAACAAACTATCACGCCGTCTCTCCATAAAGGTAGGCAGAAAGGATAGAACGCCAAATCATTCTGTCTTTGCATACAGATCTGGCTTCCTCTACATTCATACATCTTCTCATGTACGTGCGCCGATTATTCCGACTTTTGAAATGTCCATATTCAAGTGTTTGTTTAATTTGGTCATGCCATGTCTTTGTTGGTCTTCCTCTATTTCTGCCTCCATCAACGTTCGCATCGTAAACCCCTTTAGCCGCTCTTTCGCTGTCCATTTTCTCTACATGTCTAAACCAACGCAGAGCTCCTTTCTTAATTCTGTTAATAATGCTAATCTCAGCCTTACATAATATACGGATCTCGACATTTGTCATCTATCGTACATAGTTTTACCAGGCATTCAGCTGAGAGATTGCATTTCGAGAGCATTCAGCCCACTTTCATCCCTGTTTTACCAAGTCCACACTTCGCCCCAATACACCAAAGTCAGCACCAGGACCTCATTGTGAATTGCTAATTTTGCCTCTTGCGATAAACATTTATTTGCCAAGATTGGTTTATGTGCACCGTTCACTCTGCTCCCGGCACTCACCCTCGTTTTAATATCTTCATTTCATCCCTAGTAAACATACTTTCCAGATATACCAATTCCTCTACCTGTTTCACAGTGATTTCACACTTAGTCATACTTTTATTTCTTTCAAAAACCATCACATTCGATTTATCAACATTCATCATCAAATCGCTTCCCTTGCATACTTCATGAATAATATGGAAGTCAGACTCGGGTGTGATTAAACGTAGTTTATTCTAACTTAGAAAAATATTACTAGTACTTGGGCTCTTAGCTTATGGCTGTTTAACAGGAGAAAATCTAGAATGAGCTTACCAGGATGAAAATAACTGTAGGTATGTTGTTGTTACCAACAATATACCTACACTCCTTACCAACATACAAGCATAGCAAACACTCTTTGAGGCCGGGGTTATTTATTTATTTATATTATTCCGAACGCATTTACAGCGCGCTATAACGCGTATTTAATATGTAAAAATGCGCTATACTGCACTATAATTGCGTTCGGAATACCAGCCCCAGGGCTGATTTAAAAAGCAGGGCATGTCAGAATTGTTTAACAAAAATAAAAACTTATGTGAAATGACACGGATTTCCAATTAACGAGCTGCATATAACAACAACCGCGGCACGGTACAAATCCTAAGTATATAACATTACATAATATCGTGAGCTAATTACTACAACTAAAATAAACTAATATATTTTTGAAAATAAAAAAGTCCCTATATGCTTAAAAAGACAAGTATATGAATCGTGCATATTGCCGGTGACAACATACGGACTAGAAACCATGTCTGTAACACAAGAAAGTAGCCAGAAATTAAAATGCACGCAACGATTCATGGAAAGACAGATGCTCGGTGTATTTCTTAGAGACAGAGTAAGAAATGAAGAAATAAGGCCCCGAACCGGAGTCGTGGATATCATGGATCGTGCAGTGAAATTGAAATGACAGTGGGCAGGACACTTGGCGTGACAAAATGATGGCAGGTGGACATCCAGAATAATAAAGTGGAGACCGTGGGCAAACAAATAAGTATTGGAAGGCCACAGAAAAGATGGGTCGACGACATTACCTCTATTGCCGTAGGATGATGAAAGCCGGTGATAGGAAGGAATGGAGACGTTTGGAAGAGGCCTTTATGCAGCAGTGGAGAGAACAACTAGGAAACTTCAAAATCAGCATTTTTTAGTTTTCCACTAAAAACACATATTTCTCCATGAATGCTGCAAATAGGCAAGGAGTGATTTACTAAAATCATATTATGATGATGTAGTAATTACCCCGCCATATATGTTTACACAAATAACCTCAACCCTGATGATGATGGACGCTGTAATGCGATCCGAAACGTTGGAAAAGAGTACGAAGTACAAGCGGTATAATAACCCAGAAAAACTCATTGTGTGAACAGTCGTGAAAATCTAAGAAATTGTACAACTGACGAGTGTTATTTTTTATATCAACCTTTCAGTTAGTAATATGTACAAATTCGTCAACCTATTAATACTCATAGATGCGTCCTGACCCCTTAAATATGATGTCGCTAAACTGATGCCCAATCGCTCAGTGATGCCCAACGCGTATTTATTCATTCTTGACTGCCAGCCGTGTGTGACGTGAGCTTGACATTTAGAATCAAAACCAAAATGGAAGTATTTGTTTATATATGATTCGACAAAGCTTTAAATAATTAGTATCCAAATACAGTGAAACCCCAAAATTGTGTCCCCGCAATTTGCTTTTTTCCGGAATTTACGTATAATTTTTGTAGTCCCATTGAATTTTGAATTTTTTAGTACATTAAAAACCCAGTTTGATGTTTTTCCCCCGCAATTAACGTCTGAGAAATTTGCAATCAGCACCGAAAACAGCTCAAGAGTCTGTAGTTATTTTCTATCATTATTCCAACTTGTTGGTAAGTTAAGTTAAATCGATTATCAAAATTATTGCCACCATTTTGGTGTTTTAATTGTAATTTTAACGATGGTTTATTGTGTTTTACAGACATTTATTATTTATGAATAATGCAAAGACAGAGTGATGTGGCATTCTATCCTCTCTGCCCACCCTTACGGGGAAACGTCGTGATGGTTTGTTTGTTTGTTTGTTTTTGTTATTCAAAAAGTTGTAATAAAAAAATGGTTCACACGTTGCTCCATAAATTTTTTAATAATTAATAATTTGCTGAATTATATCTTTTCACTACTCTCCATTTACATTTTTTTTGCCGGTCCCTTGAAAAACGTAATTTCGGAGTTTTACGAATTAATTATTTTGAATATCAAACTACGCCCAGCGGCACAAAAATGAAACTATTTGAGCAGGAGTGCACTTTTAGGAATACATTTTTAAAAATATAATAATTGTGAGTTAATAAATATTATTTATCATTCTGCAACATGGATGTTGTATATACTGGAGTATAAAAAATAAAAGGAAAGAATCTGATTGGGATCCCTCAAAAAAGAATATTGTTTGGAAACCTTTAAAACAAAACTTTTTTATAAAACGAATATGGGTATACTCCCGGTTTTTGTAGAATATATGTTCTCCCCGCATGCAGCCCTGATATAAATAAACAAACCCAGTAACTATGGGTACTTTTTCATGTTACTACTTTAAGTATAGGGCGCGTCTATGTGTATTAATAGGTCAATGCCACTGGGGTGCCACTCAATACACCCAACTAGTTTACTCATCACTCCTCTCTCGGGGAGGAGTGGGGAGTAATTTGCATGATTATCTGGTCGATGTACAAAGTTAATCAATAGTAATATCAAACGACTGGTCCTAAGACACTTTTTGTCAAATTATTTTTCTAGCATGCAAAATTTGCCAATTTTAAAATAATCATTTTTTTATTTTACTTTCCTGGACACACTCTTTTTAGGACCCTAAATTTTTGAATTGTTAATTACCAATATTAAAATCAATTTTAAAAAATAAAATAGTTTTCTCTTGTGTCAAATATTAAAACATATTAGTTGATTTTCGTTTAAATAAATGAGTGGTATGCAATGGAAATCAATATATTTCGCTATAATGGTAATTTTCAAATATAATATTCAAATCCCAAAACAATTTGAATAATTATGTAACTGTACAATTGTAGGTACTAATATAACAATCCCAAATAAAATGACTAAAAAAGTGTTTAAATTTTTTTGTGAACCTAAACTGTAATTTAAAAAAAAACAACGTTGTTTTAATTAACATATTACAACAGAGATGAAGAACATTTAAGAGAAGGTACTATAGAAGTCTAGGCATCTACAAGGCTTATGACCTGTCAATGGCTGGTTTAAGTGGCCACTTTACGCACTGTGTAACATTATTTCAATTATAACAATTTGAAAATCATCATGTTTATACTTAAATTATTATGTACATAATATTGCTAAATAAATAAAATAAACTTTTGTATTTCAAAAGCAATAATTGTTAATTTATAAAAAGGACAAAAAACAGTATGATTTATTGCTGTGTCGTTAAGAATTAATAGAATTAAAACAGCTGGATGATTTGTACATTTTTATCTGCATGTAGATTAGATTTTTGAAAATAAAGGAAATTAAAAAAACTACATACATTTTGGTGTCCATAACAAATGTTTTCTTTTTTGATTTTTCTGTTTTGTAAGATGCGTATAAGTAATTTGAATCTTTTTTAAAAATGATCCAATACATTTTTTATCTATCCATATTAGTCTTTATTTTTCACCAAAAAAGTATATAACCTTTATTTTATTTTATACCTGTCCGTAGCATCGGATGCACATTTTTGAGGGTGTTTAAGATAATGATTAGCTTTAAAATTGTAATGAATTAATTTTGGAATGTGACAATTAAAATTAAATTAAGAAAACATCAGGGTGCATTAAAAATTTTCAAAACCTATATTTTAAGAAGATAAACTGTAATGTGTAATACAAATTCTAAACTACGTTTCTGATAATGGCCCTTTGATATTTTGGCCTATTTGATAATTATGTATCTATCTTGTTTTGTTTGGCAATTAAGATCTGCTGATGTCCTAGGCTCTATAACTATAAAAACTGATAACTCAAAGCATATTTCCTTTTTTTAGTTTTATCTATGAAAATACATTTTTGATATATTTATGCCTACTATCTAAGCTTCTTAATTTCACCAAAAGAAGACAGACAATGGGTGAATATGAGCAGCGCTGTATTTAATAACCCGCTTGAGTTTTTTTTATAAGAGTCTACAACATTTTGTAAAGGTTTTTTGATGAATTTAATATCACAACTATGAGTGTTTAAATCAAAACACTTCAAAATTCAACTGCATTCAAATTTGCACTAAGTAAAATAATAAACTGTCTCACCTCAATGTTTTCGTGAACAAGTTTGATGTTCAAACTGAGGAGTATGACTTTTTATAATCAACAAGTCGAGGCCCCCAATATCTTGTTAGTGGAAATTTAACCTTATTCCACAAACGAGGGGATTTCTTTCAAGCGTTAAGTGGTTAATATAATTTGCTATGGCCTCACACCATATAATTATTTCAATTGCTATCTGTTAAAAAATAATATGTACATTATCAACATATTTATGTATAAAAGTTTTCATCACTGCGCAAACTGGTTATTTAAATGTTATTTTTTCAATCAGTGATTTCGATGTTTAAGTATTGTGAATTGATTTGTTTGTAAATACAGTTAATTAATACCTCATTCATTATTTTATTATTTGTACCAAAATAGACTGTCCTGCACCTACAAAATAAATTTATGATAAAATGAATCCCAAATTTTAAGCTCATTTTACTTACTTCACTCTCCTTTTCTTGAGGTCCATGCAAAATGCAGGAAGCAAATTAAAATTAACCCCTTTTATTTTACATAATCTAGATCACCTGCATAAGTATGTCATAACTTGACTTGATTTGCCTTCTAATATGCTTTTTTGTAGTTTTTTAATAAATATCTGAGTGTTTAGGATTTACTTAAATATTTCAATTTTGGGGCCATTTTTAACTAGTCGTAAACAACAGTACTAGAAAATGGGAATCGAGTTGTGGTATAACGGGGTTCAAACCTCAGACCTCTGAGTCCACGACACTACCACAGGACTATAACCCGATTTAATTATATATACCAAATAATCCAAATATATATTTACTAATAAGTATTTTTAGCCTACGGATATGTAAATTACCTAGATTGTTACCAGGTTGTGGTCACGTGGCTAGTGTCACAGATCAGAGGTTCAAACCTCGCTCACATTTTCTAATAGTAAGTTATTTTACAACTCATTGAAAAATTGACAATTTGGATAAATCATAAGAATGCAAATATGTATTTCTTTTTTATAAAAATTCCACACTGAATAAATATTCTAACTGTCCACTTTGTGATGAAGCAGTTGGCGCATCTGGCTACCACGTATGAATTCCTGGGTTTGATTTCCAAGTCAATATGAAAAAAATGTTAACAAATTACAACAGGGATGGAAAACATTTTAGAGAAGGAAATATGAAAGCCCAGGTGTTCATTTAATTTAGTCAAGGCATTATTTAAAATATGTTTTTTCTCTTCAATATTTTAAAGTAGTGTAGTTGCTGCTCTGGCTTCTGAAGCATAGTTTTAAGCATTGTAATACGGGCCCTGGACTGGCACCTGAAGCGTAATACTGATCACCTTACCTTCAAATAACGAATAATCTAAATACGCTGCATTTGGTTTACAATGCAGATCCCTATGCACACATTTTTTTTTAACTTTTAGAAATTCTTTAAAGCTGACTTATTTAAAATGTATAATGAAATCCTTTTTTATTATGTCACCTTTTATTACATATTTTTTTATTAAAAAGTTCAATTAAGAAAAGCCTCGTTATTTTTCAATCAAATTTATTACTTTAAAGAAAAAATGCATTATTACCATTTTATTCAGTTAAAAGAAAGACATGATCCAATAGTAATGTGCATCCCATTATAAACACAAATAAAACACATTATGCACATAAAAAATTACGACCTTAAATTAGAACAGTGGACATCCCAAAACAATCCTGATATCAAATTGTAGCCATATATCGTCGGGTTTCTGGAACAAGTTAGTTACTTGCCATTTTACTAGTAGTGAGATATTGCACTTTTGAAGTTAAAATCTAAAAACTGCTAGTTGATTATAAAATATATTTTTTTTCATTTATAAAATACGAAATATTTTTATTTACTATTTAAACAAAGATTATTTTATGCCAGTTATGAGGATCAATCTCATTTTTTGAAAAATTGTAGTAACTGAAATCTTCCAGAAACCCGATGATATTATACTGTAGCCCTGTGGTTTATTGGCTAAGACGCTTGCCTAACGCACTGAGGGTTCTGGGTGTGATTCCCAGAGAGATAACAATGATTAAAATGTGATTTTTGAGTCTGTGTGTTCTGTACTGTAATTCACCACTGTAATTAGGCCTCTTGGGCTTTTGTGGTGCAAAATAAATAAACAAGTATACAAATATATCATTTGCCTACCATGCAAGAGGTCTCAGGTCCGATTTCTACATAGTTGACCTGAAATATTTATTGAAAAATCTGTTTTTACACTGCAATATTTCAGTCCATGAATTGGTACCTGAGAATGTAAGAATGATCATGCACTCATGTAACAAAAATTAAGATACACTGTGATTGTAGTACCAATGCAGTGTCCTATGGACCATTAGGTGTGGAAAAGGGAATGATAATGAATATTAATAATAGTTGTATTGTGCAGTCTTCTATGCTGCATTGAATTTTATAAATATGTTAGACACGCTACAATATTTAGTTGACACAAACGCTAAAAAATTCGTCACTGAAAAATTTACAATTAAAAGTTTTGCAGCATCCAAAATAGTTTTTTTTTCAAATATTTATTTATAAAAGTATAGAAATCCATAATTTTAAATGCCTCTCAAAAATTATAAATTCCATCATTCCGTCACCAATCTAAATCCCATGCAATAATTCAGCCCGTTGTAAATAAAAAAAAAACACAACATTGACTGCTTGGAGTTAAGTGCTATGTATGGTGTTGGATATCAAATAACAAATTTCATTAAGCGAAAAGAGACTTAAAAACTATTACAAACCACACATAACTCAAAATTGGAAAAATAATTTGTTTATATACTTTTAAACTAAGCCAAAAAAAGTTTTCTTTTTATGTATCGTATTATCAGCGATGTGCTTTTTAAATGTTCTGTAATTTTGAAAATACCAACCAAAACTTTGAAATTATGTCGCCTGAGACATCACGAGTTCAAAGTCGGTGAGTTTATCTGACATTTAAAAGTAAAACTCTGTAAAATCCTAAAAACAAATTACTTGTGCCTGCTAAACGTTGAAAGACACGGCTACCCCGGAAAACGGAAATCTGTCGCCGGTTGCCACAACATAATGCTACGATTGATTGGTATCGTAAACACTTGTTCGCATGAACCTGTGATGTTTCAAAGCAGTTTATTTTTGTTAAAACCACTTTCATGAATTTTTTCATAGATTTTTGAGAAGCTTCACTGTATAACTAGATGCTTTCATTTTTACCGTGTGTAAGAAAACATTTTTTACATCCAATTTCCCATAGCACTGAACTTCCTTATTGTCTTCGTTGTCTGTCGAAATTCAGAATTTATTGAAGTTGCAGCAGTTGACTACATGCCCACATGTGTCAAATCAATTGTTGAATCTTTTTTAAATGTTAAAAAATAGTATATTAAAAGTTTAAAACTTTTAATTTTAAAAAAATATACATTACGTTGCTGCTTTTTTAAAGAAATTCATTAAACTTTGTTGTTTTCCTTGGTTTTGAGGCGAAGTTTTCTTCTTCGATTTTGATTTAGTTTCTTTAACTTCAGGACTGTGTTTCTTGCGAGGATTTTCAATTTTTGTTTCAGTTATCTTCTTTTCCGAAGGGGGAGCGCTTTTAGCTGGTGCAACATCAATCTCATCTTCATTTTCTGAACAGCTTTCCAGGACTTCTTCTTTCTTAGTAATAAAGTAACCGTTATCATCTATAAAAGTTTTGTCTATAATTTTTTTTCGTTTTCTGGAATTGAGCGGGGCTTTATGATTACTCGACTTTATTATTTCTGGCGTTGGTGGAATTATATCTTCATCGTCAGAGATAAACGGCGACTTAACAGGTTCAGGGGAAGACGGGGCAAAGATGTCATCGACATTATTTTCTTCTTCACTGTCGGACTCCAAGGTTTGGATTCTTTTACGTTTCTTTGTTGATGATTTTTTGGGATCTATCTTTTTACTGTACGTTTTGAGGGATGTATTTTTAGATTTAATTTCCTTTTCAACTGGCTTTCCTTTATCCGATGACTTGGTTGTGGTCTTTTCTTCTTTGACAACAGGCGAGTTTTCATTCTTTATATTGGGCAAATTTGCTGGTTTTAGTGGTGATGTTTCATTCTTGATTCCATTTATTACCTTATCAGCAGAGGTTGTTAATTGTTCTACTTTATTTTGTTGCGCGCTTTCAATTTTCTTTTCCACCTTTGGCACTGGATTGTTGATCTGTTTTGCAAAGAATCCAGCAATTCCAGATTTGTTTGGTTTTGGTTTATTAGTAACAGGTTGGTTGTTTTTGTCACTATTCAGAACTCCGAGACTTTCAGGTTCCTTCTTCACAACGGGATCTTTGAAAAACATTTTGTTTGGGGTTGGTGCGGTTTTATTGGTTTTCGTAGGTTCCTCAGCCTTGACATTTTTAGGTAAAAATGCTTTAGGATAAGCACCTAACCGTAAAGAAGTAAGTTCGTCAAATGTTCTTTTTGAAATGGAACTACTCGTGATAGTTCCTATGCACACATCTTCATGTTCTCCAGCTAAAAATAGGGCACTGGAATCCGTCGAAACTGTTCCTTTGTGAATGCTGTAAATGTGTTCAGAAAACACCGTTTGTAACGAATCTCTAAATGATTTCAAATCTTCCTCTTTAACGATGGTCGAAACCATGCCTTTGTTATCCTTCAAAATACCAGATATGTAAAACGTTTTGACAAATTTTGAATTAGACTCTTGGTCTTTTATAAACCGGTCAAGCAGTTTTTTGGCTTCGTTAATATGTATTGATAGATTGTTAGCCAGCCATTTATATGTGACAATTTTACTTTCATCGAATACATAATCCTTAAGATTTTGCATATTTAAATTATCCGAATCCAAATCCATCACGGAAATTTTTGTAAACAGCAAAATATAAAAATAGGTATATTATTCCAAAACAACTGACAGCACAGATTATATTTTGACCGACAGAACAGAAATCACAACGACTTCGCGAGAAAAATTGCGGGCAAACAAACGTCAGAGCTTACCATAGACAAACAACATTTAATGTTGCATTCTGTAGTCTGTGGTTGCATTGGAAAAAATAATGTGACAGATAAAGTATAAGATTTTTCCTTAGTTTTTTTTATAAAAACGTGCAAATATAAATGGATAAGGTTACACCAGTAACATACAAAATAATTTTTACGATAATTTGTTAAATGTTGATATCAGTCAAACAGTGCATGTATTATTTTTAATTGAGTCCAAATCCTTGTGCACCAAAATGTCTAAATGTCTTGCTGAGAATCTTTTTACTTTTCTGATCATGGTCTACTACTTTGCTTTCCTCAGGAGATAACACTTTCCATTCCTTGACATACCGCATCATTATTTTTTGTTCAAAGTGCCAGACTTTGGAATGAGCTACCCCTCATATAAAAAGCACACCTTCTTTGGGTAATATTATTATATATCCTTAAAACCCTAACTACCATTTCTTTTGTTTGTTCCTTTTCTTTCAAACTCACCTGATGTAGAGGTGGTTTTGCCTGATGCCACATTTCTGATATGAATAAAGCATTTCTATCATTGATTTATTAATACACAGTGTATTAATAAATCAATGATTTCTATTAATAAATTGATGTGTACACGCTCTATCTGCTCACTATAAAACAACTTCAAATAAAATATGTGTACCAATTTTGACCAGTTCGTTTTTGGCTGGCTGGAAAACATTGCTTTTAGCAATAAGGCTGTCAAAGTCATAGATATGACACTCCATACAAATCCGAGCTAAAAAGTAGTCCCCAAAAGAAGGGGAATGACCAGAGGAGGGAGCAAGTATCGTTACGTCATATCACGTCGACTTTAAGTGGTAATAAAAAGCACGGACTGTTTACATCGGTCTTCTGTAAATGCCGTTTCCTTCCGCATACGCATCATCTTTGTTTATAGTTTCACTATACGGCCGACCAACTGAGCAGGACAGAGACAGGAGATAGCTTACGACTAATAAATACCGGTTACATATTAACAAACTTTTTTAAACATTAAAATAGCTATTTTAAACAAGTATTGATTCAGATAAAAACATTAATACTTACCGGTGAAAGGTTATACCATCGCTTTTTCTATCTTTTCCAGATCGATTTGTGCAGTATTAAGATACGCTAAGGCGTACATGTATATCCATTTTAGTGATTGCGAGGAGACAAAAGTTCAAAAGTAGCCGGAGAATGCTCGCAACAGACTAAAGTCCATTCTATATAGAATGGACTTTAGTCTGCATAATGGCAATTGGCCGCAGGTTGAGGGACCATATTTGGAAAGCTCATGTTTACTCCAGTTATATACCTCAATGGTCAAAGTGTATATATTTTTGTAGTTAAAATTTTATTCAATTAAATAAATTGACTAATATTTTTGTAATGTTATAAATTTAAAAAAAAGTGGAAGTATACAGAGTATTTGAATTAATTATAACTTTAGTGAAAATATAATTTACTACCTTATTACAATGGAATTCCATTAAGAATTATTGTCAAAAAATAACATGAATTGAGTAAGTAGGTATATATTTTTATTAAATATAATTGACTGTCGAAATCTGTTTACACTATTATGTAAGTCAACAATGTTTTAATTTTAACCTTATTTATTATAATTGAAGACCTTGGCAGAAAAACAACAAATGTCCAACATTTTATCAAACTGTTTTATTGCCTTAATATTATCTAGTGCCCACCCTCTTTCTGATACTAGTTTATAAATAAGGTCAAAACAACCAATACCCACTAAATCACTAGATAAAAATATCGTGTTTGTGGAAAAACAACAAATGTCATTCACGATTTGTTGAAAAACAGTATTTTTCTTTCTAACTGTCATTTTTAGTGTGTAGTTTTCAAACTACACACTAAAAATTTCACTTTCACTTTCAAGTGAACGTTCAATTTAAGGCTATTGTGTACTAAAGCTGAATTGTTTTATTTAAAATGGATGTTTTGAGTGTATCTCAGAAACCTAAAAAGAGGGTTGTTAATGAGTGTAAAAAATTAAGATTTGCAAAGTAAAAAGATTGACTCATAGCATATTAGTTAAGCCAGAATCATCAGATTTTTATAATATGAAAGATTCCTTGAAACAATTCTTTAAGCCGTCGTTTGGAAAAAACTTTGAGTTTTTAATTTCATAGTTCCTGGCACCTGAAGCCTAAGACTGATCGTTTGATTTTCATGTAACAGAAATGATCATGATACAGTTTTAAAGTTTTTTTTTTTTTTGCACCACAACCAGCCAGGAGGTCCAATTACATTGGTGAATTTCATCACAGAACACCCAGGCTTGAAAAAATTACATTTAATTTTTGTGTTCTCACCGGGAATCGAACACGGAACCTTCCGTGTGTGAGCCAAGCATCTTGACCTCTACACCACGAAGGCTGCCAGTTCAAAAATCAGAAAATACAAAATAGACAAAGATAGAGTGGGCAAAGTTCTTGCCAAGCAAAACTTAATGGGTCAATGGGACTCATTTTTAGTCCGAAAAAAAAAAAAATCCCCGACAAATAACACTAAAGCCAGTATACACTGGCTTGGTACCTATAAAGGCCGCCAAAAAAAACGATTTGATAAAATTGACAAAATATTTACAAAATCCTGAAAATAAAATATTTTATGAAAATTTAATAAGTGATGATGATGTGCAAGACGACATTGAAGTGGATAGTGAAGGTGTTAGCGATTCGTTTTTAAATCTTTCGTTATACAATTTTTCTCTTTTCCTTTTTAAATCATTTTGTTCTTTTAATAAATTTTCATCATCCGTGTAATACAAATCAATGTTTTATTCCTCCTCAATACATATCGCGAGTAAATCTTAATGCTTGATTAGATAAATTAAGCATTTTCCTCCCTTTTTAACAAGATTAGTGCATTTTGTATCCATCAATTTGGTTGAAAAACTACAAATGTGCCTAATTTTTGGAAAAACAATAAATGTCACTATTATTTTCTTATGTATTTTGAATTTAAAAAGAGATATTGACAACAATGATACGTTTTTTATGTTTTCATTGTATTGCCTACATTTTACAATATCATCAGAAAAGAAAATCATGTGTCATTAGAAAATGAGAAGTTTTATTGCTCCTGTAAAATTTTATGTTTGCGACATTTGTTGTTTTTCCGCCAAGGTCTTCAATTGATGTAGTACATCAAATCAGTTGTAGTACGAATAAAAATAACTTGGGCAGGAATGAACAGAAAATAACAGTGTAAAACACATTTTATATTTTTTCTAATATTAGTCCAATTATTATTTACAGAACACTTCCCAAATACAAAAATAAAGATACAAATATAATTAGTTATAAATGAGTTTTTTTTGGCAATTTGCATTAAAGTAATTTTTCGTAATTTCATATCAAAAATTATTTCAAGATTGCAAGATGGTGGAATTTTAGAGAAGTTGAACTTGTCCATTGCAGTGAGCACAACAAGCTATGTTTGGTGTCATTCCAGTTTTTGTATATGCATGATGTACCAAGGCTAAAGATGGCTGATCATTCTTTCCACAAACTTCAAGTGGTGTTGCCAATAACTAGAATAAAAAATACATTAAAAAAAACTAGAGTTCAAACTGTGTAGGACAAATAGGTACTTTTTGGGCACTTAAATATGATAAAAATAATAATGGTGGAGATAAAGCTAATGTTTATACACATTACCTTTTCGGCTGTATTTTCTGCATCAGTATTTGTCGGAAGTTCATTCAAAATAGATGTGAAATCGTCGAGTTTTTCTACAGCATTACACAAATTCTCAGAAAATTTTAAATTTACCGATGATAACTCTAGTATATTGGAAGATTTAGGTTTGCTTGGGTCAAGGTTTATTCGTCCAATGGGAGTTTGTTCAATTATACCAAAACCTCCCAACTCATTGAGACTTGTGTAGTGCATTTCTTGCGATGCCAAATTCGTCAGCCAATTTTCATGAAGACTTCGTAAGTTTCTGTATGTATGTATAAGGATGTCACGAACTCTGTTTCTCTCTTCCAGTATCTGTCTCAGCGCCAGTTGCAGTTCACCAGTTCTTTGGGTAAAGGCAGTTTTCAAGCCAGCTAGCTCCTCTACCATTAAACTAAAAACATATATTAACAATCAATTGGTAATTTTGATAGTTTAAAAACCAACAAGAGTTTATTCTTGTTTTTGTATAGTTACTATATGCATAAATTTAAGTATTATTATCATAAAATGTATTCTGCTTGTAATAAAATAGTAGGTAGGTATATTAAACAAACTAAAATATTTTAAAAATCAGGAAAATATGATACTGCACTTAAATCAACACTGGCAAATAAGTGTTTATCGCAGGAGACTAAATAAGCCGTTTACAATGGAGTCCTGGAGCAAACCTTAATGTATGAAAGCAAAGTATGGAATTGTATTAAAATATTTTCTATTCGCTGAGTTAAAGATATTGGATGCAAGACAATTGTTTGTGAGGTGCCTACAACTTAAATTTTACGATAAATTAAGTGAGGTCAAAAGAACCCAACAAAATATAAACACTCGTTCAGCAACACAAATTAACTTTATTGTCCCATTTGTATCAACCGCCTTTGGTAAAAAGCAATATATGTAATTGCTCCAAAAATATTTAATTATTTATTGCCAAATATAAAAGACTCAAAATGTTAAACAAATTTTAAAATAAAAATAACTGCACATATAAATAGTGCAGCGAAAGATTTTTTTGAAAAATATATGTTGATCAAAAAACGTAGTACTTAATATAATTGGGACACATAGCATTCATATTTTTATGTATTTCATTACTTTATATTTGTTTTTTCTTATATATTATACTATATTATTTATCTTTAAGTGACATGTATACTTGGCACATATATATATTTACTTTATATTTGTATAATAACGATGTTTAATATCTTACATTTGATTAGCTAGGCATTTATTATTAAGTAGTTTTAGTTTTTTTCTTTTGTTATTGTTATATTAGTATAGAACTACTTATGCTCTAAAAAATAAAAAATCTCCATCTTAGAACAGGCTGAGCCTTGTTAGATGGAGACTATCATAAACAGAGAACACTCTGTTTTCATTTTCTATTCATTAGTTTTATATAGATAACCTGTTATTAAATATGTATATTAATTTTTATGCAATAAATTTATAAAATAAATAAATATAAAAAAGTACATTGTTAAGTGTCATCGGCACGAGGGTAGTGAGGTCACATTGTTTTTATTATTAATCATTGTTTATAATGGGAAAAAATGAATCCATATATAAATAAAAACAAAGATGAATGCTGTCGAAATGCGATCTCTCAGGCAAATGAGTGGTAAAATATTGTACAATAGGTGCACAAATGTTAATGAATTATTGATAAAATCAAGAAAGGAGCGCTGCATTGATTTGAGTATGTGCGAGCGAAAGGATGTATAAAAGGATTTACAATGTGAATGTTGATGGATGCAGAAAATGAGGAATACTGAGAAGAACATGGTATGACCAAATTCAACAAATATTTGAAGACGGATACGTCAAAAGTAGGAATAATCATTGTATGTGCATGAGAAGATGAATGAATGTAGAGAAAGTGAGGACTGTATGCAAGAACCGAACAAAGCGGCATTCTATCCTCTGCCTATATACATATTATTTGAATAAAAATTGTTGAAAATGTTATTTACATGTGAGTAATGTCACCGAGTACATTAACAAATACCTGCTGGCTAAAAACTTGCTTCTCCAAACTTCACACTGCCCCGCTAACCACTCTGTTTGCTCCTGTAAATGAAAAAATACTTTAATTTTCACAGCACTCTGCCAAAAGAAATGTCATTTTAAACCATGGACGCTAGAGGTGGTAAAAAAAAGGACAGTTATTCTCCTGAACTGAAAAGAATTTCATAAAAAAGTTAAACTGTTTCTGTAAAGAAATGTAAGACTGATAATCTTATCTTCATGTAACAAAAATGATCGAAATACGCTGCAATTGATGGATCAATGCAGTGCCCAATGCACCATTAGGTGGGGAAAGGGAATGATGATGATGTAAAGAAAAACTAGTCAGGATATTCTTAATTCATAAATTAAATTGCTTTGTGAATCTGTTTTAAAAAATAACAGTTTAATGCAGCATAGGCAAAACCGTGGCATTTCACAAAACAGTTTAATTAGTGAAACGGTAACTGTTATTGCTACTCCTTTTAAATAATCGAAATGCCCATCTCTAATGCACACGCTATTTGCCAAAAATTGCAACAATATGGGCATAAACACAAGATTGTTTAGCAAATATATGTTTAGAAATATGTAATTAGGTATTCCGTTAAATCTATTTTGACAGTCTCCTGTAATGTAATAAATATTACAAAAACTAAGTTTCCATTCTTTATCTCTCTCACCTGATGAGTAGACAGGTGCTGTGCAGAGTTGAGCAAAGCACTGGCCAATTGTTGTTTATCTTCTGTAAGCATTTGTACTGTTGTTTTTAATTCTTCTCCCATCGAAGCCACAAGCATGGTTTTCAGTTCCTTATTTACCTATTAAAAATAAAATCAATACCTATCAATCTATTTTGATACAAACAGTTAAAGAGATTTTTAAAAACATAGTACAGGGACAGACAGACACACAGCTTATAGTATCTAAACTAGGAACAACCCATGTCTGTGAACTAACATACTCTTTTAAGTATTTGAATAAAAAAATGATTCCACTTTATTATAATTTTAGAAACATTAGTTCCCAAACAATTTATGTGTACACAGGTGCAATGCGGCCATACAAAATCACCATTAAGTTGTTTTTATTTTATCAAAAGAGGTATGATTTATAGGTTCTTTTTTGGTGAAAGTCTTTCTGAATTAGATCAGATCGTCAATAGTTTTAATCATTTGGGTACCTACATTGTTTTATTATTCTCCAAATATATATATTGGCGTGATCTGACAGCTGTCAAACTGATACAATACCTACCTGTTTTTGCATATTTATGTTTTTGTAAAGTTTTTTGTAAAATTTGAGTTTTGGATCATTCTTTATTCTTTTTTACATTCACCTAGTTTATTATATTCACTAATTTTTATCTTAAATTTAAAAAATACAGTTTTTAATTTTTATAGTATCGATTTGCAACAATAATCAAAATTTAAATATATATATATATATATATATACATATACATTTTTTATTTTCTTTTGTTATCAAATTTCATTTACAGATAAATTCACATTTTAGAAATATGGAGAAAGGGAAAAAACCTCCTGATTCTCCCGATGGGTATAGAACAGAAAAGGTTTTAAAGGAGAACAGTTGCAATTTAGGAAGTCCTATTTTGCAGTCCACCAGAATGAGAGGCAAACGGCCTCTTAAGTCTGATTCTTTTGAGGGGGTCTTCCCGCCTGCAAAAGCAGTGAGTTTGACCCAAAAAAGAATTCGGAGGAAACTATCAACTACATTTATCCTGATAAAGGTGCGGGTCCATTTACTGTGCATATACAAAAATTCTTCCTCATCTATCAACTGTCTAGACCAGTGATGTCCAACCCGTAGTTCGCGAGCGCTTGGTAGCTCGCGACCTATAATTTAGGCACCCGCAAACAAAAAGATGGACAGAAAAATACTTAATATCGAATTGCAAAGTTTATGTTGTAATTTTTGACATTTGAAAATACATGTGTTTTATCAATAAAGTGAAAGTCGAGCTGGAAATAATTACACTCCGTAGTGATATTGCACTAAAAAGTACTGTTAAAGAAAACGATGTGGTTTTTAAGATCATGGACCCAATCACTGTGCACTAACTGTCAAAGCGTTTTTTGGGTCACTACTAAATGTACAAAAACATTAATTTGAATAAAAAAGATATAGAAAAGAAAAAAAAAGCTTCATGTACAATAAATAAATAAGTTTCCTTTGGGACCCGCTTCCTAAATATTTATTCCTAAAACTAGAAAGAGTCCAGTCTAAGTGCCTACGAACTGATTATTGGAGCGATGAAATCATCCCCAATAAATGTTCTCCAAGTAGACACCATAGATATGCCACTTAATTTTAAAAGACAACGCCTCTCAGACTCCTTTCTTTCAAAACGTTATTGCATAAAAGAACACCCTCTCATAAAAAGTTTATCTAAACTAAATTTTCCATGTGAAACAAATGGGAGCTGGAACAAAAAACCAATGCCTCCCCTTTATAAAAGTTTATTCAATCTCACAAACCTCAAGTTCCCGATGTAAAAAACACATTAATATCCTATATTTTAGAACCCCCTACGAGGCGATAGAACATAATCCATGCTGTATAGAATATGTCGGTCTAGACAAATCAACGAGCTATCCCACAGATGGAATCAACTCACTGTTTAGCACTCTATTACAATCTAAGCGGCCAAACCACTTGTGCATATACATATGGACGGATCCAAGACACAATTCAATGACTTTAGCACAGCAACTGTATTAATCCCGGAATATTCTATTGATGTTCTATAGAATATTCTGTAGGTTCTATAGATGTCAATCACGACGAAACCCGGTCACTAGTAAATTTTTAAAAAATAAAAGTGGAATAAAACTATACACGTATTTTTATTATTATGATGCAGTTCAATTAAAATGCAGTTCCACCAATGTCAGTGGAAAATCTCAATATATATTCTATAGAGTTGAAATTCAAACTACCCAGTCCCTACTCTGTATTTACAGCAGAATGTCTACTTATAAGAGAAGCTCTTTATTACTGTCTATCACTATCCAATCCCCGTATAATAATTTTCACAGATTCTTTGAGCGCAATTAAGTCCATTTCTAACAACCTGTCCAAGATTCATATAAAAGATTTTTTAAACATATCAAATTATAGGTTGACGGCAAAAATACTCCAAATTTCCATAAAAATATATGCATTTTCATACATCAAATTCGATTTAACTGTATATTAAATATATATATACATAAGTCTGTATTTATCAGTTAAAAATAACTCTTAACTTCTCATTGTAATTGCGGTCCAGGGCCCCGATTACAATGGGAAGTCAACAGAGTTATCTTCGACTGTCTATAGAAAAACCAATATTTGCGTACGAAAATGAATATATTTGCTTGAAAATTTAAAGTATCTTCGTCGGAAACCGATAATTTAACATGTTTATGTTTATGAAACATTTCAAATTTTAAAAAAAACATATCAAAACAAACATTCTGCTTTTCATACAGAAAACTTAATTTTACTTTGTAAATAAAATTGAAGATTTTTACTTCCCATTGTAATCGGGGCCCTGGGAGACCTTTTAAAAAAATATGAAACAAAACTTTTTCTTGTCCATTCTGAAATAGGTCAGGGGTGTAGCATATCAATCAATAAATAAATACATTATGACAAGTTCAGAAAATTTAGAATGGCCGATTCATTGCATATGGAGAACATATAGATATGTTGGAATTTAGGAATTAATTTGGAACACTAAAATACAATTCATCGAGATTTTCAATGTATGTACATTATAAATCATTCTCTTAATCTGCACTAAATGGTATATAGGGCACTGCATCGGTATTCTAATCGCAACGCATCTTGATAATTTATTATTTGCATGAAGGTAAGACGATCAGTCTTACATTTCAGATGCCAGTCCAGGGACTATGATATACTGCATATTTTTTCCCTCAAAATGGGACATCTTATCTATTCAAGTAAACTGTGTATTCAAGAAAACACATATTTATTAAGTTTTTATTTATTCCGGCATGTATTCACACTTGGCTAAAATACACAATTGTTATAAGAGATAAGACCAAGTTCCGTAATTTAAATCTTCTCCATCTTGGTACATTACAGTTAGTCTAAATAAATGTCCACCTGGAGAAATTGCCAATGCAATAAAATAATGCAACTCTAAACTTTCTATTATTCGATTTCGGTATTACTTTGTTATTTAATCCACCAACGATTCCGCCCGAAAATCCGTCATTCTCTAAATCATATTAGACACAAAATTCTTTGATTTTGAAGGCAGTCAAATCTGCTAGACATGCTGTCATCACCACGCTTCCAGATGGATTTTTGCAACTTTAAAAAAAATATATACAATGGCTTGTTCTTTACAAATTTTTGTATTGACAACAAAAAGGAAAACATGTAGTTTTATTTTGAAAAAATATTTAAGTGTGTTTTTTTAAAGCAAAACTAAGTAATCTTAAGGCTGTAGTCTGGTAAAATGCACGCAAAATTAGGAAATCATACGATTTTGCCATTTTAAAATGAATGTTTTTTTTTTAATCGCTCAATTTCTTTCGATTTTTTTTCGATAAGTACTTTCCCATCAATAGTCACATTAGTTTGGCAGCTGTCATTTCAATCAAGCTATATTTTAAGGGCTAGAGTTTTGAAATCAAATATTTGACTTTAAAACAGCCGAAAATTCTAACTCAACAGAAATTGTGATAAAAATTGTCCCGAGTGCAATAATTCCTGGCTCTGTTGAGATCAGTCTACAAAGATTTGGACATACTTAAAATATTGTTTAAAACATTATTTTAAGTTAACTGGAAAAGGATCACAAATCAACAGAATAATACTTACGTGTGCTTGTTGCTTTATCTGTTCTAATAAGGCATCATTAGTACGCTGTAGAGAATCATTTTCTTCCTTCATTTTGGCCTTTTCAATTTCCCACTGTTTTTTTTCTATTTCATTAATACTATCGACGGACTTTTTCTTACCGATAACGGGATCAGAAGGCTTTTTACCACTTTTGAAAGCAATAGGATTAGTGTCCATTAAAGACATTTGTGACACTAAAACACTTAAATCAAGATTATTTTTCGATTTTCTTTTTTTAGTATTGCGAGACATTGGTTGTGTGGGAATAATGGGTTTTATAGCAGCCTTGTATGGCTCGTATGGTACAAACTTAGGTTCTTTTGACAAAACATTAGATTTTCGATTGACATAGTGAATTTCTTTAGGCGTCAAATTAATTAGTTTATCAACTGGAAAATACTCTCCGCAATAAGTGTGACTTGAATGTGCCACATCAATAGTTTTTTTTTGTACTTTATAACCAAAATCCAAACTTGATTTCTTGTCAATCACGGTATCTTTTTTCAGTTCACTGTGTGATTCAGTTTCCATTCCATCGCCTTCAGTTCTTAGTTTAAGGGACAATCCTGCAATTGAATACAGTTTCAAACAAAACAAATAAGAAAATACGAGAACGTCAACACTCAACAAAACTGTTGACCTCGTTATGTTTTTAAAACTTTTTCTAGAAACTAATTGAATGAATTTAATTTGAAATTTACCTAGTTTATCCATAGTGGGCCACTCCATTGTGTAATATTTAAATAAACATAAAGTAAATAAAAATGTTTAAAAGAGGAGTTAAATTATAACATAAAACAATAATTGTTAACACAGAAAATAATTGCAAATTTACTACGGTGACAGTTGACAATGTTGACATTGACAGGAATACATAACAGCGGATTGCCATAGACAACAATATATTATGGCTTTAACCCATACTAGTGCCGCATATACCTATTATAATATCAGGGACACGATTATGATGAGAAGATAAAGATGATCGAGACGTCAAAGGAGCCGGCTTTGAGCTTTGTAGTCGATCGGTAGATAATAGATACATACAGACGCTCGCTAAGCGTACCTCAGGTGATTTCCAAAAGTCATTCAAAATTCATGTTAAAGCGAGCATTTTTTGCTTGAATTGGGATTTATTGGAATTTGTAATTGCTTTGAAGTGAGCACTTTTTACTACAAAAGCCAATTTAAAATAAAAATATAAATTATTTTTAATTTTAATGACGCAAGGAACTCGGACTAATTGTTTGCGGTCATTCCATTGGCTTGTTTCGATCAAATGATATCGATATGACAAGTTGGTAGAACATACCGAAATAAGATACATATAGTACAGAAGTTAAGTATACCGTCTCGATATATACATATAAAGATAGCGTTCATAATCGAGGCACAGGGGTGCTATTCTGAACCATGTTTGCAAACAAAATACAAGAAAAAAACTGTTTTTATTTCATGTTATTACATACATTCTTTATCAAAACTGTGTTTTCTTTCTTGCGGTAATTATGTAGGGAATCGGGACTTTATTTTCTCCCCATTTGGGTAATTTGAGCTAGATTTTTGGGGAATTTAGAAAATACGCATTGGCAACGCTGCTAGAATGTTTCATTATCAATGATCAGCTTATCTCCATGTTAGAAAAATGATCAAGATACGCTACGATTGGTGAACCCGTACAGTATCCTGTGCTCCAGAAGGTATGGATAAGGAATGATGATGATGATTACGAAAAATGGAATTGTGGCTTTAATTACTAACACTTTATACGGTGAATTATTAAAAATATTTTTGAAACAAATCTTAATATTATTTAATGACGTCAGCAGTGTATGGAGTGTATGGACAACTAATTTGAGTTTTATAAAAATATTTTTTGACGCCGGCAACATTAATGACTGGAAATGGTCAATACAAAATATAGTCAAAATCTTTTGAACAGCACGTAATAAAAAAGTCAATCTATTATTGTATAATCTTTAAAGCAAACATTTTGCAGTTTTAATTTTTTGATTAGTTTTTTTAAAATTAAAACCGTATGTTGTGTGCGTATTCGACCATAGACCATCTTCAATTTATTTTTATGGTACACATACATGTAAATACAATTGAGTATTTTTGATCTGGCTTTCGCACCTCTACTATCTGTGTTTACAATCTATGGCTTACGCTCTTGTGTCTGACGCGGCCTGACTTTTCACTCAACTTTTCGTGAAATTGAGCTGTTTTACCGAAAAAGTTTTCATAAAATCGCCTCAAAATGGACAAAAATAAGGAAAATGATGACCAAAGTATTATGGACAAATCGATGCGATCGGTGTTTGGTAAGTGATATATTTTTAGGTTATTTTTGAATTAGCCGCTTAAATTATGTTTTTATTTACTTTTTAGCACTAGTTCTATATTGGTTTAAAATTTAATCGTCCTATGTATCTCTTTCGAAACGTTAAACAACTTTAGGTAGTTACTACACCGCTGTCGTATTAATATTTATTTAACTAAAATTCTAACCCACATACATTACAATCATCATCATTCTCCACTATTATAATTTGCCCGCTTTTTTACAATTCGGTTGATTTTCTAAAAAGAAATGTATATTGTGCTTTACTTTTTAATTTCTAAGAATGACCTAGGTAATTATTGAATTGGGTTACAATTGTAAATTCAGTCATATTTATTTATTAATTTACACGCCCTACGGGCTTTTACATATATTAGAAATTACATTCAAGTGCAGCAGTGAAACATAAGTATGTAAATTTAGTTAAAATTAAAGATAACATAAGAAAAGCTAAAAGATACAATAATAAGTAAAAATCAGGAAATGTACCAACATAGGTATAGGGTACATAGAAAAATATTTAATAAATTTACATATGAAAACATACACACATACATATACATACATATAAGTTTATACATTATTATAGAGATACATGAGAAAAAAAAAATAGTAAATAAAGAACAATATTAAGAAGTTTTATACAAATTAATTTATAACCTTTTGAATACTTAACCTATATTTATATAAAGACAGACGAAATATATCAACTTCACCATACTCATATTTACATGCGATTCCAAGCAATTAAAAAATTTGACGGTGGGCAAATTTATTTGCCTTTATTTTCGTCCATGTTTACCCGTAACCATTATTTGTTTGTAATTTTATTTACAGAAAAACAAATAAATAATTAATATTTATTTTAAATCATTTCCACCGTTTGTATCTTTATCCTAATATAAATATAAATATTAATAAACCGTGCCCAGAGCCTGCGGTGAGCCAAAAAACTAGTTGATTATTCCAGCTAATTTTTTCATACAAATAAGTATACTATATTTTGAATGTCTTTTCTCCTAGATTATACTTGCAGATAACACAAATTATTTGAAGATTCTTGATTGGGAAAACAGTATTTCTAACATTATTTCTTAAGGGCTATTTTTCTTTGAGATGGTACTTTTGACATAAGACCATGATTACTTTCATGCGTCATATTGCAGGACATATGCGCTCGACGTGGCCGTTTTAAGCATTAATTTCTAGAACAATTCGGCCAGTTCACATTTTAATTAAATATTTAATATTGACTGCATTTGTAGTGCTATTTTTTAATTATTTTTTAATGAGGTATGTATTAAAGTAATGGTTAATATATCTATATAATATAATGTATCACGAAGTTAGGTCGTCTGGGTTGATTTCATGGATGAGAGTTTTTGTATCACACAGAACCACAGAAAAATATCAATTTATAGTATATATTACTTACATTATATTATATACCTTCTATGTAGGTACAAATATATGATATTATTTTATAGCTTACCTGTAAACAAAACCACCATTCGCCACTGGTGTGAGAAACCTATGTTGTGAGAAATAATAACTGTTTCAGGAATGTATTAATGAACAACTAAGAAGGTTAAAACCAGACAACATCAATTTTAAAAAGTAATATAAATTATTTCGGAATCTAAGTCCATAGCTATGAAAGTGAAAAAATATCATTTGAGGGTGGATAATAACTGGTTAACTCCAGATATAATGGAAATGATTAAATATAGAAACAAATTGTAAACCACGCAAAAAATGAGAAATGCTTCAGAATTTATTAAAAAGCAATATAAGGAATATAAAAAAACATTATCAAATGAGTTAAGAAAGGCAAAGAAGAATTGTATAAGCTCGCGGGTTGAACATATTAATGGCAATACTAGGAAATTTTGGCATATAATAAATGAAACTGTTGAAAATAAAAATAATAATAGAGAAAATATGATAAAAAAGTTAAAAACATCTGATGGTACTATAAGTGATGCACAAAATATTACTGATACTATGAATCAATACTTTAATTCGATTGGAATGAAACTAGGGGAAATACATACATATTGCAAAAAAATACAATAATAAAGTATCCCAAACTCTATGAGGCCAAGGGCCCTGTGTTGAGTTGGGATACAACATAATACGGGACCCGGGATCTGAGTTATGGTAGCCAAACACACTAACACACACCAGGTGGACTAATCTCGTGTTTTTTATTTTTTGAATTTTTATTTATTGGGGATATCAACAATAATACATGTAACAAAAATATAACAAATAAAATACACAGAGAATAAAACCAATGACAGATATCCACAGAAATACATTAAAATATACGTACAATACATACTAGTGTGTTTGTGTGAGTGAAAGTGAGTGAGAGGGTGGGTAAGTGGGTGTTATATTGGAATGAGGGTGGACATGTGTGTAAATATTGCACTAGTGTCAAGTGTCGAAAATATAAATATATATAAAATATTAAGAATTAGAGATAAAATATAATAAGACTTTATTATTGAAACTAAGTATAAGACAAAAAAGTATGTTTTAAGACGCGCATTTTAAATGTTATTTTTTTACAATTAAATGGATCAATAAAGGGAAAGTTCAAATTATATTCACGAGCAAAAAGTATAAGTGGAGAGTTCTGGGCATAGTTCGTACGAACTGCTGGCACATGAAATAGAGAGCTCGACGTGTGACGGATGCGGTAGCCAGGTACATTTAATGATACTCCGACATAAGAGCCGGGCTATCAAGGCGTCCACTAAGTATGTCATGAAGCACCCCCATGTCTAATAGTAGACGGCGATCTTCTAAAGTAAGCAAGTGGTGCTTTTTGCAGGAAGACATATAATTGAGATCGGTATTCCTGCATCTCCAGTTAATATGTCTAAGAAATGTCCATTGAATTTTCTCGAACCTTTCTTTATGTGTGACATATTGTGGAGACCAAACAGAAGGGGCATATTCGAGCAAACTGCGAACATAAGCAACGTAGACCATTTTAATACACGCGATATCTTTAAATACCTGACATGTACGAAGTACAAAACCAATTCTATGTGCACAGGTCAGTATGTCATCGAAGTGATTCTCAAATGTAAGGTTGCTATCAAGAATAGCACCCAGATCGCGTACGGTATCAATTCTCTGAACAGGTTGGTTTTCTAATATACATTGATATGAGATGGGATGTCGATATACGTATACATAAACATATGTACATAAAATGGTATATATATAATATTTATATACATACCACACATTCACCTGAGAAATCGCATTTTGACAGCATTCAACCTACTTCACAATTATTCTTTTTCCAATTCCATACCTCGCTCCTATAATTAGGGTCGGCACCAGAATTTCATTTTCGAACTGCTAGAATTGCCTCATGTGACAATCATTTGTTTGCCAAGGTAGATTTCTCATTCTCGGCACTCACCCGTCTTTCAATATGGGATGGGATGTCGACCGCGCGAAAAAGAAATAAGTAAACACTTTGATACATTAACGTTAATATGATTTTTCAAATAGTATTCTGTCAAACGGTTTAGATCATCTTGAAGTTTAAGACAGTTAAACATATTTTTATGCCATTTACACATTTATGAAATCTCTTTATTCTATCTATATAACTCTTTTATTCAATCATGATGATGATTGTGGTTCCATCAAATGGAAAACACTCATCCCAGATTCTGTTTTTATTTCACACATATAACTGTATTTTTCCTCCACCATTTACGTTAATGTTTTTCACATTTAACTCTTCTGTTTTACTTTCAGTCGGGAACATTCCATACGATGCAACAGAAGAGAAACTGAAAGATATATTCAGCGAAGTCGGCCCAGTTCTCTCTTTCAAACTAGTGTTTGATAGGGAATCGGGAAAACCTAAGGGGTATGGGTTCTGCGAGTATAAAGACCAGGAGACGGCACTCAGCGCCATGAGGAATCTCAATGGCTATGAAATTGGGGGCCGATCTTTGAGGGTGGACAACGCTTGTACAGAGAAGTCTCGGATGGAAATGCAAGCATTGATGCAAGGTCCTCTGGTAAAGTATTTGATTTTTTTTTAACCACAACCCGGTTCTTAAGAACTTGAACATCTTTATTATTATAAAATAAAAGATCTGTTTTTTTCCTTATTGATGTAAGTGAGATTATATCAAATTATTTAGCTACCAATTAACTCGCTATTTTAACTAGGAAACACCTGGAAACACTTTTCAATCTTAATATTTTCAAGAACAGTTTGTTTAATTAATAACATTATTTTTGAACTCCCTACAAGGTGAAATTCAGTAATTTTCTACAAAAATTTGACATACTCAAAATGTTTCTGCTAAAATAAGCTAGAGGATTTTTCAGCTAACTTATTTTTTAAATTTCAGATTGAAAATCCTTACGGGGAAGCCGTCGCTCCAGAGAAAGCTCCGGAATCTATAAGTAAAGCTGTAGCTTCATTGCCTCCAGAACAAATGTTTGAGCTCATGAAACAGATGAAGCTTTGTATTCAGGTAACTTTTTTTTATATATATGTATTTTTTTTTCTTAAAAATCTCATACCTTTTTTTCTTATTTCAATCCCCGGGATTTGTTTGCAACAAACACCTGTATCTCATTCGCCATTCATTCTATTTGTAAACGATTATTTAAAAATTAAAAACACTCACAATTTTTTTTGTGCAGGTAAATGGGGGCTAGATTTCCAAACATCCGTGCGCTATGTAGCTGTAAAATGTGTTGTGATATAGCTCCTATATAATTATTTAATTTTATCCTTATTGGAAATGGGGAACTAGAATCCCAACCGCAAATGCTCTCTGTAGCCACATGGCGTGTTGGGATGTTTAAAATGAAAAAAAAATGAAATGAAATGAAATAGTTTATTGTACGATGCCCTGGAGATGATTTTCTCTTAAAATAGCACAAAATAAATTATCCTTAATAAATAAAATTACAGTTCTCAACTTGTGTAGTTCATATTATCACCTTTAATTTAATTGATGTTCTCTTGATGGGATCATTATCACTGTTCTTTCTAGAATGGTATGTATGTAGGTGGCGCAAAATGTGACTGATCCAATTGGCATTAACTTTCATCATGAAGTTTTCTTGGATACAAATTTGTTTTATTAACTATTTCTAGATTTGTAAAAGCTTTTATATTATGTTGTCAATGGATGAACATGGTGAAGAACAGTTATTTTATATGAAATATTTAAACATTTTCAGAACAATCCTAATGAAGCTAGACATATGTTACTACAAAATCCACAGTTGGCGTATGCTCTACTGCAAGCTCAAGTTGTGATGCGGATTATTGACCCAGCTACAGCTGTGGTAAGTTTCTCAAAATGTATAATAAGAATACTCCTATTTTCAATTGAAATCGTTTTAGTTATTTATAATATTCCTGTTTCCCAGCGTGACAAAAAATACAGTTTTGTGCAGGACCAAATCAGAATCCCAAACACCAGTATTTTCGACTCTATGGCTGTTCTCTGGTAAAAATCCGGGAAAAGAAAATTGATAGTTGACCAACACTATCTTTATGTATTGAGACAGTGTACATAAATTTTCTACTATCTCCTACCAAGAAATTGCTAAACCGACTCTACCGACATATCGATATATGTTTTCAGGAAGATATTATCCAATTTCCCGCAAGGCTAAAGTTCCTCTTGTTTGTACACCTTTACTATTAATAGTAGTAGCACAAAAATCTATCAATGAAAAAAAAAAAAGTTTTTTTTTTTTTTATAGTGTCAATGTTTCGTCCTAAGTGTTGTCACTTGTACAATTATATTATATAACTACTATAATTTTTTTATGTCCCGACTTATTAGAAAATTCCGTGTTAAGTCAGGACTATTCTGTACTAAAACCAATAATTTATATAATTATGAAATAGATATAATAGTGTGGATAAGGGCTTGATGATGATGATAATATATTATTAAGACTTTCTTTATCACTCCTTTTTTTGTAATATATTTTTTTGGCTTATGTGTAGTCTGCCTACTAGGTAAAACCTGTTTTAAGGCAGACATTTTTATATAAAGAGCAAAATAAACAAAACATGACTACCTACTAGTCTATATATTATACAACTCTACAATTTTAATTATCCTTTTTATTATTTATGAATATATATCATTTATAAATAAAAGTAAACTTGTGATATTCTTAAATTTAGACCATGCTGCATCCCATAACTCCGGTTCCTGCCGTTCTCCAGCCGTCTGACAAGCCCCCGAGCATGGTGAGTGCTCCCCTCACCATCGGAGGGGCTGGAGTACCCATGGGAGTTCCAGCTCCCCTTATGCCCCCTGTACCCAACGCAGTACCCCCTGTTCAGCAGCCTCCTCAATCATTCCCCGGTAATTTAGTTTTCTTTTATTTATTAAAAACTTTCAAGTTTATTACTGAAAATTCTTAATGGAATTTAATTGTTATTTATTGCAAAAACAATAGACGAATGATACTTAAATCCACAAATTTAGAATAACCAGTGACCAGTTTCATCGTTTTTGTATAAATGCATCCAATTGTATAATAAAGATACCAGTCTCGAAGATGTTGTGAAAGCGATAAACCACTGGTTATTCAAAATTCGTGGATTTAAGTATCAATCGTCTTTTATTTCCATAATAAATTTGTTTATTATTTAGAGACACCTGCTAAGGTTTATTTTATGATAAAAAATGTCCCTAATGAAGGTTTCAAAATGTGTCTTACTTTAGTCTTCAAACTCTGTATAGTTGTTAACTTTAATCTGTGCGGTAGGTAATTGTACATTTTCAGTCTGTTGTTTAGCAGTTGAGATCGTCCTATTTTTGATTTTGCTGTCCACACATGGTAATGATGTGAAGTTCTCATGTCATGACTGCATGTCCGTTACTTTTGTTAGTGTGATGTTGTCATCCTTGGCCTAGTGTGAGTATGTATCAGTTTAAGGGGTTTCAAGGTTTCTCAAGTTGTCTATTTCTGAGTATTTTTTTTTTTAAGTGTTATTGTTGGTGTTAACTAGTCTAGGTTTTGAGCATTTTTTTGTATTTTATTTTGTTATCTTTGTAGTTTTGTTACGTTTCACTTAAAGATATAAAATAGTTTAGTTTGCTTTCTACATATGCTTGATACATTACTGTTTTTTCTTTTTGCTGAATGTATTATTTTATTTTGTGAAACATGCAGTTTATTTTTGTTAGTCTATTTGATTTTCAATGTGGTTTCTCCATCTTAACTGTCTTAAGTTGTACTTAAGACAGTTAAGATGGAGAAACTTGTGTTAACTGTTGTCAAGGTGTCAAGTGTAAGTATGTTGTGCTCTCTAGTTCTCTAAGTGTCTCTGCATAATTCCTGGTCTCTTTCCTCAACATGTAGATGGGGAAATTTTATTACCAAAGGAATGAAGGTCTTGGCAGTGATGTAAAATAAATAGGTATAATTAAATTTTCAGGAGTCGGAGTACAAGATGTGGACCTTCGATCCCTGGAGCCGAGAGCTCCTCCGAGGGCTCCTCTTCCTATGACTTTGGACCAGGATATGAGGAGTCTTCCACCGCCAGTGGATACGTAAGTCAATTATCAATATTGTAGCTAATGTTTTTCGTGTAAGATTGATTAGATTAAATTAAACTAACCAGGAGTTTTGTTGTACAGGTTGTGTATATTGAAATGAAAAGATTCACTGATATGTTAGATTGAGTTTATAACAAATTGGAGAATCTTACTTAGCCATGACAGATGTTAGAATATATAGTTACGAAATACGGACTGTTATGAAAATGATTTGGTGTCAGTTACGACGTTGTGCAAGATGTCAACTACTAGCCCTGAATGGAGAAAGTCTTGCTTGGCTGATTTCCTTTTTGAAGCGACTGGTGGCGTATTGAGTTGATTGTTGTGGACTGCCTGGCGTTTGGTGTTGCCAGCGTACATAATATATTATATAGGAATGGTCTTTCACATTCTTGCAATGGATAATAATATCTCTCGCAAATTGCCTTGTCATGTGATGGCAATCACGCCTGACTCTAGGTTGGCTCGCCTGCCCCACAATCACACGAAATATTAATTCCAGGGAAATAATCATCGACCAAGTTAAATTATTTCACATATCGTCTATTTTACGATAATCTTTAAGTAAAATCCTAGTTTTGACATAACTGGAGTGCAGAGGAGTGCACTTTTTGAAGATATTTAAGCAGTGCTTACTGCCTACCCTACTTAAATATCATAAAAATGTAAGTCTTTCTGAAATGTCAATTAAAATAATATCAATATACACTTAACTTGTAATTTGCATAAATAGATTCCGAAAGACTTCTAATATTTTAATCATATTAAGTGAGGTCAGTAGGCACCTATGAACAAGACAATATTATGTAAGCTTTTTTGCTTGAAATTATCATGAATTGGAATTTCAAATATTATTTGAGAAATAATTTTAGCTATGTGTGCGAGTATGATGACTGTGGTTGTTATCGAGATTATAGTGTTCACCAAATAATTACTAACCCCATCATTAGTCATAATAGTAATATTAGCCTTTTTTGCAGTATAATATACCGATCATTTACATAGTTTGTCTATTAAAAAACTCTACGTTTTATTACTGAGTGAATGAAATATTTCAGTTATTTTTCACATTATGTTACTCCAGATCTTGATTATGAAGACTGTAAAAAACAATATTGATACAGCCAACTCCAATTTTACACAAAAATTTGAATTTTTTTTTTCCAGTAATGTCCCAAATAATATAAATTTTTATTTAAGAAATCAGGGTGACTATATTGACAAATATCAAGTTTCTTACCATCTCTATGTGGGCCCCGAACACCCACCTGAAGATTGCCTTTTCATTATTGTTATTCCTAATAATTATATACATAAAAAAAACTAATTAGAAAATATGTAATTACTTAAGCATGACTTTACCAATGGATCCTATTGAAAAGTAAGTTAATTAATAATTGAAAATTTACTAATTTTAATTTAAGTACATATATTTTTTTTCATTTTTTATTCATAAATGCTTCAAATGTAAGTCATGAAAGTCAACTGGAACATAATAAGAATACCAGATAAAAGTTAAGACCAGACTCCCATTTAGAAAGAAGGCAATGTCACAAAATTTAATTTTATACAAAGTGGTAAAAAAATTATTACAAAATGGGAAGAAATGTATACAACATATTAAACAAAAACATAAAACTCAACATTAAGACATAATATGTATTAAAAAAACTATATATACATATAAATATGTTTATGTATGTGTAGCATTTCAAAAAAATTAAAAAAGAGCACGTCAATTTTGATACCCAGCATATTAAATCCATTTTTTGGACATACTCTAAATATTGTGTTTTAAAATATGTATTTTCGTGTTCTTATTATTTTTTTGTGTATAGTTTCAATCGGGATCCGCGAACAACAATGGGAATACCATTCCCTACAGACCCAAGGCAGCGACCGACCGATCCTCGCCAGGCCAAACCACTTCCAGGTATGTCAACTTTTCATACTCATGTTGACATGTTATTTAGTTTTTTTTTTTTTATTTACAAAAAATAATTACACTGGAATAATAATAGTGTGCTCACAAATAGGCAAATGAATGCCCATTCTAGGGGCTTCATTTTAATAAGTTGTGTCTGTGTATCCATCCAATGAATGCCAAAGCATGAGTATTTAAAAATAGAGTGTCCATATAAGATTATAACATGTGATAACTAACATTTTGTACCGTCTTAGAAAAAACTAATAAAACAAAGACTGCATCACAAAACTGGATTTTTCAATAAAAACCAACGTAGGATATACAGGCTATCGAAAAAGTAGCAAAACGGTACGGTATTTATACTGGATAAAATAGGCACATTTTTAGTCTATGGCATTCATTTTCAAACCAATCTACCCGCTCGCTGTGTTAATTTGTTGGTAAAAATCGTAATTTTCTTCCATCATATCAGGTATTCTAATCTAAAATCTTTATAAAATTTTCTATAAACTCATAAACAATGCATTTTAATTTTTATCACTGTCAATTTTTTCTAAGAACTGTCACTTTATTTTAATAAAACTGTTAAAATGCTGGCAATGTTGGCAATTTTATTACTTAAATCTATCCCTAAATACTATCATTAATAAATAAATACTCACATTTATTGTTATCTTTCTGAAAAAAACACTTTTATTTTTCAAAATTGAAAAACTTTAAAATCATGATCTGTTTAACGTGGTTTTCGGCAATGCCAACGAGGTTGTTTGATGACTCATATTAATTTGTTTTTTCAAAAAGTAGCATGAAAAATCCGTTTTAGGCCCTAAAGTCCACATAAGGAAAGTAAGGCCAATCCCGCTTGAAGATTTTGAAGTGCAGATCTCAGCACTCAATAAGTACCGAAATTGCACTCTGGCATTCGAACAGTTTATCATCCGGCACTCGCTTAAACTGATTCTTTACAGTTATTATAGAACTTTGGACCTAAATGTTTTAATGTGAATATAAAATGTATGTTAATCTTTAAAAAGTAATTTTTTTTTTTTTTGTTTTGTGTTTTTGATCAAATTTTTTTTTTTTTTCAGCTCCAGTGCCCCCCGTTGTTCAGCCAAATATCCAACGTCCACAAATAACTGGAATTCCTACCGGTGCTTCAGATCAAGAGAAGGTTTTTATCTTTATACAGTTGAACTTGGTTATTACGAGGAAGGTGGGACGATTGAATTTGCTCGTTATAAGCATTACTCGTCATACCAGAGAAAGGTTTTTTTGTTGATTCAATCGCCATTGTCACTAAGTAAACAAATAAATATATGCATAGTTCATACAGATAATTAAAAAAATAAAAGTATTAAGGAAAATTATAATAAATGCTTACCAACTAGTTTCTGAATTTGAAATGCAGATAAATAAACATTCTTATTTTTCTACAATATTTACACTGTGGATAAGATTTTTTTACTCACCTTAAGATTTTTCGCGCCACATTCTATTTCACAAATAATTGCCAGTTTTTCACAAATTGAGAGACACTTCCTCTAACGTAGACATGTTTATAATTCAAAGGTTAGTTTTTAGCTGATCTAACATCACTCATATTTTTTATTATGCACTGACCATAAATTGATATAACCCGGTCACCGGTAAAAATTGTAAATAAAAGTGGAATAAAACTATAAACATATTTTCATTATTATAATGAATGATAATCTTTTATGGTATGTTTTGAATCTTCTGTGGATTTTTGTTTCGAGCGATATTAGCACCAACGTGCGGTATAACAAACTTAACATTTAGGTATGCATATTATATACCTTAATGTAAACATTTTGTTCCAGCACTTCTACGGAGGATACATTGTTGTAATGACAATGAAATAATAGTGTAATTTTATTCCAGGCCGCCTTGATCATGCAAGTGTTACAACTGTCAGATGAGCAGATAGCCATGTTGCCTCCCGAGCAGCGAACCAGTATTCTCGTTCTTAAGGAGCAAATAGCCAAAAGCACTCAGCGGTAAAAATTAAACCATTACACTTTGTCCATTTTTAAACAATAAAAATAAATGTCTGAAATATAAAAGTGTGTAATTGTTTTTCAATTTCTCTAAATTGATAGTTTTCTGAGATTCCTGGTAAAAAAAGCTTTAGCAGATGAAAATGGATAGAGTTAACGGATGTTATATACTAACCCAAGCACTCGTAAGTAATCCTTATTATTTAATCATGGGGAAGTATCATTTTATTATTATTCTTTCCCACGAACGAGTAACTCGTGGTTACTATTAATATCAGCCCATTTAATAGGACCTGACATCTATTTTTTTAAAAGCTAATGTGACCATAAAGATTGGACTTTAGACCGGAGCTTTTTTAACAATTTTACATCGATGATCGATAAGGTGGTTGATAGGTTTCCTCGTTAAGGTTTGAAAAAAACAGATGTTTATTATTAGTATGAATAACTTATATAGCGCCATTTTTGTAATATAAATACCCCAAAGGCGCTTTACATAGTGATTCTATAGATAAATAAATTTAATTGAAGCTTTTAAATTTGTAATTCAATTAAAACAATTTATTTTATCACATGCTACGGATTTGTTCAAATGATTTAGAGAACGGTTTTAAGCTTTTTCCGAAACATCACTTCACTCTCACAGCCTTGCGCCTCTGCTGGGAGAGCATTCCATGCCATCGGACCTGCGACCGCAAGTGTTTGCGTAAAGGTATAATAACTTTTTCTCTCGTCGTAGACGTAGCTGATCTAAGCGTAAGGCGCCTGTCAGCTAGTTAGCTAGCCAGCTAGTCAGCTAGCTAATGCAGAGTTCCCTTTGATATTCCGGAGTAGAGTTGTGCAGTGATTTATACATAAGCCAACAGAGTTTGTATTCTACCCTCTGTGTAAAACGTAGCTAGCATAATTCCCGAAGTAGTGGAGTGATATGACTGAACTTAGAGATTCCGAAAATAAGTCTCGCTGCAGCAGTTAATATAGACTGTAGGCGAGTTATTTTGTTCATTGGTAGACCTGCATAGATACCATTACAATAATAGACTCTAGACACTACAAACGCATTTATTAATTGACATTGCGGCTTCAACCGGCAAATTTTTGCATATGCATTTAATTTGTCTCAGCTGGTAGAAGCATGAACTTATCGTTCTACTAATTTGAGCATCAAGAGAAAGGTCAGAATTAAGTAAGACTCCCAGTAGTTTAACGTTGGGTAAAGCGGTACTCCTTACATTGGGCAGGGCCGTATCCTGGATCAAATTCTGTCGTCTGGCTGAAGCCACCCATAGTTGTTCCGTTTTTGATGGGTTTAATGTTAGTCTGTTTTCAGCCACCCAGTTTCCTATTTTCTCAATGCATCCATCAATTAAATTAACAAGCACACTTCTCTCGCCTGGTTTGCAATAAAAATAAATCTGTGTATCATCTGCATAGCAGTGAGACCACAACCCACATTCTTTGATAATGTTCTCTATATCTTTAGTGTATAGGAGATAGAGAAGTGGTCCAAGTACTGACCTTTGAGGCACTCCCGTAGACACCTGAAAGTTGGGTGAGCTTTTACCCTGGAACACAACTGTATATTTTCTTTCATTAAGATATGAACTGAACCACATATGTGCCTGATCATGGATACTGTAAGTTTTCTCCAGACATTCAAGCAAAATTTATGGTTTATCGAATGCAGCACTCATGTCCAGAAGAGCCATCAACACCAGATTACCAGAGTCTACCGCCGTTATAATGTCAGACAGTACTCTTATCACTCCCGTCTTAGTGGAATGAAAACGTCGGTGCATACCAACGTTCGACATAATCGGCATCAATTGCCTCACCGAAAATAAAGAATTTTGCTCGATATAGTTAACGAGCATATGAGAAACTATTTTTTCTAGTATTTTTGATACGATGAGAAGATTTGAAATAGGGCGAAAACTGGAAAGATCTTCCACATCTAGTTGTGAATTTTTTAAAAGTGGAGTTATATTAGCTTTCTTTATGGCTTTTGGAACAATGCTGTGTTCCATGGATGTATTAAATAAATCTGTTCAAAATGGAGCTAATACATTAATGCATTTTGGCCATGTTGGCATCGGATCTAATATACATTGTTTGTTGGGTAATGCCGCAAAAATCCTTTTAACCTCATTTATAGATGTTGGTTCTAATTTACAGAATTTTTGAGAGGCGTTAGCTGAAATAAATGTTTTTTCGCTGAACTATACGCCAGTCATTTTTCGACTTTATTTGTAAAAAATACGGCAAAATCAGTAGCAGTAGCGCCTGTGTTAGATGTCTCTGCTATACAGTCACCACAAATAGATTGAAGGCTTCGCCAGAGTTGTTTTGGAGACCTTTTCTGTTTAGTGATTTTTGTGTACCAGAAACTAGTTTTTATTTCTTTTATAAATGTCCTATAAGAGGCTTGCATTCCTAACCATATTGATCGGTCCGAAGTTGACAGTGTATTTCTGTATTTGCATTCTAGACGTCTTAGCTCTTTCTTTTTGTGTCGACAACTTTCGTCAAACCATGCATCAGATTTCCTTTTTCGAATAATTTTCATAGTAAGTGGTGCATGTTTGTCTATCAGGTTAGATAGTACCCCATTGTACAACCCAACCAATTGATCGATGTTGTTTGAGTGACGGTCGATATCCGGACCAATCAACGATGTAAAAGTTCGGAATTAAAATATTCTAAATTTATTTTCTCCACGGCTTTGATGCGAGTGTTTTGTAAATTGGTGTTGGTTTTTGGATATTAATTTTACAGTGCACTAATCTGTGGTCTGAAAGTCCGATGTCTATTACAAAAACTGTGATCTTTTGATCCCATTTCCGTCGTATTATAACATCAAGTGTTATTATAACAATCATTGTTCAATAAGTCCACTTATATTCACTACACATACATACAAAACTCACACACCCATACCCATATAATACACTCTCACACAATATATACATATACTCACCCTCATTAACATTTACAATAATAACACTGATACACTAAAACTAGTACTTAGCATAAATATTATTACGTTATAATAAAAGTTATCCTCATAATGTAATTGGGACGCCATTTTATATTAATATATTTCTACTGACATCTTGAAACCATTGTACAAATTCTTGTTTTTATGAGAAAAATAAAATAATAAAGTATGCAATCTACCTACGCATACTTTCACCAATGATAAGATCACCGACAGTGGCAAACTTTAGCCATCCGTCACCACAACGCCTTCCCATCATAATGAACCAAGTGATAAGTCTGATCCCATAGCACTGTAGAATAGTGACTGAACTGGCGGTTCTGAGGGCTCCAATATAGGTTTCGTTTGAGAAGGAATTTAATCACTTTTGGCGGTGATATCACTGCTGACTGGAGTATATACACACACGCTTTTCCAATAATATCCTCTCAGATCATTGCATTGGCAACTTACTCATTCTGAGAATGTCTAAATGTCCACGATGCGGGTTGGGTGGATATCTTTACCGAGAACATCGCACATTGTATATATACTTATGCACCAGGGCAGTTATTGAATAGGCTTTTAAAAATATTATTTTCTTTTAACATTGCTGGGTCTTTTGAGGGTGCTGGTGTCCGAGCCATTTTCATCAATGTACGGTGAAGTATATTTTAATATTCTAAATTGAATCGACATTCACTTTGTAACACTTCAATAAAAAAAATAAATAAAAAAAATTTACACAATTTTAGTGATATGAAACTCCATATTTACACCCGTCAATGGGAGGAGTGCTCTCCCGAAACTGTAGTAGTGTTCTTGTAAAATAATAAAGTTGTGGAGCACCAATAACAAAGTTCTATTTAAATAATAAAGTATATGAATGACCTTCCCGAGAAAGTGATTGGTGCTAGTTCAGTTAATGTGTTCAAAAACAGCCTAGATGCACACATCAATTTATAATAACCATGTACACTTGATATACACGCATCCTCTTAAAAGCTGCGAGAGTATTATTAATAATAATAATATATCTCAAGTTGAATAGATGGTAAGCAACTGTAACCCTCACTAGTATGAAAAATGTATCCTTTGTCTCTAAATTTCGAGTGTATTTACATGCTGATTCTAACACTTTCAGCGCTATGATTTATTTTTTTTTTTGTATTTCTGAAATTTCTCCAGATGTGGCGTTCTCTTCCGCTTCTTGGTCAGTTATGCTGGTCGGTCTGTTGACTAACCATAATCCCAAAATCTTTCGCAACTCTCTTATCATTGGTTGACTCATATGAACTAGTGATGTCATTCAAAGTAGTTAATTTTTTTAATTCATACATTTATAAGAAACTTTGCCGTACTAATTTTTACCACGCATAAGAAAACATTTTTTTATATCTAATTTTCCATAAGGCAGAACTTCCTCATTTTATTATATTCTTCTGAATGCTTTTGGAAAAGCAGAACTCGTTAAATAAGAAGATTTATGGCAAATTTGTAAAAATAAAACGAAATTTGAAAACATTAATTTATTATATGAAAAATAACAGTTTGATAAACATTAAGAAAAATAATACAACTATTCTTACATCTAACAACGGTACAAAGTTCTTATTCAGATAGTTATAAAAAAAAATTGTTTCAGAAACAGATGCAAAAAGCATTATTTACGAATACAGATTATGTAAAAAACGATGGTAATTATACACACAATGGTAGAACTGCATTATTTATACTATAAAAAGGTTACTCTAATACCATTAATGGAATCCTCATATTAACTGTAAATCTATGTAATAAGGTAATCAGAAGTCAGTGCAATTGGAAGAATTTTTGTTTCTTAAGTTTTGAATATGAATTATAATTATGTAAGCAGAAAAAAATACTATTATAAAAGCACTTTTGTTGCTTGCAGGAGATGAGGGTATGATATTGTTAAATTTATATGTGCGTATATAGCAACATAGTACTTAGTTTGTCCCTCCTTTTCTCCTAAGCAACAAGTAATATTGTTAAACAATAAACATTGTAACAGAAGAATCCCTGGGTGAGATGTGGCGTTCTCTTCCGCTTCTTCTTGGTCAGTTATGCTGGTCGGTCTGTTGACTAACCATAATCCCAAAATCTTTCGCAACTCTCTTATCATTGGTTGACTCATATGAACTAGTGATGTCATTCAAAGTAGTTAATTTTTTTAATTCATACATTTATAAGAAACTTTGCCGTACTAATTTTTACCACGCATACGAAAACATTTTTTTATTTCTAATTTTCCATAAGGCAGAACTTCCTCATTTTATTATATTCTTCTGAATGCTTTTGGAAAAGCAGAACTCGTTAAATAAGAAGATTTATGGCAAATTTGTAAAAATAAAACGAAATTTGAAAACATTAATTTATTATATGAAAAATAACAGTTTGATAAACATTAAGAAAAATAATACAACTATTCTTACATCTAACAACGGTACAAAGTTCTTATTCAGATAGTTATAAAAAAAAATTGTTTCAGAAACAGATGCAAAAAGCATTATTTACGAATACAGATTATGTAAAAAACGATGGTAATTATACACACAATGGTAGAACTGCATTATTTATACTATAAAAAGGTTACTCTAATACCATTAATGGAATCCTCATATTAACTGTAAATCTATGTAATAAGGTAATCAGAAGTCAGTGCAATTGGAAGAATTTTTGTTTCTTAAGTTTTGAATATTAATTATAATTATGTAAGCAGAAAAAATACTATAATTAAAGCACTTTTGTTGCTTGCAGGAGATGAGGGTATGATATTGTTAAATTTATATGTGCGTATATAGCAACATAGTACTTAGTTTGTCCCTCCTTTCCTCCTAAGCAACAAGTAATATTGTTAAACAATAAACATTGTAACAGAAGAAACCCTGGGTGAGATGGAAGTTTGTGAATAGAGTGTAATTATTAAAAATGATAATTTATATTCAAAGAGAGCATTATATGATTTACTGTTAGTAATTTTGTTAACATTTGCAGCTTTCAAATATTATTTTGATCGAATTTTCACTGACCCAACATTGTACGCCAAATGAAAATACATTCTACATGTTACGCAAATGAATTTTTACTATAAATTCATGATTCAGTAGATACTTAAGAAACCTTAAAATAACATTCAACCTTTTAACAGAGTTTGAAATATGAATTAAAAACTATTAAAAATAATATATCAATAAATAAATTTAAAGTTAATCTAAAGAATTTTTTGAACACATGTAAAAACAACATTAAATTTTAATTAGTATGAATGTATTATTGTTTACGTTTTTTTTTTATATGTCCTGTTTTTATTTTTCTTTCTCATGTACTCGTATTTAAAATTATATAAACTCTTATAAATAAACAACTAAAATAGTGTAAATCAAGCACAAGAGTTAGTCTTTTTTTTTTGGAGAGTTACAGTGATAACATTTACTAGATGTGTAAAAGTAGATATGTTTAGAATTTTACAAAAACATGTAATCTTTATGAAATTTATTAAAAAAAATAATAATTAAGGTAAACTTTGGTTCCTATGTTCGGTCAAGTCAGCAGTAAATATAATTTCTTATGTGAAAATACTATGTTGCTTGGGGAAAATAAATCTACCGAATTCATTTCTAGGTGTTTATCTAAAATTCTATTTAAAAAAAAAAAATGCGACAGAAAACTATACACTCTAGAAGAAATTGAGAGACAGTCTTAGATAATACAGCAAAAGCCAGGACAGTAAAGAGGATTATGACTCCCAGAAATCTTTGGTCTCGATGGGCAGATTTACGATTGATTGGAGAAAATTGAGAAACTTCACACTGCTTTAGTGGTGACGATATATAGCTCATTCATCATGTTATGACCATTATAAGGATAAGAAAATAGATAATAAATAAACATTTTGATGGAATGACTAATCATCAATATGAATAAACATACCTTAAACTAGGGGATATTCAATACCCCCGAGGAAACAAATCTAAGGAATAAAAGGAAACATTTAATATAAGAAAAATAAAAAGTTATTTAGGAATAGGAGATTATTTCTTTTCAGCATCTTGAATAAGTTGATTCCAGTCAATCTTATCTTCCGGAAAGTTTGGCAAATTTTTAGTATCACTATCTTCTACAACATCATCATCCTCATTATTGTTGCAAGCTTGTTCTTCAGTTTTTTGTTGTGTTATTACTTTAGGAACGGCATACCTAAATGACAGCATAAGTTCGCTTAAGTCGTTTATCTTGTTTATCTTAAGTTCTATTGGAGTAACACCATTTTGTGCCTCCCCCACGACTAATATGGTACATTCCTTTTCAACAATATTTTGGTGGAAAAAATCCCCAATGTTTTGATTCCAAGTATCTCCCTCAACAGGTTGGATATTGTGTAGTTTACATTTATGAGATTGGATCGGTATATGATGACAAACAATATCTTTTCTAAGCATTGATATAGGGCATTCCTGAATATTTCCATAATCCACAAAAATGACTAAAGCTTGATTGTTTTCCAAAATTTTCAGTACTCTCGCACGGTAAAATCTGTCGTCCACATTGTATTTTGTAATACAAATTTGACCGGGGTACCAAAACATATCGTACGGTTTAGGTTTGGAGTTCTTGAAGTGGGAGGTTAAAGTATTACTGAGAAGTTCGAGGGTAGTGCCACTTTCAAGTTGATCGTACAGGTAAATGTTAAGCTCATCGTCTACATTAGTAGGCATGCCAGTAAAGTCTCGGGACTTCAGGGGAGCGGCTGGAAGCCAATCTTCATAGGCGACCGGGGGAGTAAAGTCATCGCACAGCTGCGAAACGTACGCAGGTGGTTCCTCTAACGCAGGAACTACCGACACCGGTGCGGGCTTACTTCTGTCAGGAATGGCTAAGCCTTCTTCCACAATACGATCATTAACCTTTTTCCATTCTTTTATAGTAGGGGTAAGGGCGCCGCCCGGGGTGGTATGGTACACCCACAGTTCAATGGGCAAACTCTTATTTGAAATTTCTCCATCCTTGGTTATATAAAACCTATCATACTGTTGGACAATATCTTGTAAAGTTTCACAAGTCAACATGGGCCATTTTTCACCAGATGCTGGAATAATTCCGCTCAAGTGACACTTCAAAGCTCCATCTCGAACTTTCAAAAATTGCTGTTCTAAAGGTCTCAACTTGGTAGCATCGACTTCGTTAACTCTGGCGTGATCTTTTAGGAATACTTTGATTTTATTAGATTCCCTGTTAACAGATTCGATAATAGCTCTGCACCATTTATTGTTGTCCGGAGACAAAACAGCACATTTTTCGCTGGCTTTCCAGTTGGCATTTTCATTTGGCTCTGTATTTAGATAGAATTTATCCATCTTCTTGTAAAGTTCATGCAGGTCATCTTCACTCGACTTGATGGAGATATAAACTTCAGATGGAGACTTGGTTGACAATATTTTGACCATTAACTTCAAGGATCCACTGGTAGAAGCCTCTTCATCCGGTTCCACAGCAGACACCTGTGGTTTCACAATGTTGACTTGCTTGGTGACACAAGTACTGAAAAAAATATGCTCACATATTATTAAACATGGAAATGAACATATGGTCGACATTTTAGGTCGTTCACAAGATTTTATATCATCATCATCATTCCCTTTCCATACCTAATGGTGCATAGGGCACTGCATCGGTACACCAATCGCGGCATATCTTGATCATTTTTGTTACATGAAGGTAAGATGACCAGTCTAACGCTTCAGGTACAAGTCCAGGGACTATGAAATATAAAACCACCCGAGACTTCTTGCATGGTAGGCAAACGCGCTGACCACTACACCACGAGGCTGACCAACGATTTTATATAAAACAGTATATATTTATATATAAGTATGTGTATAGATTTACCTGCATGCCAAATCATTTTTGACAAGTTCGTTATTTAGGCAAATATTTTCATCTCCTTCGGTTGTTAAATACAATAACACACTCTCAACGGCATTCTTTTTGGTATATCGTTTGAATGGTTTTAACAATTTGATATTGCAAACTGGACGATTTTTTAGCAACAGATTCATGAACTTAATTGCTTCGGGGCACCATGTGTTTCCGATAGGTTTTATATTTCCCAACTTGCAGATGCTGGCCTAGAACACACGGGGTATTTAAGTGAAAATGAACGCTTACACAATTTTAGTACTTTTTTGAACAGTTATTTAGAGTAAAAATAACATACCAGCTCGTCAATTTTAAAGAATTTAGGTTGAAGTTTACGAATACATTTCCAATCCACTTGATGCTTTATTCCTGTATCAACGAGGATTACTTCCAACTGGCCTTTAGGAAGAAGTGACAATATTTGTGCTCTCCACCATTTCTTATTCACACAACACGCAACACACATACCTGAAATAAACATTAACTCTGTATTTCAATACATTACCATACGCAATGATTAAGTTCATCATTAAAAAATATATATTTACCTTCCTTCGGCGTATAGATGCTTCCGGCGGAGTTTGTGATCTTATAAACAGAATTCAAATCGGTAGAGAGGTTTTCAAAATACTGTTCTAAGTTTTCCTGAAAAAGAATATCATCTTTCAATGTAGCTTATTAAAGTACTGATAAAATTAGATTTTTATTTATTTTATTTTATTACGAAAATCACACTTTTCATTTGCCATATTGACGGGTTTCTGACACAAGTTGGTAACTACAAATTTTGTAAAAATGAGATGTCTTCATAAATGGCATCCTATAATCGTTTTTATAAAATATTTCATGTTTTATAAATACAAAATATAATAATGTTTTGATATTCAGTTTGCAGTTTTATTTGAATTGTTGATTTGGGATGAGCTTTTAACTTAAATGCAATATCTCGCAAACTAGTAAAATGTAGCTACCAGCTGGTGCCAGAAACCAGACGATATGTACACATTTAATATTAAAACAAAGATTTTCAGATATAAAAAAAGACCAATAAAGTTTTCATAAATTAAGTAAAATTCATGGATGTAATTATTAAGAATAAATAGATAAAACTACCGAATGCACAGTGTCATTCATATACATAATACATACACTTGCATTGCATGCCATTGTAACGGCCTTCTGTGAGGAGTGTAAAAAAAATGTCCAGATTTTCTTTTAAAATAAAAGAATGTCAACACTCAATGTATCAACATATTTCAAATATTTACAAAAAAATTTTAAAGTAAAATATTTATGAAAAAAATTGTGACTTTATTGGTTGACAGCCACGCTCTGTGCATTGTTGTAAGACAAAGCAAAAACTAAGCCGAACAAATAAATGCAGATCAAACTCCTCAAAAAATATACGCCATTTACCAGTGACCCTCAATCAGTAAAGATGAGAATATACGTGGTATATTACATAAACTGTACAATATGTACATTAGGCAACTATCCCAAATAATTGACTACCTGAAGATATTTTATGTATAAATTTAATGTGCAGTTAACTGCTTTGTCTAAATCAATTCCGAGTTTATTATAATTTTTATAGATAATTTAATAGAGCATTCTTAAGTTACCTTTCTTACGAAGAAAGCATTAGGATCTATGATGTTGGTAACAATGACTTGTTGCATATCACCAAGCCTCGGTTTAGTAAAATACTCTTTTGTTGTTTTTATCGGATTGTTATATTTGTTTACCTGTAAAGACAGAAATGCAAATAAGGAACTTTTCACTGCTTGTATCTAATGCAAGATAGAAATATTAAAAAGGGGTGAGGATCTTACTTGATTTTTAGGGTTACCGAGGCAAGCATATTCTAGGTAAATTAAAGCTTCCGTAATAGAGGTACAAAGTTCTTCCGGAGCAGGCCGGGTGATCAAATCTACCTCTAAAAGGTCATTGGATACTCGGATCACATTTAAATAGCATTCACTGTTACTTCTGCAAAACATACTAAACATAAGTACATATAAAATGATTTATTTTATTTTATTACGTTTAATATGTATTTAGGACATGTTTCAAAATAATGTAAAATGTTTCCAAAACAGTAAGAAAATATTACCTCTAATGTAAAGAAATAAATACAACAATTGTAAGAGAATAAATAAATTTAACTGCTGTAAATCTAAAAATACAATAAAAAATATGCAATATTGGAAATGTCAAAAATGAAAGCGACATATTTTATGATAACACCAACAGCTCTTCACGCTTTCAAGACACTATAGTGTAACAGAGATCCTTAGGGCCAGTCTGATTCAAAATTTTAAATCCTTTCTAAAATGCAGAACCCATAGGTTTTAGGCCAGTCAGGAAAACAAGAAACCCTCGGATTCTTGCAAGATAACCATAAAATGATTTGACTTATTCAGACCCCTCTAAAAGACCCTCAGCGTCAGATGCACAATTCATTTTTTTTGGTCCACAACAGGCCAGGAGGCCCGCCCCAGTTACAGTGGCGAATTACAGCGCAGAACACTCGAGACTTGAGAAAAATCACCGGGAATCGAACCCGGAAAATAGCTGTTTTTATTTAGAAAAATGGAAAGCGTAATACTGCACTTCCCTACCCTTGGAATGGCGTTTTAAGAATAATAATTAGCACCCTACCTTTCAATGATTTTTAACATCAGTAAATTACTCTCATCAGTCCACTTGCCATGTATTGGCTGACATTCTACAAGAGAACAGCGAAGAGAAAATACCGGATAGAAGGGTTCCTTAGGTGCAATACGCAATCTAAAACAAACAAACCTTATGTATGAAAACAAATTTAACAAGCATATTTATAAGTACATAAAATGGCTTAAAAGATACCTATTAATGCTGACATTGAGAGTGTGTCCGTAGTCAATATATTTGACGGAATATTCATCTTTCTCTTTATCCGGGTGGTTAATCTTTCTGACTCGGTCCCATCGACATTGTTCGGCATCGAATATTACGAACATTGATTCTAAAATATCAAATAAGAAAATGCTAACATAGAATTTAATATTTTATTTCAAAATGAGAATGAAAGAGAGAGAAAGAAGATAATTAGAATCCTAGTGACTAAGAATGCAACAGTGTAATCACTCAAACCAGCCAATGAAAGATCATAAGCCCTGTAAATGCCTAGGCTGATTCTCTTTTCAAAAAGGTTCTTTCTTCTCTTGTTACCCAAATCCTTTCTACACATATTCTTTACTTACCTTTCGACATATCTTCATGGGTCGGTTTAACCAGAGTGTTTCTCATGGAATGGTAAGTATTGGACATTTCATGAAGTTTTGGGACCATAATTTTTCTTTGAACATAAAAATCATGAGGATTTTCAATATTTGTTACAAACACATTTTCAACCATTCCTAAAATTAAAACATACAATTACAATTCATTCTAAAAGCAATTTGCTGAGAGTAATACATTCGATATTCATAGTTTAATATACAAAGTTAAAAATTGAGTTTTCTTATATCGGTCGTTAACTCCAAGCTTTTAGAGATATTTCAAGAACCTATCTAATTTTCGTGCCCATGGACAGGATAAAGAAAAGTTCTGCGTGTGAAATAAACCTACAACCCTGGTTAAGTGATTTTGACCCGATGGCTACTCAGGAAATTGAGTGAAAATTGTCTTTGTCTACCGCAGCATAAGACTGATTCGGAGTAACAATGCAGTGTCCTATGGGTATGGATAGAAAAATTAAGAGATAGTGTTTAGGGTTTGAATTTGCATTGTAAATAGGTGAAAAAGTAAAATGACCATTTTGGTTTAAATTTTAAGGGAAAAATATATTATTAAAATTATACACTTGTTATTTTCAATTCTATCTACTGTCTATTTCTGAAACAATTTGGGAACTTAATTAAAAATAACATAATATTATATTTTACTTTACCTGCTATAAGGGGCCTGACAAACTTTTCTTGTTTATTTGCAGCGTTGTTTACAAACCCACTCTGTGAGTTTTGCCCTAAAAGATTAAAATACCAAGGTAATAAAAAGAGTTTAAATCTGATCTGAATTGCTGGTAAAGATTTCAAATTGAGAAACTTACCTGTATTCGTATTTTTTAAAAAGTTTTCATATTTTACTTTAAGATCAAAGTTAAGATCTTTGTAGGGTGCAGACTTGACTGAACTGACCTTACTCTGATTGCTGTGAGAGCTCCCTGGAAAAACATATTGCCATATTAAGTACTAAACAGCGAAATAATTAGTATCAGTGTATCTGACAATAATGATAAAATTGATTGATAGCTCAAATTCAATCACAACTCTACCCCAACTTGATTCTTATTTCTATTATTTATTGATTATGCAATATTATTGTTTATTTCGGTTTCCAAAACATTGTATACGGTACAAGCATACACCGAGAATTTGATTTAGTAGAGCCCAAAACACACATTGCTGGGTCTAGTGTGACCCAACCACCTTTAGGGGCTTTGAGAGTTGATAAAAAATAAAAAAAAATAATGGTTCAATTGCTGTAAACAGATCAAAATTGTGCAACATGATTTTGAAACATATAAATACAACTTTTTTTAACAAAGTAAATTTTCAAATCTGTGAAATTAGATTTATAGTTGGTTAAATAAAGATCTTTTGAATACCAACCTGAAGATTTCACTGAAGCTGTTTCCACCGCATCATCAGTTATGGGAGGCAATTCCACATAGGAGGGAAGTTCTGACGTTGACAATAGTTTTAAATTTTCAGTGTCAGATTTTACTTTGCAGTGATTCTCTATGTTATTAAATATTTCCGTATCTACTTCCAGGCTATAAATAACATCGAAAACTGTATGTACAACAAATAGTGCAGATAAACTCAAACTTTCAGTAAAAAATAAAACCCAATCAATGCACATGGAACAGTGAGGCTGTAGATTCCTACTTATAAAATTTTTAAACTGAATTTAACGGTTTAGTGGATGGGCTGGGTTGACCGATAATAAATTTGACACTATTAATAAAATAATAATTATTTTTAAATTGACCAAAATCCTAATTCTTCCATTATTATTATATTAAGTTTAAGTAAATGTTCATGCTCTTAAAAAAAATTATGCAAAAATGGTGCAGTGTAGTTTTATTCCACTTGCATAAACTATGTCATACGAAAATCTTAGGTTATTTAAAAAATAAAATAGGTAATAAAAGTTACGCAAGTTCATCTTCCCCTTTAGTAATCTTAACTAATCTCGCATTTTATAATGCATCTCTTTTTAAATTGATTCTTCTTGTATTTACAGGTCATAAACTTGCGAAATGGTACCATAAAGTTCACTATACAGGACGATATATGCCTCGAGAAAAACTAACCTTATGTTTGGCCTCATAACATTCACATCTTCCTCAAAGTACCATGGAGTGTTGGCCGCTTTTATTAACTCTGAAGATATATCTGCAAGATTCATCTGCAAAAAATAAATGTAAAATAAAATAGGCATCATTTTGTTATTAGTCTTACTGAATTAAGAGTATGAATAATTACAGCTTTGATATTTTTTTAATCGCGCTGTTGCTGATGATTCCGACCACACTGCCATCGCCGGTCAAAACATTGGCGTGAATTTGGCATGAAACTAAGGAAAATTCTATTGACTTCTAAACAAAACTTAAAGACTGTCTGCCTCTCTTCAATTGTGACACTCAGCTCTTTAAGATGGACGTTATCATGTCTGCCTGGTAATGGAAACAGTTTGTGTAGTAAGTTCTTAGTTTTTTTTATCACTAAACTGCACAAATTGCAAATAGTTTCTGTCCATTGAAAGTTTAGGGACAAACTTCACTCACTTGGAATTGCCTCTGACCTGTGCGCGAATCGGTTATGTATATCAAGGTTCAGCACAGACAGTATCTGCGCTTAAGTACACTTTACAGATTAACCCTCAAATTTTATTTTACTGGCTGTTAACTCTTTCGCTGCTGAATTTGGGGAGCGCGGCTGTAATGCCCGTGCGGGGTTTATTTTAAAATTAATCTTTTTGACAAAATCTACCCATTATTACAATATTAATCCATTATAAAGAAAACAAAGTATTAAAATATATTTTGTCCCGATAAACTATTCAATAATAGTTTGTCATCGGGTGCTCAGACATTAGTTTGAATTAATAATCAAATAAAAAGAGTACAGACATAATTCTGCATACATATAAAATAAAGAACATATATAATTTTGTTTTTGATGTTTTGAAAAATATTATTAAGAAAAAAAACTCAACAAAACCAGATAAAAATAGTTTAAATAAATATTTTTTTAAGAGTAAGAAAAATAGAGTAAAATAATACAATTAAAATTAAAGAATAGCAATTTACCTGAATATATTTTAAATATAGGAAAAAATATAAACATATATATAAATAGTGAGTGCTCATAAATGTAATCAAAACAAGATAAAAAAATAAAACAAAGTAAATCGAAAATTTCCGTCTTTGAATTGAATTGTCATGCATTGTAGAGAGCATGTGGACTTCCCTCTTGTCCTGCCATTTGAGGGCCATCATGGTTTCAGAGTGCATGAATAATACTTCACCTTTTTTTAGATTCTCAAAAATAGGAAGCCACTTCTGATATTTCCGTACAGTACCACACGCGTCCGTTCCATTGCCATGCAATAACTTGGAACAGTAGTGGACTCGTGTACCAATTGTCCACCCAAACGATGTGCCTCTTATTAAAAGTCAGTCATGATCACCACCACTGATCCTGACTTTCCAACATTCAATTTATCGTATATTTCTGTATTTTTACAAATATAAGTAATAAAATATAACCCGTTTCAACGTCGCAAAACACAAAAAATTTAACACCAAAACGGTTTCATTTTGACGGAATGTATTGTTTAAAACTTAGTCTACCTTTAAATAACACAAGACTTTTGTCAACTCACAAATTTTGAAAAGGCTCCAACGTGGATTTGAATTTATTTTTAACATACTCTGACTGGTCTTATTTTATAAAGTTTGTCTTCTGCATTGTTACAAAAATGTAACATGCTACTTATTAAAAATTTGTGTCCTGTGGCATTACATGAGAAAATATTTGAGTAACTAGGCCAGCATGGGTTGACCAATATTCACCCAAAGAAAGTTTTTTTACTTCGTACCATCAACATGGTTAAACCAAAAAATAAATACATCTTGTCAGTTGTAATATTCTACCATTTGAGAATTATTGAATGAGGTCTGATATTAACAGTTTTCATAACATCGTCATAATATATATATATGTTTGTATTGCTATTTTCTCCATCAAATCGTTCAATAAAAAATGCAAAAATAAGTCAGATTCACTGCAATCATTGTCAAATGGAACTTTAACACCAGAATCTGCAGTGCTGAATTCGTGAACCTTGGGAAACCTGGGGGAAAAATGGGGACCGCCTACCCATGCAGGAGGCGTTTGTGATGATGTGTGAGTCATGTTTTCTGATGTGCTTGTCGATGGATGAGGAGATAAAACTGTAGGTACGTCAATTTCAAAAATAACAGACTTTACTTCAGAAGGTAAATCTAAATCAGAATCATCGCTATGGTCTTCTTCTGAATCACTGTTCATTATTTCACCATCTCTCCCTAACAAATTTTTATCTCCAGAATGAGCCATTATAAATTAACTTCAAATAGTATCTCTTCAATAAAAGAGAAAGTAACACAATATTCAGTCCAGCAAAATATAATAACAAGAGATTCATATAACCATATAAAATATGAATTCCGAATATCCGTTTAAATGTTTATGTAAGAGAAATAATTAAAAAATTAAATAACAATAAAACAAATCACCAGTCCGGGTAATTAAGTTGGTTGAAAGGAATCCGATGTTTACTTTAGCTCAGGTGTTAATCATGTAGGCATATAGGTACGTACATTGTTATTAAGTACAGTGGTAATTTCAGACTGTGGTCTCAAAAACTGATTAGAAAAAATGTTTATAATAATACCATGTGTCCTAAAAAACACCCATGTGTAGAGAAAAGATGTATTTATCAAATGATGTAAAAAAAATAGGATATAAGTGTGTATAGAGGCCACTACAAGATAATATTGAAAACGGGTATGTTCGGGATCCGCAGTTGCGGCACGGCCGCCGCGTATCGGCTATGCTCGGGACCCGCAGTGAAAAGATTAAATCTAACAACCACTGTCACCAATTGTGTCATCCGAGCAATGATGAATAGGGTAACTTCTCCCCTGTCCTGCGAACTTTGAACTAGGGTGCTTATCCGGTTCAGGTCACATAGAGTAGACTGCACCGCCTGGACATTGGTTAGTCATCATTGTGGTGATCAGTGGCCAGAAGGTTCCTTCTATTGGTGCATTTACGTGAGCTTTTCAGATTATAGCGTCTGAGGATCTCCCTATGCTCCTTTCTCTGGGGTCCTTCAGATAGATTTTGAGACTATAGATGATAGTGATTTCCGTTGTGAGAAGAGGTGACAACATATTGCAAAATAATTGTACAAGAACACAAATAAATAGATAAAACATTTCAAAGAAACATATATCATATCTTACTTTTTCCAAATTAGGTGGAAGCAGGGCAGTTTCAGAAACTTCAATTAAATCAGTCAAATTTTTGGCTGTGTTATGAAGGTTTGTTACAAGATTGCTTAAATAATTTTTGTTGGACTTTATTTTGGCTGCCAGAGAACTTTCAGCTTTCTGTAGAGCGCCGTGAGAGCGCCCAAAATGCTCCGCAAGCGCGGCTTCCGCGGATTTGGAATCTACAGTTCCGAGAGATGTAATTGAACAGCGTTTCTCCAAGTCCTGAAATTATCAAGCTGAAATTCACACACCTGTGAACATTGATACTAAAATATATGCCACAGACCGCGAGCATCATCTTATGGTGACAAATGATTTACGCAAGTAATACATATAAATTTAGCATTTGCCACCAATATAAAATATCCACAAGCTTAACTTTTTAGTCTCACCCATTACTCACTCACCCTTTTTTTTAGTCTCACCCATACGATTATTGACCAAGAACTTAGCTACAGATTACAGCAATACGGCGGGCTTTGGTACTTGCGTTGAGAATTGCGAGCGCAAACCGAAACTGTCCATTACACATTTGTTAAACTAAAAACCAAATCAACAATTTGGAACACTTTTGTTTTATGCATCATTCAACTTGAGGTTATGTGAAGATTCATTATCATATTGAAGTTAAGGTATTTTTGCATCATTCAGCTTAAACTTACCAAGGCAGTTTTTTTCACACGCAGCAACAGTTCCTTTATTTCCTGACTTTTGGCTTTAATTATCTCAGAAAACTCTTCATTCTGAAAATATAATAATGAGTGTAAAACAATTAATGAGAACTACTTCTTTACTTGAAAATATAGTGCAGAAGATGCTATGACAAATGCATGTATGACAGAACTTACTTTTTCTTGAATTAAATTGAATTTGTGGTTGCTGCATGTCTTCACAAGACACAGAGTACAAATAGTTTTACTGCAATCGGAACAAAACAGTTCCAAATTCTTCTCCGGATGCTCAGAACATTTAGAAAGAGAAATAAAGAATTTCTCGATACCTGAAAAAATTATGTGATTAGGATAGACATTAAGGTTATTTTATATATATTTTTTTAATTTATGTTTTGGAATTTTTATTTATTTATTTTTTTTTTTATTAATTTTCCAAAAATATTTACAAAATAGTCTTAAATTAAAGTCCTGCTGAGTTGCATACATACAACTCGTCAGCAGGTTCTTATAAATTACATCGATTATTTACACTTACATTATCTACATTAACAATAATTTTACTTGAAAAACAATTACAGATTACATTATGAAAAATTAAAAACTATCACTAATACAAAAAACTTTTTTCTAATAGCCATAATTTGAGCAAACGTCGCACTCCTGTATTTAACTCAGTATTTTTAATATTGTTTGGTAACATGTTAAATATTTTAGGTTTACTGTATTGCAGTGTCCTTTTGCCATATTTATTGCAGTATCTAGGAACAGCTAGCCCTTCCATACTAGTAAACCTGGTGTTGTAATCATGCACCAACTTGAGTTTATACTCGGAGTGCGACGCATGCTGACAAATTAATTTGTACCAAAGAGTGAATGTTACTCCTAGATGCCTAGCAAATTTGGAACTCTTATTTCGAGAAAGATATGCTGTCAGAGGAAAGGGTCTGGAGAAAGCCAGTCAAGATTGTTTGGTGAGGGGCATACCATATAATGTCAGCTGAAAAGAGCTTACAAAGACCGTGATTGTTTTTTTTTTAGAAAAAAATTCATTACATAAAATTAAAATAATGTAACTTCTAGACTATAGTGTAAATATACTGACAGAAAAATTGTCATAATGAGGAAGTTCAGTGTCTTTTAATTTTTTTTTTGTCGTTAATAGACCAATAAACAAAGCAATTAATTCTTTTAAAAAAATATCGTATTACTAATAATCATAGCGCTAACGCTATGATTTTTTTAAATTTTGTATTTCTGAAATAACTTTTCAAGAAACTTTGCCATACAATTTAATGCTCTAATTTTTACTGCGCGCAAGAAAACATTTTTTGTATCCAATTTCTCGTAGGGCTGAAGTTCCTCATTGGGGATTAGGAATATTTTAAACTATTTTCAATGATTCTAATAAAAATATTTTGTATTTTTTAAATTGTGATTTTTTTATTGAATTAAAAAAAAACACGTTGAAATAATTTTATGTATGCACTTAAATTTAAAAACACGAAAATAAACATTTTAATTTGCATAAAATACATATAATGATTTTTCCCCTAAATGTTGGGAAATTTAATTTAAAAGGAGTCACTTTTTTACTATGGCAACATAGAATTTCAACTGTCAAATACATCATGGTAAAGCTGTTTCACACTTTTATGATAACTGTTTAGACCTTAGAGTAATAATACGCAACAGAGTCGCACATATGGACAAAAACCAATCTACGATTATCAAATATGAAGTTAGCTACAGTTTCCAGCAATACAAAAGGCCATATGTACTTAGTTCGAGAATAGCAAGCGCACACCGAAAGCGTTCGTTACACGTTTGTTGTTAAACTAAAAATCAAAATTTGGAACGCTTTTGTTCTATGGGATAGAGCGCAATAGACTTCTCTTTAAGTGGGAGCGAATTATTTCTCTAAGGTTTAATCCATTTTCTTTTCACATTATGTTTATAACTTCATATAATATTTTTATTGCCACATTTTTAAACATTCTGCATAGTTATAGAATAGTATCACAATTTTAAAAAATTTCAATATGGTTTGTTAAAAAAAAAACGTACAAGTTTGTCACCTTCGGACGTATGGTATATAAACATGTTAACTATTTTTTTAAAAAAGCAAAACTTGCTGACATAGTTTATTTCTTTCAGATATTCTATTTAAAAAAGAATAATAATTGCTTCAGTTTTGGGGTGCGGAAAATGTGAATACAAAACCTCGATTTTGTCAATTTCAATTAGGCATAATCAGTCTTGACGTCCAGTTGTCTTATTCGCAAAGTATTTGAGAAGCTATTTGCGAGAGAGTAATAGAAAAACTATATTCAAATATGTACCAATTCATCAAATCGCTCATCGATGGCATATCCTCATAATAAATATTTTTCAACGAGTACACATATCAGTTTTAATGTCCTACTGTCTGATCAATTTACATTTAAAATAAAATCCACTGAAACAGGCCAGAAGGTGAGTTACAGCAAACACAAAATACGGTCTTGGAAAAAAAAATCACATATAATTATAGTGACCTTACAGGGAAATGAACCCGGGAACCGTCAGTATCTTGTAATAATATTTTTCAAATATATATTTACCATAGTTGCTCTTCTGATGAACATTCGGAGGGAATGAAGTAAAATATGTTCTCTGTTTGTATTTAAATCTAGAATTAATGTTTTGTGTACTGGCGCCAGCAGGAAATAAATTGATATTGCGATTCTGTAAAAAAGGAAAATCATTTTAGTGTGTATTCTCAATCTCAAATCACATTTAATTATTCTCATCAAACAAATTATTTTTAAATTCAACATAGTTTTTTAACAAAAGTACAACACACCGGAACCTCTTTATTCACGGTGGATGGATTCCATACGAAATGCAATCTCTCAGGCGAATGTGTGGTAAAACTATGAACAATAGGTGCACAAATATCACGATCCATACATTGTGTAAGGTTGAGATAGCATTTTTGACAAAATCAAGAAAGGAGTTCTGCGTTGGTTTGACAACGAAAGAACGGCTTAAAAGATTTTTTATGGGAATGTAGACAGATGAAGAAATCGAGGAAAACCGAGATAGACTAAAAGACATGAACACATCCGACAAATATTTGAAGATGGACTGTCAAAAGTTGGAATAATCCGATAAATTGAATAAATAAGATGTCCGATTAGAGGAAATGAGATCTGTATGCAGAGAGAGTGATATGGTGTTCTGTTTCCTCTGCTTAGTCTTTTTTTTGTTTGTTTTTGTTTTGTTTGTTTGATACGTTCTTTGCAGTACCATGTAGGGTCAAGGTGCTGACAGTGGCTCGGGTGGGTACAGTGGGTCAAGTACTCTGCACGGAAAAGTATAAGCACTACCATTTAATCTTGCTCACAGTGAGAAGGTCTCATAAGGCAAATATATTACCGCTAGTCGGCTGGTAGCTGTGACAGTGTGTACACATGGTGCGTCCATTTTATTTTTCATGTGTCTTGAAATTAAATTTTAAAGGCGAGTTTTTCTTTGTTTCTCCATTAGTCTACGGCGACATCGCATCGTTATTCTGTTCACAAATCCAAAATCCTACTACAAAACCAACACGAAAAGCAAATCAAACTAACCATAGGATAAAGCTTGTCAATTATGGAAATTTAAAGAATTAATTTCGAATTGATTCTTTTTGACATCCCACCTTATTGCCCACTTATTTTCAAATGTTGCTCATCGTGAAGATTTTTTTATTGTTCACAAACAGTGGCCTCACCATAAGTATTTGAGAGCATTTGATGAGCCTCAGCGGCAGATTTCTACACATTGAAGCAGAAAATTAAAACCTCTCGCAGATGACGAGAATTTGTCTCGTAAACTGTCATTTTTAATCGAGAATAACCTTATGATGAAGACAAGAATCGACTGTTTCTATGAGGTCATGTTGACAGATGCCCGAGTTTATTGCATGACGTGAATGGTTTATTTACTTTGACCACCACTTACCTTTGAATCCATCTACAGAAAAACGGCGGAAGCAAAGTTGAACACCTAATATAAAAATGTTTATTTAAAAATATTTTTAGGGATTTTCCAGTTAACTAATTTGATAGAATCTGACTAGCATCGGGTTTAAGATCTCCTATTTTACGGAAGAATTATTGAAGAGATATGGGGTTAAATCACAGGGAAAATAATGTATTTGGAAAGATAAGGTAAGTAATAAATACCGGATTTACTGGCTCCTTGTAAAAGTTGAAACACAGTATTCCAAAAAGATAAAAGTTAATGGGGAAATAAGACATGAAGGTCTCTGGGTCCTCTTTTATTTTTTTTACTTCCGTCTCGGCAAAGTCACTTGTAGTCTGGCACTGGTGACATTTGATGGTGGACGACGATCGAAGCATCGTGAAAATGCATGTTTCACAAACAGGGTGACCGCAACATAGAGAATGCGGAAATCTTCCCTTTATAGTATTATTTACCACTGAAACATATAAAAAATAAATAAAATAAAAACAAAATTGGGTACACACAGAAAAATTACTTATTTATTGAACAATGGGGTTTTTTAAAGTTTAAACATTACAATGGTAACAGTATTATGGTAATACTAATAAACTTTAAATCTTGCCTTTACCGGTTCTTAAGGATTAAGTCGTCTTTCTTCATACGTAAGTATTTTTTAATTAGTTAGAAATAAGCAACGACAAAACAAGGTTTAAGTTTAAAGGCACTTTCCAGTCGGGAATTATGTTTCATTGTTTTATTTTCAGAAAAAGTCATTTGCAAGCGAAGATATTTCAGTCATTAGAATCGCCATTCTAGTAATCAACCTTTAATAGCGATAAAGAAACGATGATAACAGTGTACGAAATCAAAATATTAACTTTGATTAAATTAGTTTATTAAATGGCGCAATGCGATTACTATAATGTTTAAATTTTCAGCAGAAACGAATTGAAAAATATAATACGTGAACATCCCTTAAGACCCACGCGCAAGGATTAGTTTAAAAACTACAAAAATGTTTGTACGGGGCGTGGACATCCTAAATTAATAAAACGGCAGGGTTGAAAGACATTCAAATAATACAAAATTATTGTACCAAGAAGCGTAAACGGTTGACAACAATTGCAACATGGGGCAATTTTTGTCGCCTCCATGTCGGTACACGAAATATTACTCCTTGAACAGGAGACAGAATATTTATACTGTTGACAAATCGATTAATTTCAACTGCCACGAATATTATAAACCAATTTCAAGCACACTTTATAAATACTCGCGACAAATAGGAATGAATGAAGACACAATCGGACGCAATAACGCGAAAACCGACAACTTCAAACCGTAGCGATTCCATAGAAGAAACTGGACTGGAAAACAAAACAATACCGGCGTCGGGGTCGGGCGAACAGTGCTGCCAATGCCAATTTTCGGAATTCCCCAAAAATCTAGATCAAATTACCCAAATGGGGAGAAAACAAAGTCCCGATTCCCCACAAGTCCCCAAACAATTATCTCAAGAAAGAATGAACATGAACATGAACATGAAATACAAACTGGCTAGAATCGTGAGTGTAGCGAGGGTCCACCACCGGTAATTTTGCCATTTATGTGCATATAATATTACAATATTTTTTAATTTAAACAAAATAGACTTAAGGCATCCTTATTTCATCCCTATTTCAAGGGGACGTTTGTGGGCTCTTATGAAGAATTTTAACAACTTTAGTTAAGAACCTGATACGAGCTAAACATACCTGTTTAAAATATTCAGGAATTAAAATCTTTTGTCCCCGTAAAATAAGCAGGCATTTTCGTTTTAAATTATAAAATCAACCTTTATTTGTATTGGGAAAAAACGCGGCGATATTTTAGAATATTTCAATATGAATTTAAATATAGCTTTCCAATACATTCTATCGTTTTCTCTAATCTGGGGTTTCTCAGCAATAATGCATTTAAATATAACCTTTTAGTTCATGCCAGCCAATTCCGAGAAAGAACCCCATTTTAATTACCGCCTTTACAAATAAATACATTAAAATAAATTCTCATTTACCTGAGCCGTTACTAGGTATCCACAAATATTTCGTCCATTGTTAATGTCAATTACGTCCTCGGGTTAAATTCAAATGACGGAGCGGCGAATTACCCGGAATCCCAAAACCCTTTCTATTGAAAATAATAAGTTTAACAATAAATATTGGCCCATGTTTTCCGCTGGGGAAAACATAACATTTTTTAATAAGAATTCGCAAACCGATGGCCATTAAAATAATATTTGTATTTTAAAAACTTATAACCAAATAAAACGCATAATCAATTCCTCAGTAATACATACAAACCTTTCTTCTTCAAATTTCACACATCTTCATTTATACGCACGCCAATTATTCCAACTCGCCACATATAAACTTAAAACTCTAATTTTATAAATAAGAAAGTGACGAAAACGCATTTTTTATAGGTGTCCCTATTAATTTGGCAACCCACTGTAAATATCAGAGTTGTGGTCGGAGGTTCAAATTCCACTTTACCGCACTACTCAATTTCCAGTATAATATAATATCTTCAAGGGTCGCAGTGACGTCAGGAGCTAAAAGCATAGAACTGATCCCCACTTCTGAAAATATTAAAAATTATTCAATGAAAAGTCTTGTAGAATAAATAAATGTAAGCTAGTATGACTACTAATTTTAATGAACGATACACATCTTTCACACACTTTTCCCCGAAAACAGTATCGTAATACACATAATGGTCAATAAATATTCAATTGAATAATACTTTGTGTCCTCGTTATTTATTTGAGTTATGATTTGTTTGATTATATGTTTACTTATAATCTTAATTATCTCTTCATATTATACTGTTTTTGATAAGCGCGAAATATCGCGCTTTTCAAAAAGTAATAATCGGTTTTGGTCGCAGCTCTCTTTGTTCAATATGTTCACGAATGAATAGGTCGAACTATGACATTAGCTCCAAAGCACCCATAAAATGACCATTATGTGGAGAATTAAATACTTCTTCGGAACCTCTAAATGCTAAGCCCCTTATATTAAAAAATTCAACCACTGCAACAACCCGTTTTAGGACATAGTGTTAATATTATGTTTCTTTCCTTAATTGCTTCTGAAGCTGGTTGTCTAAAACAAACTTATTTTCTTTTCGTGTCAACCAAGCTAACATTGAATTTTTAGGTTCATTAGAATTTTCGTCATTTTCTAAACAAATTCCAATGTGTTTCCAATCAGAAAATCCAGTTGTATATTGAGATGGGGTTTAAGGAAAAAGTATGATATTACGAAGAGACGCCTCGACATATCGGTATTAAACACCATGGCAGGTAATACTAGTCACTAGGTTGGTAATACCGATCAAAGTTTGTTTAGATTTAAGTCGCAGATATAGCCCACAGAAGAATCATACCAGGAGCAATCAGCATGAGCCCAGAGACCACAAATCACACGCCTATACCAAAGTTTGTTATTTTGACATTCACCCTCACAGATTATACATTTATTATCTTAGTCCTCATATGCATCAGTATCTTCATCTTTACGCAAGTCTGTCATTTCTATTTCTGAGTCCAACGTACTACCATCACTCTTGTCTTTGTCTTGAAGTAGTCCCTTCTTAGTATTTTTTACATTAATCGATTTTACTTTTCTTTTTCTTGTTTTTCTTTTCAGATTTAATATTTAAAGTTACATTTTTCTACTCTCTTGTCATTTCTATTTTCCTTCTCAATCAGAGCTTCTTTGTTGGGAGTACCTGTCAGGACTGTTGTATGTTATTTGCGAGATACACATTTCTTCTTGTCTCTTGATTTGTTTGTTGTCTGGTGAATTCTGCAAAATGTTTCAGCCAATCTACGCATAGATCTTTATTGATCCACCCATTTTTTGAGCATCGCTAGACAAGTCCATGCGGCCTATCTGCTTCTAATGCAGTTGAATGTCTCTGACGTTGATAAGTTAGCATTGGAGGAACGTACACTCCAGTAGCATTCACAGAACACACAACTGTGACAGTCTTTCCTCTTTCTTCACTAGTTATAGAGCCCATACTTTTTTTGTCTTTTACACTTTTCCAACTTTACCAGGGTCTTGAACTGGAGAGATTCCAGGTTCGTTTGTATTAATTATGTTCATTGGCAGAAATTTTTATTCTTCCATTAGCTCTATAAGAAATTTAAAAAATTGAGCAAATTCATTCTTGTTAAAAGCAGTGGCTCTATTCAGGCTCGTACTTTCAGTTGTCCGGATGAACAAACGATTTTTTAAAATTAATCTATTGAGCCAATCCTTGCCGGCTAATTCAAAAGTTTCATTGAAATTTTGCTTGGTAATATTATTTTTTAGAGCATATTAATAGGCCAGTTTTTCTAATCTGAAGCGAAGTGCAGCCATACAATATTTTCGCTAGGAACTTAACCTGGGAAGCCATTTCATATTCTCGTTCTCTTATGAAGACTGGATGTCTTCCCAGCTGTGAGCTATACTAGTTCTTGTTCTTCAGTCTTTCTTAAAGCGTTGAAAATGATATGCCAGTAGATCGAGCAGCTTCTCTGTATCGTGAACTTTTAAATCCTGTCACATCCGAAACCATGATGATCAGTATGGGCAAGAAGACATATTAGCATATTTAAAAAAATATTTAGAACGAAGAATTTAAAAAAAAAAAAAAACAAACGGTTGCTTACTTCTACCGGAGAGAAGCGAGGGGGGCACAGCCGCGCGGTTGACGGTGTATCAGACTCCCCCTCCCCCCTCCCCGTTTCACCCCTGCAGAAGTAAGCAACCATTTTTTGTTTTAAATATTTTATTTTTGTAAATTTTATTCGTTTTAAAAATTTATTTTAATGTGCTAATATGTCTTCTTGCTCATACTGATGTTTCTGATGTGACAGGGTTTAAAGAACCCCCTGTATAATCACTTACCGTATTAAAAAATATTTTGTAAAAAGATTTTTACTACATAAATTTGTTGCAACAGAGAGAGAAAATATTTTTGAGAAGGGAATATGGAAGTCTAGGCATTTACAGAGCTTATGACCTGTTATTGGCTAGTTTCAGTAGCCACTTTACACACTGTGTAACATTCACAATTGTGCCTATGTTTAAACATCCACATTTCCTCAATTCTTTCACCTGTTGACTTGAATAGAGCTGAAACCTTTATCATGTGGGTGAGATTCATCCGGAAGAACCAATCCCTCTACTAGGCAACGCCTGGAAATAATTTTCCAATTTTATACTTCTTCTTATACCAGTTAGTAAATTCAACAATGTTTTGAGCATGTTCAAATGTTTGCAGACAGGCTGGATTTCCTCCCTAGGTAATTAGATCGAAATAACTCCCTAGGGAGGAAATTCAGCCTATCAGCAAACATTTTGACATACTCAAAATATAGTCAAAGGTTTTTGTTATTATTTTTTGCACAGCAGTGAAATTTGTTATTATTCACGTTTTTGAAATATATATATATAAATATAATATATATATATATATTATTTATTTATTATTTATTTTTCATCGTGAAGCAGGCCACACACATATATATATATATTTATATATATATATGTGTGGCCTGCTTCACGATGAAAAATAAATAAAACGTTGCAAGTTCAACAATATTATTATTATTATTGTCTTTATTTTTTTTAAATTTAAAAAATATATATTTTATTAAATTTATTTATTAGTGTGTACACGGCACAAATGCTTTTTATAAACATAAACATAAATACATTTAACATAACAGTGTTCTATTACAAAATTATGAAATAATATAATTCCAATATATCTATACATATTACAAAGTTGTTTTATACATCTATCTATAAATATATAATTCCTCTGTACGTGTGATGTCACCGTACTCCTCCTAAACGGTTTAACCGATTTATGTGCGGTTTTCAGAAAAATATAGATCCTTGTGCTGTGCGTACGTATATTGAATATGTAAAAAAGAAGTTAGGAGCATAAATGTTTTTTTCATCGATCTACTAGGGTTGCATTAGAGAAGAATGCATTTGCAAAAAAATGGAAAGATATTGTTTTTTTGTGTATAAAAAAGTTTGTTTTCGAATGTTTATTAACAGCTTTTGTTTTTTGTAAATCTAAATCAGATTCTGTCCTTAAATTCCTTATAATTTCTACCCATTTATTTCTTTTTATTGGATTTTTGGTAACACTAAAATCATATTAAATTTAATGCATTTTTAAAAATTGTATTTTTACATAAGCACACCCCTTTGTTGGTGAGACGACCGGAGTCGACCGGAGTTTGACGTTTGCAAAAAGAATGCCATATTTGAAAAAATATTTATTTTATGTTTTGGATTTCAACCATAAACAAGTACCTGCTTAAATTCAATATTTTTTTAATATTGACAATTTTTAGTTTTGGAATTTGATCACAAACAAGTATCTAGGTACCAACTTATCAATGAAAAGTCTTTTGCCAACGTTTGGGCAGGACAACGTCTGTCGGGTCCGCTAGTTGTTCTATATAATAACTTTGGGATTTCGATACTTCACATACTTAGTAAAAAAAATATTTTTTTAATAAAAATAATAATAAAAATAAAGATAACGCGGTATATTCGGATATTATATTTCGGAATAGCAAAAATCATAAACCGTTGATTTGTTGGAATTGTTGCAATGTATATTGAATGCCCTACGTAAAATATTAACGGTTTCCTGATAAGAGCTTAGAGGTTCTCAACCGCTTTAAAAATAAAATATATTATTATTATTCCAACTGTAGTGATTATTTATTATATTATTAGTTACTACAAATTATAATAGAGATATAGTTAGCCATGACGCCGACCATAGTAAATATGAATGAAAACTTTAGTGAGAACATGTTGTAAGCAGTAAAATCGGGCCTTAATTTGTTCATAAATTTAAATAACTTCTTTAGTTTAAGCTTTTCATCAAATTCTGAAAAAAGAAAACATTTTATTTACATATCTAATTATTGAAATGATTACAGTATAAATACACACTAATATTAAATTGATTAGTTATAGATAATAGTGGTTTTTTGGATTTATCTGGCCTAGTATTCTGAGCACTCTCTCGGGGGTAGAAAACGCGTTGTTAGCACGTAATTTAAGAACTAATTACGTGGTGGAAAATTTGTCTCTACCCTCAAAATAACAGAGCGTTCAGAATCGCACTGCAGTTATTTGGAAAAACTCAAAATATTGTATTAAATAGAGTTATCTTTAATAGGGGAATATCATATTTTTTTACAATTAATATTATTATTATTAATATGGGTCTACGAAATACTTACGAGTAAAAAAAGTTTTTTGTACTTATTACAAATATTAATGAATTTTTAAGAATTACTAAAAATATTTATGAATTTTGAATTTCCGCGAAAACGATTCATTGCATTGGCTATGCTCTTTATACGTCACGATTCAAATTTAATTTTGACGTTTTATCATTTCAGTACGTACTTTGTATGAAGAGACCATCGTTTTATATTTCATTCACGTTTATTTACATAATATATTTGTTTTTGGGTTATATGTCTTGAAGAAAATGTTGCAAATATTGTATAGTACCCAGATGCACAGTGAACGTCAAAATCTTTCGTAAAAACCACGCGACAATAACGTCCCATACAAATAGGAAGAAAAAATGCCAAGCATTGAACAATATTTTGAGTTTTTCCAAATTTTTGTAGACAAGGACTGGATGTTTATATTAAGATATTACAAAAGAGATGAAGAACATTTAAGAGAAGGTAATATAGAAGTCTAGGCATCTACAGGGCTTACGACCTGTCATTGGCTGGTTTAAGTGGCCACTTTACACACTGTGTAACATTCACCATTCTGCCCATATTTAAACATCTAAGGATGTCTACAAAAATTTGGACAAACTCATAATATTGTTGATAAATCCACCTGGTAAAGGTTTCAGCTCTTTAAATAAAGGTTTCAGGTTTCTAAAATAAAGTTTTTAGCTCTTTAACTTTACAAACATCAACAGATGAAAGAATTGAAGGAATATAAGGATGTCTACAAAAATTTGGACCAACTCAAAATATTGTTGATAAATCCACCCGGTAAAGGTTTCAGCTCTTTAAATAAAGGTTTCAGGTTTCAGGTTTCTAAAATAAAGGTTTCAGCTCTTTAACTTTACAAACATCAACAGATGAAAGAATTGAAGGAATATAGATGTTCAAATATGGGCAGAATAGTGAATGTTACACAGTGTGTAAAGTGGCCACTTAAACCAGCCAATGATAGGTCATAAGCCCTGTAGATGCCTAGACTTCTATATTACCTTCTCTTAAATATTCTTCATCTCTGTTGTAATATTTTAACCAAGCATTGAAGACGAACAATACGAACATGAATCTTGACGACACTTAGGGCGCGTTTTCATGAAGGCGTATTTTTTTACAATTTTATTTTTAAAGTTGTGATTGAAAACATTTGTCCACAATATCCATGTCGACTTTGAAAACATAATTTATTTTTCGCAAACCATTTAACATACTTTTTTCGGTTTTCGCAGTATGTGGTATTCTCGGTTGCCTACAAAGTGACATGGAATTTTCTGTATAAAATATTACATATTAAAAACAAAAACAAATAAACGGGTTTGAAAACAGGTTACCGAGGAAAAAATGGCCGTACGAATTAGCCCATTTTAGCCTGAAAAGTCGATTTAACTTTATAGACAATAATTGAAGATAACTCTGCTAAATATCCACTGTAAAACGGGCCCTGATTATGAGACATTAACAAAACAATAAAACAAAACTTACCACCTGTGAATATAGGAAAAAAATAACAAAATAAAATGAATAAATGAAATTAAAAAAAAAAACATACTTTATTGAAAAAATTATAATGCATTTCCCGCAGGGGAATCCTATGCCGAGGAATACATTTTAGATATTTTAAAAGTAATAAAAATAAAATAAAATAAAACAAAAAAACATACTGTTGCTGAAAAAAGGTAAGTTTTATTTGACTTTTTCAACAATATTCTCGAAAGAGCAAAATGAAATTTGGGAGGAATCAGAAAATACATAAACGATTTAATAGGAATTTAACGTTTTATTTGTAACTCATTGAATTTTAGAGATCCTCATTACTTTTTACTTTGTTTTTTAGTATTTTTTATTATCTTTTAAATATGTTTTTACCATATGTTTTAAAGTGTGGGATGAAGATGGATTGGCATGGTTTAGTTCGAAGTCTTATATGTTTATCGTGTTGTCTTTGCTACAAAGTTACATATTCTTTTTGTTAAGTTTCTCGTATATATGCTTATTCATCTAACTGCTGAAATTAGCTTAGGACGAAGGTGTAAATACCATATGATTAAAAATAAACGGGAATTTCTCATTTAAAATGCCCACGCTGCACCAATCGTTGACAGCACTGTTTTTGACAATCTGTCAAAGTTTGAGGGCGATCGGATGCTCAGTATTCTGTCAGCGACTGTTTGAGTGAGTCGAAAAATTGCTGTGTGGCGATTTTTACAACGAATAAAAAATTAGTACTACGAGCATGCCTTAAATTTTGTGTTGCTAATGGAATTTCGTGTGCCGAATCATTGAAAATTTCAAATAAAGCTTTTGGAGAATCGCGTACGTCGAAAACACGGGCATACGAATGGTATAAGAGGTTTAAAGACGTCCGTGAATACTTAGATGATGATAAACATACTGGACGTCCAGCAACGTCAAGTACCGAAGAAAACATAGAATTGGCAAAGCAAATTGACGTGTACCAATCCGAGAACTTGCTGTGTTATTGAGCATCTCATCATTGAGATGTTTTGGGTATCTCATCATTAAGATGTTTTGGGTATTTCATCATTGAGATGTTTTGGGTATAAAAGGCGTCACTGTCCCCCTCGTCCCAAAAACATTGAAGGAATATGGGAGAATTCGTGGATTTCACACAACGATAAAACGCCGTCTCACACAGCGGTGATTGTTTCGGAGTTTTTGGCCAAAAATTCGACTAATGTCATCATCCAAGCACTGTATTCTCCAGGCCAGGCCCCGTCTGACATTTTTATTTTCCCAAGACTAAAATTGCTATTAAGAGGAACGCGCTTTGAGACGATTGATGCCATAAAAGAGAATTCCCTGAGAGAGCTAAAGTCCATACCTTTGCAGGTCTATGAAAAGTGCACGGATAATGGGATTCAGTGTTGGCATCAATGTACCGTCGCAAATGGCGAGTATTTTAAAGGAAATAATATTTTTTTATTGAAAACTGAAATTTTGCGTTTTGCTGCCAAATTCCTGTTTGTTTTTGATCATAAGGTATAGTAAATAAACAAATAAATAAAAACGTATTTTAGTACAATATATAATAGTTTTTCACTATGTTTTTGTTTTTACTGCTTATTTTACTATGTTTTTTGCTGCACATATACATATTTTTGTCTTTTATTACATTTTTTACCAAATTTTTCACTACGTCTATTACCTTTATTCATTCTTCCTATGTATTGATTTCTGTTTTTATATTTTGACTGTCTAAGATCGAGGTAAATAACCCTTGTTAGACAGTCAAAGCAACTTTGTAAAAATGTATAATTTTAATTTTTAAAAAAGGATGTTTTTTTTAACATAATGATCAAACTAGTAATACGTTCATACCTAGTGATCTGGAAAATGCTAATATTTTTCCAATGGTTATTCTTGAATCCCTAAATTCATCCAAAACCCCTTCACAAACCGCCGCCATTGCAAACATGTGGAGAAAGGAATGACTCCATGCTATAACAGCTTCAACTGTCAGTGAATCTCCTCTTTGATTCTGAAAAGTTTAATCGTTCGTATTTTCGCAATTATGTCTTGTAATAAGTAATATGTACAAAATATAAAATACGCTTATTGCAGTAGTATAAATCTTCTTCTTCTTGCGGTGCCTTATCAGGTCCCCCCGACGTTAGTGATCACTACAGCGAAAGCATCTTGGTCCTACGCTTAATTAAAATTCATAATGTTCTTTAAAGCATTTTTTTAAAGTTGTGCACGTGATCAATACTCACTTTTTTTGATATTTCAATGACGATGTAACATGAAAACGGCAAAGGTCCGAACAGCATCTAAAATAAATAATTAAGATTAAGACGTCGGTTCATTAAAAAAAATGTTTCATTGAGATTGTGCCATGTAATTTTATTTAAAAATCGATTACTTAATCCACGAATACATATTACTACATGTACAAATAAAAGCTATAAAATATAAGCAGGCATGTACTTACGATTGTATTGAATTTTTTATTGGCTAAGCTTAAGGATTTTTGAAGTTTTTGGTACATCTCAATATAATTGTCTATTGTGAGATTTTTAAATTTCATCTTGCTTTCACGACCATATTGTAGTATTTTGCGCTTTAAAAAATAACGAAATGGATCCTGACAGACAAAAGTGTTGCCTTCCTCATCAATAAAAGTGTGTAAGTAAGTGTTTATTATATTCCCATAAGAGCTAATCATATTGACGACATTGCAAAAGTAATAGATTGAAAAATCCGTCAACAGATTCAAAAACAACGTAGAAGATCGCAGAATGTAACCAAACTTAGGCGATGATATTTGATAAATGTTATAAAGTAAATCCGAAACGTGAATCAAGAAGTTCAGTTTATTGGAGCCGAAAATAAAACCATTTTGTTTTGGTATTATCGATTCAATAAAATCCAAACTTTTCATTATTTTAATGAATGTTGTTGATTTTATATTCGAAGTCAAAAACCCAAAATTCTGTAGGAAAACTGTAATGTACAATAAAATTTGCACAACATTATATACAGTGATTCCATGAAAAGATTTAATATAACGGTAACAAAACCGAAAAATGATGAAAGTTAATGTAGCTAGGAATCCGGCGTATAGAGACGCCATTTTTGATGTTTTTGAAATAAGAGAGCCATTAAAACTAAAACTTCTGAATCCTAATAAAGTATGAAGGATCCCTAAGGGTTCGAGATTTTGAATAAATATTTTAGCATTGTTTATTTTTTCAGCCTTTGCTTCCACGTCCATTTTATGTCAATATTATTACGCAGTGAACTAATTCACTTAAATAATAAACTTTTACGCGTTGTTTTCTTAGAGCGAGGCGTCACTAACTTTAATTATAATCAAAAGGTAGGTTTGTAAAAAAACACCATTCGTACCTACTTCTTTAATCATAGATAGTAATTATTTCGTCACATTAAAAGTATTCTTACTGATTAACTATTACTGGGTACTGATAATTGAATAACCTAATAGTTCTTACTTACTTATGGCTGGTATGTCGACCTGGAACACGGAAACAGAAAAACTCCAGCAAATCTGGACAGTCAATGAATTAATTGATTATTTTAAATAGTAATATTAGTTCTGTTAGAATTGTTCTATCGGAAAGTTTTAAAAGATTTGCTAAAGATAACAATTTATTATAATTAAATAAAGCAACTGGAATATATAGGTGGTAATATCTTAATTCCCAAATGAAAAACAACTACAGCACATCATTATACTTACAGAGGAGTATTTTTTTTTAGTGAAAGGAACAAAGAAATTAAAAAGTACAGTCAGGAATACAATATATTTAAGAAAGTAGTGAAAATTTACATTTGTAATTCTTCTTTGTGTAGCACTGATTTAAAACACCATTCATATTTTTTTTTGTAATTTATATTTGTTATCCTAAAAATATTAATAATTAAAAATAAAATAAACAAACTATTGTACGACGTCATTACCTATTATGTACACAGGATTTTTTTTTTCTTTTACGTAATGGGAAACGTTAATGTAAATATATGTATTTAAATAATGTAAAAATAGTATGTAGAGCAATATTGTATGTATAATTTTTATCTAAATAAAAAAATGAAAAAAAAAATATAGTTTAAAGAATTTTTTTCTGGACGCGCTCGTGTGAATCATAATGTGGCAACCAGACTGCAGAAATATATTCTAAACGACTTCTTACCAGGGAGCAATAATGTGACTTGATTGGTGTGATATTTTTTAATTTGCTAGTAACCCTGGAAATAAATTCCAATATACTTAGCGCCTCATTTGAGATCTTGACAATATGTTTAATAAATGTAAGTTTATCATCAAAAATTACGCCGAGAAAAAAAAAATCAACTCTTTCAATTGTTGCGTGGTTCAAAAAATAGTTAAAAACAAAAGGTTTCTTATATTTACATAAACTAAAAAAAAATTATGTCCATTGGTTCAAAAGTAATGATGTTTTAGAAATCGCAGTCACAAAATCTCGTTTCCTGAACATATCGTTCAACGTGACTCCCGTGATTAACCCTTTAAGGCAGCCCTGGCTAACCAGCGGCCCACGGTCATGTATAACGATTTTTTTTTAGAACTAGTAAATCATGAGAAAGCATTTGAGATGTTCAGTTTTCCATTTGGTGTTGATGTTTCCACTGTTTCAGAAACCTTACAAATGGAATTAATCGACCTATAATGCAATATTGAACTAAAAAATATATAACCTACGGATCCAAAAAAAGAATTTTATATTAAGTACATAACAACCAAATTTTAAAATATAAGATGTTTCACCCAAAAAATTATTAGTGCTTTTGGATATACGTACGTCTGTGATACTTTTTTATCCAATAACAGACGTAAATTTGGAAAATCAGTTTAGTTGTGCGATTTCAACTATTAAAATAGATTTAGAAAAATTAAGTAAGCGAAAAGAAACTCAAATCTAGCACTGATAGAAGTGGTCATTGATAATTGGTTTTATTTAAAATAAAATTTGCAATATTGTTTGATTTACTTGTCTTACTTAATCATTTTGATCGTTAAAACTGTTAAAAGTGTTTATTACTTTAAAAATACATTTTTCTGTTGGTTCAATGTATGTTTTCTTTTCACATCTGGTTGTAATATTGTTTTTTTTTACAATTGCCTTAATTGTACTTTCAGATTACTTCTGCATATTTTTTTTTAATAATGCTAACAAAAAATCAATTGGTATAAAATTCGTTGCAATAAAAAAAGTAATAATTTTTGTATAATGTCTGTATGTGCGGCCCTTTAAAATTTAAGGGAAAATTTAAGGTTGGCCAGGCCTGCTTTAAGGTAAAGTTATTTTACTATAAGTTACTACATATTATAATAGAAATATAGTTAGCCATAACGCCAACCATAGTAAATATGAATGAAAACTTTAGTGAGAACATGTTGTAAGCAGTAATATCAGGCCGTGATTTGTTCATACATTTGAAGAACTTCTTTAATTTGTGTCTTTCCGAATATTCTGAAAAAAAAACATATTTAAATTATTTTATTAGTACCTACCTGTTTTTAGTTGAAAAGGAGACGGGGACCGAAATTCATGAACAGAAAAAGGCATTTTTCATTTTTTAATAAGTATTTTAATAAAATATCTCAAGCATTTCAGTTCATTTTTTTTGACAGATGTCTAAACAGAGATTAAGATTTTTTTATTTTTATTATATTGAAAACATATTATGCATAATTATATACAATATTCCCAAGGAGTTTTAAAAAAAAAAAAACTCATTTAGGGACATACAGATAACAATTTTTTTAAAGACGTTTTTAAATTTTAAACTATTATATTATTTACAAAAGCAGAAAAATTAAAATTATGATATACTACAAATTAAAAAGGGTATGAAAAATACTTGAAAATAACAAAATAAACAGAATACTAGGCATGGAAATAAATTCAAAATAATGTTTACATTATGCAATCTGGGAAAGAAAATTGAAAAAGTTTAAAAATTACATGTATTTATATATACATACTGAACTAGTACAAAATAAAATCATTTTTTTTAATTAACAAAATATGCGCACACCCAATACAGGTTAATTTTTTTTTTATCAAAAACGTATTGAAATTATGTATACAAGCCAAAAAAAGTATATAAAAAGAAAAAAACACAAATAACATTTAAATAGTATTAAAAATTACATATACAAGCAAAAACGGTAAAATATTAAAAGGTATATGTTCAAGATGCGCATTCTCTATAAACTAACATTATTTATTCAAAGTACTTCTTTTTGAGAGGTTGAACATCCGTATGTTTTCAATTTATCCGTGGATTGATTTTGAAAATTAAATGAAATGTAACCTTTATTGACGTATTTTCTTAAATAACAATAAAAATAAACAAATTTTTAATAGGTTCTTACCCAATGAAGTGGAAAATGCTAATATTTTTCCAATGGTTATTCTTGAATCCCTAAATTCATCCAAAACCCCCTCACAAACCGCCGCCATCGCAAACATGTGGAGGAAGGAATGAATCCACGTCAAAACGCTTTTAACCGTTAGCGATTTTTTTCTATTATTCTGAAAGGTTTAATCCTCTGTATTTTCGCAATCATGTCTTGTAATAAATAATATGTACAAACATAAAAACACGTAAATTATAGTAGTGAATAAGTCTCATTATTCAATTAAGAAATATATAAACCTCTTGCATCATTGATCAATAATAATGACAATATCAGTTTGCTGTACCTAATTTTAAATAGGAAAAAATCGCCACTCAACAGTACAGTACCGTTAATTGGAACACAGGGTGTATTACCGTCAAAGATTGCTTCATCGATTAAAAATACACAAAATACGGCATTAAAACCATGCACTCGTGGTTTTAATATTGAATAGGCCCCCTTTTTGCCTTGACAACAGCAGTAGACATAAAAATTATCCGGTGTTGGCAATTCACTTGTTCATCGTGAAACCAAACACCATTTATGCGCTAATCTTGTTGCTTTTTGTTGTACAATTCATCGTAGAGAGCCGTTTTTTGCAAATGAGCCAAAGGTTTTTGATCGTGCAGTAATCTGACCATTCCAGTACAGAAAGTTAGTACCATTTTAAAAGTGTATTCACCTTTTTTGACAAGTAGAACGGAGCAAGATCTGGTTGAAAAATACCACTACCAGTAAGATTGACCTCGTTGATAGGATATAAATATACCGGTCTGATTTCATCATCCCATTAACTGACACAAGTAGTTCATTGCCATGATAGGAGAAGCAACCCCAAAATATCTTCTTATGATGGTGATTTACTATTTGTTTCAAGTGAGCAGTAGAAATGGGTTCGCCAGATGATCTACACACGAATGAAACGTGCTGTCCTCGCACAAGAAAATGTGTTCCATCAAAGCTAATTTGGTAATAATAAGTGCTGGTATTTTTCGGCCCAAACTAGACGTATCTTCATCATGGCTCTAGTCAGGAGCTGATTAATTATTGACTTTATTGCTCTTCTACCGGCTTCAATAAGGTGTCTTTGTAATTTTGAACGTCACTATAGATTCTGACGCATAGAGCTCTTTGTTAAGATCAACTTCACTCTTTCGTAGATCCATTTTGCTTTCACACCAGAAATTGATCATCCAAGGCTATCGTTTTCCTCTTCTAACTCCATTTTATCTTCTTTTTGATGTCCATTGCTCCTATTAAGTTTTTTTCTTGATAATCCTGTTTACAGATTATAATTTTCTCCGACACTCACCGTTTTTTGTCAGTATACCATAGAAATGTGCTCAAAAAGCGTAATAATACATTTTCTTGGTGTGATATCCCTAATTTTAATTCATTAAAATTAGGCAAACTAAAAAATTAAAACATATGATTAAATAAATCTCCAGTTTATAATGCGAAACAACTTCTTGTGCAGAGCAAATGTATTAATTTGACACTTAACATATGGCAAATTAACACAGTTTAATTAAGTTAATGACTGAAAAGAGAACTTTATTTAAAATATTTTGCTCGTTCCAATTAATTCGCACGGTACTGTACACAGTCGCAACACGCAAAAGTATAATAAATTGAGGGTATACAAAAAATATTTTTTATTTGAGAATTATTAATTTTATTTTTGATTAGCTAGGTAAACATTTAATCGATCATCGATTTCCTTTAAAATATTTTATATACCTAATTCAATTGTTCACGTGATCACTACTCACTTTTTCAGAATATGCTGATATTTTTACGACAATGTAAAACAAAAACGGCAATGACCCAAACAGTATCTGAAATTTAAACAATATGTATGCATACGAAATATTACATGTTTAATAATTGTGATGTGCGCCAGCATTTGACAAATTACTACATTGAAGAAGCAAAATTTAAAATATAATAGCAGTCACGTACTTACGATTGCATTTAATTTTTTATTGGCCAAGCTTAAGGATTTTTGAAGTTTTTGGTACATCTCAATATAATTGTCAATTGTGTGCTTTTTACATTTTTCATCGCTTCCGCGACCGTATTGTAATATTTTACGCTTTAAAAAATAGAGAAATGCATCACGACGACGTAAAGTTCGGTTGTCCTCATAAATAAAAGTGTGTAAGTAAATGTTTATAATGTTCCCATAAGAGCTTATCATATTTACGACATTGCAAAAGTAATAGATTGAAAAATCTATCATCAGATTTAAAAGCAACGCGAACGACCCCTCAATGTAACCGTTTTTAAACGGCAATATTTGATAAATGTTATAAATTATATCAGAAATGTGAATTAAAATGTTCATTTTATTTGAGCCGAAAATAAAACAATTTTGTTTTTGTACTAACGATTCAATAAAATCCAAGTTTTTCATTACTTTAATTAATGTTGTTGATTTTATATTCGAAGTGAAAAATCCAAATAGCTGCAGAAAAATTGAAAGGTACAACAAAATATACACAACATTATAAATATTGACCGAATAAAAAGTTATAATATATTCGTAACAAAAATAAAAGACAGCGAAAGTAAATATAGCCACGAACCCGGTGTAAACGGACGCTATTGTTGAAGTTTTTGAAACAAGAGAACCATTAAAACTAAAACTTCTGAATCCTAACAAAGTATGAAGAATCCCCAAAGGTTCAAGATTTTGTATAAATATTCGAGCATTGTTTATTTTTACAGCCTGTCCTTCCGCGTCCATTTTTGGTTAATATTATACAATACCCAGTGAACGAATTCGCTTAAATAATATAATTTTACGCGTTGTTTTTTTAGAGCACGCATGCCTCATTAATAAATTATTAGTCCCATTAGTTTAATTTTTTAATTATAATTGAAGGGTAGGTTTGTGAAAAAATATCATTCGTACCTACTTCTGTAAACAAAGATAATAATTATTTTGTTATTATAAAAGAATTCTTACTGATTAACTCTTTGTTAATTAGGTACGGATAATTTAATTACCCAATGATTCCTACCTATTTATTAGGTATCTATGACAAATTTTCACACTGCACTGTGGTGAAACAAATTTATAACATTATTTATTTTTTAATAAAGTATTTTACACCACCGATTTACTTAATTATATTTTTAAATATTTGTTTTTGGTTTTCATCATATCAATTTTCAATAAGAATGTAATCTTGCTCACTGTATCCTCTCCTAAAAAAAAGCTGTGTGAATTTTCAAAAATTACCAACATTAAAAATAAATAACAAGAAACGTTCTAAAGGATTTTCAATAAGAGCGGGTAGATTTTGAAATGAAATAAAACAAGTTGTGTGTTAGGTTTTAATAAAATTCTTTTTTTTATTTGAAAGTCCCATATGTACCAATTAGTGTGAAATATAACATCGTTTAAATGCCCGCCTCGGCTTCTTACGGTGGCACGGATCCGAGTGGTCCAATTTTGAATGACTCTTCGGCGTAGATCCGGCTGAATTTGAGCGATGGCTTGTGTTATGTTCACCCTTAGGGCATCGGTCGATTGTGGTTTATTTGCATAGACCTATAACTTCAAGAAACCCTACAAGAAAAAGTCCAGCGGGGTCGAATCGCATGACCTTGGTGGCCAATTCTTATCACCCTTGCGAGAGATAACCTTACCCTCAAATCGTTCATGCAGAATATCAATCGTGGCGTCCGCTGTGTGGCACGTAGCGCCGTTCTGCCGGAACCAAATGTCGTCTAGGTCCATATGGTTCAATTTGGGCCTTAACAAATTGGTTATCATCGTTCTGTAGCGCCCGCCGTTGACGGTGACCGCCTCACCCACGTCGTTTTTGAAAAAGTACGGACCAATGACGCCGTCGGCCCAAAATCCACACATAACGGTAATTTTTTGAGGATGAATTATCACCTGGTGAATCTCACGTGGGTTGGTGTTGTCCCATATACGGCTATTTTGCTTATTAACACAGCCATTCATCCAAAAATGCGCCTCGTCGCTAAAAATGATTTTTCGTCAAAAATAGGGGGCGTCTTCCAAACGATTCGAAACCAAGTCAGCGAACAAACGGCTTTGTCTATGGTCATGAACTTCGAGCTCCTGGGTTGGTTGGATCTTGTACGGGAGTAAGTCTAAGTCTCGACGCAATATTCGCCAAGTCTGCGTGAAAGGCCGAGTTCTTGCACGGCGAGGAATCGACTGCCTCGGGTTCTGCTGTACACTTTCACGGACAACAGCAATGTTCTCGGCAAACTATGTAAATTCACCTATAGCTAGACTCCATCGCCATGGTAATGAATATGGCGATGTTGATATATTTCGTTACTCATTGAGCATATTCAAGACCAAAGTACTACAGGCGACCGACGCGACGGAGTCTAGTCAATAAATCTTCGATCGTATTTATGTATGCTTAAAAGTTAGCCCGTGTTATGTTTTATATTTTTAGTTTATAAAACCCTTTTCAGTTTTCAACATTTTGGATAACTTCACTTTAAAGTTTAGTTTACCGGTGTAAAAAAAAATAAAAATTAATAATTATGTTTTATTTTAATCCTACTATGCCTTATATTATAAACATAATATAATGTATGTATTATTATGTCTTAATAGTGTATTATGTTAACTATGTAACTTTATTTTTAAATTTTAAAAATATTTTTTTTTAATTTTTATATTTGATAAAATGTTAATTATGTTTAATGTGTAACTTTTTCTTATTATATAGTATGTATAATGTAAAAGCCCCATGGGCGTCAACAGAAAGAAAAAAAAAAAAAACTTGCGTTCCTTGAACGTTCATGTGTTGACTGATTAATTACCGAATCAGTCGTCTCAAATTTGGCCACTAAACGTTGAAGAGTTGACAATGCGCGCAACGTTTGCACTAACGAACACTCATTTAAATAATACAATTTTATCGTTTGAACGTGTTGTTTAATTGTAATAAGTAACTGAATAATAAAAAAAATATTTGACAGATGTCATCAAAACAAAATAACCGCCACGGGTCGTCAAAATCTACCCACGCTAATTGGAAAACCCTTTACCATCCATTTTTGAAACATTTAACAAATAATTAAATAGTCTAGATTTATTTAACTCTCTGTAACATAGCTAGTACAGAAAATAAGTTTCAAACTAGATTCAAAATAACAAAAAACAAAGGTATGTTCTATAATATTTGGTTCTTTATTATCATCTTTAGGTATTTTCACTATTTTTGTTAGTAAATTTCAAATTTCACTCCCACTTTCCTTTTTCATTCTTCAACACTCTTTGAAACTTTTTTTTTCCTTTTTTTCACATTCCCGCTAATTGCATATTTTGTTGGTTTTTCTATTCTTTTCATTAATTATTAATAGTATTATATAAATTATGTAAATACTTAAATAAGATAATAAACACCATTATTCATATTGTTTAAATCGTTGCATTGTATGCTTAAATTTAAGTGAATATATCTAATGAGGAAGTTCAGTGGTTTTTATTATTTGTTAATAGACTATTAAATAAAGCTTAAAAATGTATTTTTTAAAAATATTTACATACCGTATTATCAGTCCCATGAAGTTTTGTATTTCTGAAATTACTCCGCATGTGACGTCCGAGGTTTTCTTCCGCTTATTTTTGGTCAGTTCTGCCGATTGGTGCGTTGACGGTAAGTAAACCGGATATCTTTCACAGCTCTCTTATTTCTATTCATATGAACTAGTGACGTCATTCGAAGCATACGATTCTTTTTATTATTTTATTCGTACATTTTCAAGAAACTTTGCAGTACAATTGAATGCTCTAATTTTTACCGAGTACAAGAAAAACTTTTTGCATCGAATTTCCCATTGGGCTGAAATTTCTCATTGGATTATGTATTATCGTTTTTTTTTCACTTTTAACTATTTTAACCTGCGCATCTGTTTATATTTCAAATAAAATAAAATAAAACCTGATTCTAAATTATTGCGTATGTTTTTTACCTCGTGGGTCTCCTGGCAAAAAGCTTTAACTCTCAAATCACTGTTTTGAGAAATCAAGCATTTAAGTTTTGTTCCAATTTTACTCTTTTATATCTTATTTAAATATATAATTCGAGGAAAAAAAAAAAAAGTTTATTGATTATTTTAAATTGCGATCAAAATGTAAAAGCTTATATTTTTTAAAAATAAAAACTGCATTTAAAATCTTGAACAACAAGCGATAACAACTCTAAATTTTCAAAATGTTTGATAACAAAGAATCTGATATTCCTCCAACTATGTACTTTGCTGATGACCCTCAATGCATTGTAAATTTATTTATTGTGTATGCAGACAATTGGTAGCATTCCATATTGAATTTGGTAATGTATCCAAAATAAAACAAGTTTATTGGATTATAATTCTCTTTTATTTAAAAAAATATACAACGGGTATATTGGGGTGCGTTTCATCTTGTTAGAACATTTTCAAACAAACTAACTTAAATATTTATAAAGTTTCCTTATATACTAAAAATAATTACTGTTTCATGATTGATTGCGCCACTTGCCCGTTAGCAGATGAACGCTCAAAATTGCTGGTTCGCGGGATGCGTTATCCTTTATTTGCTTTGCCACAGAACCCAAAATACAATGACTGTAATCACCTACCTTATTTTGGGTTCTGGCACCTTTATTGTCTGGAACTTCTGTCGCGGCAGTCAGGATCAGCTCCGATCTTGTGGTCAGGAAGGAGTGGCACTTGTTGATGTTCTTTGCGATCGCGGTGAGAATACAAAAAACACATGTACACACGACCAGTTCAGTTGTTATTCTGGCGCCGAGACAATATTGGTACCCACGGTAGGCAAATGCAACATCTTAACCAGAGTCCTGTAGGTAGCAAGTAAATTCAAACGCCTCATCCTGGTGAATGTGCTATGTATGTTGGTGTGTAACTAATGATTGTGGATTTCTATACAAGCCAAAATAAGTAGAGTGATTGAAAATCAATTAGGGTATACTGAGTATATTTTAGAGGTATATTTTAGTTATATTGGGGAAAACCTTCCATCATTAAAAAATATTTGTAAAGGTATGACTTTAAAATTAATATAATAATTATGTAAATATTAATTTTATTTATACAGGTTTATTTTGAAAAATATTGTTTAAACTCTACATTGGTGTTTTATACAAGTTACATTATATAACTAGGATTTTAGTTCAATGTTAACTAAGGTAAAAATACATTAGGATTTAATAATCATTAGAATTTGTATGTATTGATAGACAAACTATAGAACATGTTCAACAAATAAATGTTATTAAAATTAATACCCAACATAAAAAACTATATAATCTTAAACTGCAACAATTAAAAACTCCACACTGCCAACAAACAACCCAGCCACCCGAAGCAAACAAATTAAAAACATTTTATGATAAAACTGTAATCCTATCTAATCTCAAGTTCAAAAAAGATGAAATGAAATTATTAAACAAATGATTCAAGTACAATATCCCACAAAATTTAATACCAAAATGATTTGAATCAGATCTCAAGAAATCTTAAAAAACGTATATGTTGAGATACATAAAGCTGTATCTGTGTATCAACATGGATTTATTTCTGGCATGTCCACCCTTAAAAGTTGTTTTAGTTAAAAGTAAAAAATGTTTCTTTTTCTCAATTAACTGCATATATCTTTTTTTTATCGTTGAAAGGAACAATTCCATAGGAGGATAAGTACCCTTTAGTGTGGTGGCCCATCAACACCGCGCGATCGTATTACAGTACCTAGTACCTACATTCATAAGACGCAACATATTTTTTAAATGATTTTAACGACACGGCGCGGCGCGGCGCGACAGGAAAGTACAAAGAGGTTTTTGTGAAAAATTAAAAAAAAACTTGTTTTCTAATCAATTTTATTTCTCATGATATTATTTAAACACTGGCAGATTCAAACAAAAAAAAACTTGCTAAAATAAAAACATCTGCAGAGCCGTTATTAATTTTTATAAATTCGTAAATATTAAAATGACTGTGTAATTAGTCATGACTCCAATTATTGTATAAATATAGGATAAGTTGAAAGAAAACATGTTGAAAGCAGTGATGTCAGGTTTTCTATTTTGTAAATAGTTGTAGAATATTTTCAATTTCTTTCTTTCAGAATCATCTGCAAGAAATAATTAACATTTTATGTATACAATATAATATAATATAATACGACTGTTCATCGTCTATATCGAAAACTGCATGAAAGAACTGAAAGGCTTAAGTATGGGAGCAAAAATGGGTGATTTGAATGCCAATTGTCTTTTGTATGCTGACGATGCCGTGCTTCTTGCTAACAAAGGTCTACGATGTATGCAAGGGAAGCGATTTGCTGATGAATGTCGATACATCGAATGTGATGGTTTTCGAAAGAAATAAAAGTATGACTAAATGTGAAATCACTGGCAAATAAATGTTTGTCGCAAGAGGCAAAATTAGCAGTTCACAACGGAGTCCTGGTCCCGACCCCGATGTATGGGAGTGATGCATGGACTTGGAAAAACAGGGATGAATGTAGCCTGAATGCTGTCGAAATGCGATCTCTCAGGCGAATGTGTGGTAAAACTATGTACGATAGATGCACAAATGTTGAGATCCGTCCGTACCGTGTAAGGCTGAGACGAGCATTATCGACAAAATCAAGAAAGGAGCTCTGCACTGGTTTGGACATGTAGAACGAATGGACAGCGAAAGAACGACTAAGAATATTTACAATGCGAATGTTGATGGATGCAGAAAAAGAGGAAGACCGAGAAAGAAATGTCATGACCAAATCCAACAAAAGGACATGTCAAAAGTCGGAATAATCGGCGCGCGTGCATGAGAAGATGTATGAATGTAGAGGAAGCGAGATCTGTATGCAAAGATAGAGTGATGTGGCGTTCTATCCTCTCAGCTTACCCTTACGGGAAAGCGGCGTGATGGTTTGTTTGTATATAATATTGTAGTTTAGACATATCAGAGAAAAAGGGAAGATAAAAATTAAACCACATAAACTAAATCACATTTTAATAATTTCGAGCTTTGGAAAAAAATATTTTAGCAATTTTTTTATGCTACGATTGTTTGCTTCCTTTGGGTTTTTATAGGGTTGTATATTTAATATTTATTTATTATATATACGGCTTATGACAATTACAACAGTTATCTGAAGAAAAATATGTACCCGAAACTGAACAAAAAGAACATAAAACTATGTAGCAAAGACAAACAAGGACAATGAAAATAGTGGTAATCAATATATCCATAAACACGATAAACAAATACGACTTCGAGCTAAACACCATGCCAATCCATCTTTATCTCACACGGCGAAGAGATCTGCGGAAAGCGGAAAGATCTCTTCCAAAGAATTTCAAGTTGTGCGACGAATTGCCTAATCTACACATTCTAGACATTGGGGCATAAAAAACAAAAGTTGCTCTTAGGAGATTTAATAAATAGAAAATTTTGACTTTTGGTGACACAGTTGGGAACATGAAAAGAAATTGATTGCAACAGAAATCACATATAGCGTTAAGTATTTTGAAAATGCATATAAGGTCCATCTCCGTTCTACGTTTCTCCAATGATTATATATTAAGAGATTGGTATATTTCAACATAAGGATTTGCACACCTCTTTGCAATCAGAACAACAATGCTACTTTTTTTAATAAAACAATGTTGGACAGACTCGCTTTGGTCAATACCTATGGTCAATGGAGACCAAATTGGAGAAGCATATTCTAGATGGGGTCGAACTCGTGAGCAGTAAAGAGTTTTGATGTTATTAGTAATATTCATAAAACTAAGAAGTTTGAGAAATCTATTTACAATAATATCAATGTGTTCACGATAGGAGAGTTAACTATTTTAAGCAATACCAAGATCCTGTATTGAAGAAACCGTTGAAATGGAAATATTTTTTAGTTTAAAGTTGCATTGGCGCGATATGTTAAGACCACCATAAGTGCTGAAATATAAAATTTTATTTTATGTTTATATTTATGTTTATTGTTATATTTATGTTTATTGTTATATTTATGTTTATTGTTATATTTTTGTTTATATTTATATTTATGTTCATGTTTATATGTTCATATGGTAGAATTGGCTCTGCACTTTATAGCCATTTTACTGGAATAAAAATTTAAATAAATAAATTGTATAGGTGTATGTGTATAGGTCAGTGGCGAGCGGTGAGTTTTTAAATTGGTAAGCTATGAAAATTCTGATAAAATGTCCGTAGCGGTAGTATGGCATATAAAAAACAAGTCTATTTTATATTTAATAAATAATTCCTAACAAATGGCTCCAGCGGCTAATAGTTTCAGAAAAATATTTTCTAATCTGGCACAAACATTTGATTTGAAAAATACAATTTAAAAAAACATAATTGCAAAAAAAAATTGGAACCCCTATGGACTCGAACCCCCGCCTACGTCATTAGAAAGCAACGACCCATCCGCGCAGCTATTTCGCGTTTTGGGCTAAGCGTCGAAAAAGTAATTAATAAACTGGATAATTCATTAGCGCACCGGTGCATCTTTGGTTAAGTCAGACTATTATAACTTGTCTTGAAATGAAATACTATTTCTTAATAAATGATAATAATTAAATAATTTAAAAGTATTCCTTACCGATTACGATAGTTCACCAAGCAAAACATAAATTACGTTTTAAGAATCATTGTTTCATCGACTTTTGTAGCACATTATTATTCACAAAACGACATAAGTTATACACATTACAATTCTTCATATATATTTATTCTTAACACTATACACTAGTAACGTTTTTATCAAAACTCTAACTAAATTTTAAAAGTTTAAATGGATACTGAAGAATAACCTACAATATAACCCAAAAGGTTTCTAACTTTTTACTGAGCTCTTTATTGTACCATTTTTAATACAATTTACAAGTTTTAAGCAAATATATTATTTTCATACTTACGCACCCATACACACGCACCCTCTCCCTCTTTCATTCCCACACGCACATGTATCCTCTCCCTCATTCATTCACGCATACACACATTCACATACACATGAATACAAACGTCACACAAATACAATTACTAAACTTCTTTTCTTATATATTATGTGTCATTATATTTACAGTGGATTTTTTTAATTGGCTTTAGTATTTTTAAGATTTTTCTAATTATTTTGTTTATGTAATAGCTGTAAAAATCCCAAATAAAATGAAATAAATAAATAAATAAATAAATATTCAACTGTCATCGTATGCACAAAAACGAATTATAATTAAAAAACAATAAGCGAATCTTTGTTTTTTAAAACCCACTAAAGGATTTATACTATATTATGGATTAAAATATCAATTCGTTTTGATTAAAATATCAAAATATTTATTTATTTTAAAGCAAATTTACTTTCAAACCACCGAAACATAAGTATGCTAAATTACTTACTTATTATTGTAACTTCCTTGTTAAGACATACAAAATATATTCGTTATCTCTTTCTTACACATAACGAGTGCGTATATTGTCACCTGCCTTAGACTGTCGTTAGTCAAATTGATGTATTTTAAAGAATACTAGCCCTTATGAAAAAGTATTGAAAGACTAAATTGCATTAATGAAAGCTGCAAGATTTAACTGTAATCGCAAGTGTAATTTTTCGAACGAGATTCTAAAGTTTTAGGTTAAAGACGTATTTGAATTAGTAATTTTAAAGGGAGCAGAGTAATCTCGTGTAATCCAGTAGTAATAATTTTGGCCAATAGAGGCGCAACTGGTCGCTGTATGGAATAAAGGAATATGATATAAATTTAATAACCAAAGAAAAGTAATATATTTTTTGGTGATGTGTTTTTTCCTAATAATACTACAGTATTATAAAACATTACTTACGATGTCAAAAAAATATGGTAAGCTGCATGTAATCGATTATAAGGAGCATTCGCCCCTGGTATAGGTATATTATACAATGTTTATTAAGCGGAAACAAGCATACAAAAATTCGCACTTTTGAACTATTATTTTAACTAACAGTCCCTTAATTGCAATAAATTATACATTTTATCGAAATAACAAATGCGGGATTTTGCTTTTTTATAAGTGACATATCACCATTTTTGTGATTTGTCAATGTCATGTAATAACATATGGACATAACAGACTAAGACAAAGGCGATTTTAAGGAATTATGTTCTTTTAACGAAAAATCTAGAAGTAAAATAGATAGATTTAGTTGTGTTAAATTTCTGAGATGACAAAACTTTGCCGGAGATGATGAAGGGAGAATAAAAAATACTAACTGACGGTTCTCTTAAACGGTAAGGTGGGCGCAGCATTTGCACCCTTTGACGTCATGAGAGAGCTTCTGGCAAGAAAGCTGTAACTTGACGATCTCTGTTCTGCGTTTCAGGCAGAAATATTTACAATCGAAAACTAATAACGATTTTGACTGATTGAAAATCAGGGGTCCAAGGGGTAGTTGATCGTATTTCGCTGAATGGACATTCATACTGATAAATAGACATTAAAATACAAACCGCTGAATCTGTACATCGGATGGATAAGAGGACACTGGAGAATCCAGGGCAACGAAAAACCAGATAAAAGGCTCGAGAAGCTACTCTCAAAAAACTGCTCCTTATTTTGCCAAATTTATACAATAGTTTCTCCAAAAAAAATAAGAAGCTGAACTCTTACGCTCTGGAAAAACTGATATTCAAATGAAAGTATCGGAAAAGGTAACTAAAATACTTTTCCAAACAACTTCTCATGCCTTTGATTTCAGGCTACGAACTGACTCAAACCTCAAACCATCACTGCTCCATCCCTCACCGAACACCACGCGAGCGAAGCCGCAGGTTAGTATATCTATATTATGTTATATATCATAATATCTATATTATGTTATATATCATAATATCTATATTATGTTATACTCGTATAATCAAAACTTAACATTAATATGTATTTTTTTAATCTTTAAAATTAATTATGTTAAATATTAGGTTTTACCTTTTAAATCTGCAATAGTAAGCAGTTTTCCAACGATAATTTTTGTATTTTTGAATTCATCTAAAACAGCCTCACAGAACGTTGCAAGTCCGACAATTTGAATTAAACTGTACATCCAGGAGAAAAACAGCACTATTCTAATAAAATCCTGTAAGGAAATTATGCATTTTTCAATATCAACACAGCATAGTAATATACTTATCATAATACTCACTAATCTCACAAAAGTAAATAAATGATAAAATCCTTCATGGTAGTTTTAACAGAAGGCGTTTATTTTTTATTAATTTAACTTTTTGTACATAATGTTATTTGTACATTGGCGGGCTTATTGCCAAATGGTAATTTCTTCCAACCAACCAATAAAATAAAAGTTTTATTTTTATAATTCAAGTTACAGAACATATTTAAAAAAAATGATTTAAAGCTAAAGATATATTAAAATAGAAATAAACGTTTTTGTTTATAAATTACTTTAAATCGAATCTATTACTCAATAAGAAAAAGAAAAAAAGAGGAAAGAGGAAAGAGGAAAGAGGAAAGGAGGAGAGATTAAGGAAGAGAAAGGAGATGTGTCTTCAGACGTGATTTAAACAGAGATACTGTAGTAACATCTTTGATAGTGGATGGAAGATGATTCCACAGTCGAGCCGCATGGACACTATATGAGTTAGAGAAGAAAGAGGATTTGTGGATGGGTATTAAGAGAGTGCCTTGAGAATTAGAACGAAGAGGTAAACAATGAACTGATAAGCGTTGAAAATTTTCACGCAGGTATATAGGAGCTTTAGGACTATGAAGTACATTGAACAGAAGTGAGAGGGAGTGATAGTCTCTCCGCTGTCTAATTTTGAACCATTTCAGTTGCCTACGATAGTCAGAAATGTGCTCATATTTCCTAAGACCAAAAATGTACCTTCTGCATGTATTCTATCGCATGGGGGGTAAAACCAAAGGCTACACTTTGGATATATGCAGCAATAGTAAAATCTGTAGTCAGTTATGGATGCCATAAGTAACGCGTGCTCGCTAGCCTAGTTTATTTTCTAGAGTGGTATCCAATCTAATATAAATTTTAGATATAAAGCACTAACTTTGTGGTTATAATAAAATAAATAAAACAACATGGTTTTTAACCAATTTTTTTTCTACCGACTGGTTTCAAATATTTATATTCTACTCCCACAGTTAATAAAGCAAACCCACCTAAACAATGGAGGCGTATTCTTTTTGTAAATTATATTTTTCAAACAATTATCTAATTCCCCACCATAAAACATTAAACCGGCATTCTACACAACTAATAATATAGGAACATTGTTAAAAAATCACAAAGACAAAGTCCATAAATATAACATATATGGGATAAAACAATTAAATTGTAATGATTGCGAATTAATCTACATTGGTAAAACTAAAAGAAACTTTAATCTTAGAGTAAAAGAACACTTAAGGTGCTTAAATAATAATATTTTTTCTGAATTCGTAAACAATCTGATAGAAAATAATCAAAACTTCAATAAAGACACTGGATTAAAAGCACTTCACGTTGAAAATAAAATATTACAATTAGACGACTTGGAAATCTTAGAAAAATAACCGATTCATAATAAAAAAATATAAAAAAATAACCAAATAAACAATATTTCTTTCAGTCCTCTCCTGTCTAGCTTCAAAAATATTGATATCAAATTACCACCCCTCCAAGGAAAAAAATACTTGATTTATTGGTGGAAAAAAAAACAATGAAAAATTATTGGTGAAAAACAAAGTTGTTTTTTTAAAAATTATTATTAATAACAAATAAAAATACAATATTACAACTAAATACAATTTTTTACATTTATTAAGTACATATATTTACATAAACGTTTCCCATTGCGTAAAAGAAATAAATAATTCTTGTGTACATAATGGGGAGTGACATCTTACAATAGTTTATTTTATTTTAATTCATAATATTTGTAGGATAACACATATAAATTACAAAAAATTATAAACGATGTTTTTAATCAGTGTTACACAAAGAAGAATTAAAAATGTAACTGTTCACTTCTTTCTTAAATATATTGTATTCCTGACTGTACTTTTTACTATTTTTTTTCATTTCATTAAAGAAAAATATTTCTCTGTAAGTATAATGATGTTGTGCTGTAGTTGTTTTTAATTTAGAAATTAAGATATTACCACCTGTTCTAAGTCGCGTACTTACGTTTTGTGACCTAGAAATACTACTATTTATTTTATCTTTATGTATTTGAAGCGAACAATTCTTTTTATATGGCAATTTTGTTTTAAAAATCTTCAATTTCTTAAATAATTGAACAGTGGGAAAAGTAGACCATTTAAAAAAAAAAACTTTTACAATTAATTTTTGTATTTTTTCAACCGATAAAATATTTGTTTTAAAAGCACCGATTATTCTGTATTGTAATATGGATTTTTTTATCATATCCATTCTGTTTATGCTTAAAAACTCACATTTCTTTCATTCTTCTATCTGTTGATTCACAAAAGTAATACTATTCAAAAATGAAATATTTAAAAAAATAAAAAATAAATTATGTTTTTTGATTTCGTCGTTAGTAAAAATAAAATGTGCTTCTGACAAAATTTTATACAAATCACAGGGATTATTTTCTTAATATGAATAGAAAAAAAAACGTTCTCCAGAAAAATTCACGTCTAATTAAAATTGTTAACTTACACGGTTAGCAGTGGTGTCCATTAATTGAGATATACCGGTAATGATAAATAAGATTAGGGGCATAGGTCCAAAGAGCAACTGGAATATAAGAAAACCTTTTTAATGTATAAATACGTACAAGGTTATATTAATAAAAATAATAATCCAATTCCATTCCAAAAGGCAATTAAAAGAGTTCAATCACTGTTCAATAGTATTATGTCTAAGTACAAGTAATACAATGGAAGTCTTATATTCGTGCAATGAGGCAGAAAGAGCCAAGATCAGTTTTAATTATATTTCTAGCACTCATTACTTTTTTATTTTAATGTAGGGTGAGTGGTATGGTAATCCGACATGCTACAGTATTTGGACATTCTAAATCTAATTGTAAAAAAAATAATAAATGTAATGCGTTCGTTTTGAGAAAAAACATTTAAAAAGTGTCAGTCAGTTGACAGTGGAGATAAATTCAAACGTTATCATATTTTTGACCATTAGATTTAGAGTTTTCATTTACTATAGAACCCACCCTATGTATATATGAACTTAAAATTTAATTTAGTTTTGTTCTTTCGTTCGATTGCAATTGATGAAACAAGTTACTAAATACTTAGTAATTAATTAATGTTAAGTTTTTCTTTTAGTTCCGTGCAAAATTTTGATTTTCCTTCTTCAATGATGCTACACCCAAATCGAAGTCTTGGCCTCCTTCAACTGTTGTCTCTAATTCCGCCTGTCCTTAGAAATCGTTTACCGATTTGCAACATGTATGTAGAAGCCATGCGGCGTCTTTTTTTACGTCATCCTCCACCACAGCCTGAGTCTTCCGATCCTTTTTTTACCCCTTGGATGCCCAGTCATGATTCTTTTAGGTACTCGCGCATTTGGCATTCTTTGTTCATGTCCAGAACATCTCAATTAGAGCAGTTTTGCTACTAGGGGCTCCATAAATGCTGCAGAATATTTTTTTAAAGGAAAAAATAAAAAAACATTTTAAGTGAAATGGCAACCGCTTGGCTAACACTTTTCTTCTCAAATAATAATTTACTGGTAAAATAGATTATTTGAGCATGATAGAGTCATTGGAATACGACAGGTGACTAGAAAGGTCAAGCAACGTCTAAACTAATGGAAAATCGATTATTCATTAGTCACCCATTTATCGGGATATTAAACGATCGTAATCGCATGAATGAACGAAAATGAATGAAATTTTCGTCTTACACCTTAATTAACATATAGATTTTTGTTTATTTCTGTGTGTGAAATAGAACCAGAATCCTGGAAGAGTGTTTGCCACTCGATGGCTACACTCGGATAAAAATCGAATTAAATTAATCAGAGCGGTGCATTCGTCTACCATAATTGATGTCCTAGGTTCAATTTCTGGCAGGGTTGATTGATTTCATAGATGGTCTAATTTGACTGTTCTTGGACTAGCACCAGAAATTGCAATGAAAAACACACCACAACACCCAGACCAATTGAAAAAAAAAATCTTTCTTGGATTTCTTTCTTGCAACTGGCGGGAATCAAAGCCACGCCAGTCTCACAGCTAGCCGTCTAACCAACTGCGCCACGGAGCTGTCAAAATGCGTTGTTATATTGTAACATACATTCTTGACATTTGTTTAGTTTAAATACATAGTATACTTATTGTTTATTTATTTTATTTATTTATTTGACACTTTATATACATATACATATAAGGGCGGGCATATTGCCTTAAGGCAATTTCTTCCTACCTACCCAAACCGTTCAGTTTGAGAAAATTATAAATACATGGTCCTATTGAATCTTACAATTTAATACAAAAATTAAAAGCAAAGATTAACAAAAATAAATATATGAAAAAAATAATTAACGCTATGCTATGAAGAGAGGAGAGGAGATGGGAAGGAAAGAAGAAGGATAAAGGAACAATTTAAATATTAAGATAGTGACATTTCAATCTTGACTTAAATGTAAATAAGGAAGGGGCGTCTCTAACATTAGTGGGTAGATTATTCCACAATCGAGCAGCTACTACTGTGAAAGAGGAGGCAAGAAAATTAGAGCAATGACAGGGTATTAAAATGGTTCTCTGGTTACTAGAACGAAGAGATAGTCCGTGTTGTGAAAGAGGTTGGATGAGCTCTCTCAGATAAACAGGCGAAGTGGGATTATTTAAAATATTGTGAAGAAGTGATAGAATGTGAATGTTTCTTCTATGCCTGATACTGAGCCAGTGTAGTTGCGTGCGATACTCGGTTATGTGGTCAAATTTGTTGACGTTGATACTTACTATAATGTTAAACCTGTTGTTGACCAGTTCTAGATTATCCAAATTCTTCTTATGCACTTTCATTAGGTTATCAATGTTACAATATTTCGTATATTCTTGAATTTGTTTCTGATTTATTGACGCGCATCCCAAAATACTCCTTTTTACTTTGCATATGAAAACATCTCGGTTTTTATTGTATTCGGGCTTCTCGTAAAGCTGACACAACGAGTGATTTACGACGTACTCGTAAGAACTTATTAAATTTAACAACAAGCAACATTGAAATACGGAAAAATCATTTATTACGTACATTGTCATTTCTGCGAAACTGATCAGAAAGGATATAATATCAATATCTTTATAATTCAATGCCCAAAACGCAAGTTGAGAAAACATAAATATAACTTCTATTAAATGAATTGTTGTGTTCATTATGTTGCTATTGTAAACAAAAGCGTTAATTTTAGGCAAAATTTGTTCTATTTGCATAAAGTTTTTCAGGATTTTCATAAAATTATTTGAAAAAATATTCATACCGAGAGAGACAACTGTATGGATGCAACTCGAGACTCCAGCCAATGTGGCAACGATGTTATTAATCGGGTTATTTGAAGTATTCTTTATTCTTTCAAATATGTTATACACATTTAAAACAATCGGACAGGCGCACAGTAAAATATAATATATTTTCGTCGGAAAAGACAAAACAGTCAATCTTGCTCCAACGTTAGAGAAACCTTTCGTGCCTAAAAACGCATGAAAGCATCTTAACGGGTTTATTTTTCTGTTAAATATTTCACCATTTTTAATAAACATATATTTAGATCTTTTGCTGTAAACTATTGAAGAAAAAAGTTTTCCCAAGCGTGTTTTTACCATTACGTTAAACCTTCTAACACTGTTATACCTCGATATTTAATAAAACAGTATTAGCGTCTTTTAACTAAACTATTTCACTATGTATGATTGATTCGTTTATCGTAATATCAACATTTTATAAGTAATTGCTTTTTAAAAAATTCAACAAGGGCAATATACGAGTACGTGTTTGTATTGTCAGTTTATTTAGTAAGTAGGTTTTAATATGAAAACAGTTTAATATCTTTAATTTATACACGATCTTTTAATTGGGTAATACATTTATGTTTGTAACTGAAAATTCTTGATGGAAGTTCATTGTAATTTATTATATAAATAAAAGACGAGTGATACTTTAATCCACAAATTTGGAATATCCAGTGACCGGCTTCATCGCTTTCGCGACATCTTCGAGACTGGTATCTTTATTGAGGAGATCAATGTATTTATACATCCTGTATCCTGTATTTATCCTTACCCCTGTTTTGTGTAAATACATTGATCTCCTTAATAAAGATACCAGTCTCGAAGATATCGCGAAAGCGATGAAACCGGTCACTGGATATTTAAAATTTGTAGATTAAAATATCACTCGTCTTTTAATAAATTTTAATTAGGTGTTGTTTTACTGTGGAAAAAAATAATTATTAATTTGATTAATGCCGATCAATTATTTGTTGGTGATGTCATTCAAATCACCCCTAAAAGAGTTCGTTTTTTCCCTTCTCTTTAATTTTCCTTTCCCGTTTGCGACCAACAAGGAGTAATAGGTTTATATTATCAATGTTTGAGTATGTCCAAATGCTTGCAGACTGGCTGGATTTCCTTCTTAGGAAGTTATTCATTTTAAAATTTATTTCAACAGAGAGGGAAAACATTTTTGACAAGGGAATATGGAAGTCTAGGCATTTACAGGGCTTATGACCTGTCATTGGCTGGTTTAAGTGGCCACTTTACACACTGTGTAACATTCACCATTCTGCCCATGTTTGAACATCCATATTTCCTCAACTCTTCCATCTGTTGACTTTTGTGAAGAAAAAGATCTGAAACCTTTATCACGTGGGTAAGATTCACCCGGCTGAACCAAATCACCTTCTAGGTAACTTCTTCTTTTACCAGGTAGTTAATTCCACAATGTTCAAGTATGTCCAAATGCTTGCAAACTGGCAGCCAATAACAGGTCATAAGCCCTGTAAATGCCTAGACTTCTATATTCCCTTCTGAAAAATGTTTTCCCTCTCTGTTGAAATAAATTAAAATAGATGTATATTATGCCCATAAACATGTGACTTAAATTTATTTTATTAATTAATTTATTTATTTTGACATAAGCGGCATAAATTGCCTTTAACATGTATTAAACATAAATACGAAAAAAAAACATATAAAATACATAACAAAAAATGATAAAAATTGCATAACTATAATAATAATAACAAGTAGGTAAATACACATAAGCAACCAAAAATATGGACGAAAAATACATAAATATGAAAAAGCAAAAAAGAAGAACATTTTTAAATATAAAGAAAAGTTTCAGAATTATATTGCGAGAGTAAAAAATAAATCAGACTTGTTTTATAACTATCAAGTCCAGAACCAAATATATCAGCCTTGTCCTCATATTGATTACCATATCTGTGGGGCCTAGGGATAGGCAAGTGCATGTATTAGTTGGTCCTAGAACTTGCAGAAAAAATAGGAGATCTGTGGCGGGTTTGTCGACCAGGTACACGGAAACACACCAACTCTAGCAAATCTGGACAGTCAAAGATTGAATTGATTACTTTATAAAGTAATATAAAGTCATTTAAGATTCTTCTATCGGAAAGTTTTAAAAGATTTGCTGAAGATAAATAATTGATTCTAATCAAATAAAGCAGCTGGAATTTGTAGCTTAAAATTAATAAATTTTAGAAATTTCTTCTGGATGCGCTCGACTGAATCAGAATGTACACTATAATGGGGTGACCAGACAGGAGAAATATATTCTAAACGACTTCTAACCAGGGAGCAATAAAGTGACTTGATTGGTGTGATATTTTTTTTTTTTTTATTTGCTAGAAACTGCTACCAATCTATCCTTCTTTCTTTTCCACATCCGCTCCTAAATGGAGCATGTGGACATTACCAGTTGCCTCCAGGAGACCCTATTGCCAGCCAGCACTCTCGCTTCTTCCCATGTCAATCCAGCGCCCCTTAGTTCCGCCGAATAAAGTCTAAAGATCGTCATTAACGGCCTTCCAGGACGGCGTGATCCCGCAGGTTTAAAAAAGAGGCAAATAGGGTTTAGGTTCTCTTGAGGCATGCGCAGCACGTGTCCAAGCCAGGTACACCTTCGCATCCTCAAGACGCTCGCTATAGAAGGCTGCTGCGTCCATTCTCGGACTTCAATGTTAAATCGAACCACCTTAAACTCTTCTCAAGCACTTACTCTCAAAACTTAGAAGTTTGGTGTTTTGAGCTTTGGTAAGGTGCCAAGATTTGCACCCATATAGGAGAACTGGTATTATACAAGAGTTGAATAATCGGCATTTCGTTTTGACCGAGTATAGATTAGAGTTCCAGACAACACGCATCATGTTAAAAGTTGCTCTAGCAATCCTAGACGGGTTGCGAGCTCTTTATGCATACTTCCATCCTTAGTTATGTGTACTCCCAAGTGTTTAAAGCTGCCAACTTTCTCAATCCTCTGTCCATTATTATAGAGAGGCTAATTAGAGTCAGGACAGGATTTTTTGCACATAATCTGAGTCTTTTTTGTATTAATATTAAGACCCAGACGAGTTGAGTTTTCCTGCAGTGTGTCAACAATTTCCTGAAAATCACCAACAGACTTTTCAAAAAGGACTGCATCATCTACATATTCCAAGTCGCAAAACTTTAGGGGGAAGTTCACTTCTATACCTCGATCAGGTGGTATTAATTTGCATTAGATAAAATCCATCTGTATGATGAATAAGAACGGTGCAAGGACGCAGCCTTGTCTCACTCCAGTGGAGACCCCGAACAAATCAGTCAAAGAGCTACCGATTCTCACACGACAATTGCTATATCTGTGGAGTGCTTTTATAACAGCAATAATCTTGGGAGGAATACCATACGCATCGAGAATTTTCCAAAGAGATGGTCGATGCGGAATATCAAATGCTTTCTCGTAGTCAATGAAGCAACACGCTAGGGGTGAGTTCATTTCATTGCTCTATTGGAGAATGCATAGTATGTTATGGATATGGTCCACACACGACTTACTGGGAAGAAAAAAACCAGCTTGGTTGACTCTCAGAATCTACAGTACAGGAGCTCGTATTCTGCCCAAGATTATGTGTGCAAGAATCTTTCCTGGAACGCTCAGCAAAGTTATTCCGCGGTAATTATTGCACTCTAAAGGATCGCTTTTCTTGTGAAGTGCAATGATCGTACCATTAATCCAATCCCTCAGACAACTCTCTTTATCCCCGATTTCGGATAATAAAGTATGCATAGGCTCAACAATTGCATCCAAGCTACTTTTTATCAACTCGGGACTAATTCCATCTTCACCCGGCGCTTTCCCATTCTTCAGGCATTTTATCGCCTTGATGATTTCATCAGTGGTTGGAGAATGGTCAAGGATATTGACTGCTCTAGGGATGTTTATATGAGCAGCCTCTGCCGAAATATCGAATAGGTTCGAGGGAGGTGGGCGATTAAGTACCCCACAGAAATGATTCTTCCAAATGTCGCACACTCGTTCTACATTAGACTCAACCACCCCACTGGGATTGCGAACAGGACCTGGGGACAGTGTTGTCTTGCCACATACCAACCTATGCAGCAATAAGCAAAATAAAAATAACAGTTAGGCACAATACTCGCATTAAATCATATAAAATTGAAAAAATACACAGTTTTTATAACATGCTCTTTATTGTATTGAAAACATTAAATTTAAAATTATATATACAGATCTTTTCTCGCAAGAAAAACAACAACAGCGTAATAATTAAAAATTCCAAATAAATTGAAAATACACGTAAAATTGACAGGAAACATATTACAGGCTAGAATATTTGGCTTACGAAGCATTAGTGTCTTTAAAAATCTTTTTACAAATCCTTTCTCATCGTTATCTGCAAAAAAATTTAATATTTTATTAAATTGCGATGCAAAAGAGAAAAATCTTTTTCCAATAAAGTTCACTTCAGGACTATTTACAATTTTTTTCGGATGCGTTTAACATCAAAGTATGTTTGTGCATCAACACATCTCAGCCTTAAAAAAACAGACTTTGTTAAAAGTGTTTTTTTTTTTTTTTTAATTAAAACAATTTTATTTTCCTATCTTAAAATTATTTTTTTATTGCGAGAAATTCGAAAATTTAGTGTTGAATAATAACTTTGTGATATTTCTTCAGCGGAAATAAAAACATTGTTTACCATCAAAGGCGCTTTACAAGAGTGATTATAATCATTATTTAGTTTGGCTTTAGGTTTAAGTTAAAACTTTGAGTACAACAATTTGTTAATAATTGAAATATTTGTTTTGTAGTATGGTGTTTTGAACTTTTTTGTTCCAAAATTTCTATAAACCATAATGTTTTGAATTTCTCAATTTTTTTCTAGTCAAGGCTGGACTCTACGCTCAAAGGTCAATCAAGATTAAAATTTATTGAAACAAAGAGTGAATGCATTTTTCATCAGGAAATATTAAAGTCGATTTGTGTCTTCCATAGCTAAGGATTTATTAATATGGTTTAAATAATAGATCAGTTTTAAGTTTTCTTAAAAGAATTGGCATGAAATGTTTAATATTGTATTAAATTGAAATATAACGTGTTGCTTTACGTGCCTCGGTCGTTTGAAAATAACATTTTCCCAATTATTTCTCTGGTAGTCCTGCATGAAGCCTGAAGACCTTCGCACGATGATGCAATGGCAAAAATTATATAAATATGGCGGAAAAACCAAACCAAAATGATGATTTGTAAGTAAATAACCTAAAAACATTTTAATAAAAAGAAGATAATATTGTTTAAATCAGTTTAGCTCAGTGCCACATTGTAGCGTTTATTAACAAGACAAATTCGAAAATATAAAAGTTCCCCAGTAACCATGTTTGTACATGGTTATATATTATTAGTTATATATACATATAAGGACGGGCGTATTGCCTTAAGGCAATTTCTTCCTACCAACCCAAACCGTTCAGTTTGAGAAAATTACAAACACATGGACATATTCTAGGTAATTAATACAGAGTCTTAAAATTTTATGCAAATTTGAAACAAACGTTAACTAAATATCTACACTATATTATGAAGAAAGAAGAGGGGATGGCAAGGTGTAAGGAATGTAGGTATATTGTTGGTGACAACAATATATGTACAGTCGTTTGCAAGCCCACACAACTTGGCAAGTCTTTCTAGATTTGTCTCTCCTAGCAAACAGTCGTATATTTAGAGCTCAACTTAGTAATAATAGTAATTAATAATAAACCACGGTCAACGTCAATATAAAAGTGTTATTACTGATCTTCACGACCACCATAGTGCACAACAGAAGGTAAGAAGAAGGAGAAAGAAAAAACTAAAAAATAGTGACATTTCAATATTGATTTAAATGTAAATAAAGAAATGATAAATGATACACAAAATCTGAAAATTAATAAAAAGGTAGCTTATTAAAGCGCTGATATATTAATGGGAAATAAAAACATGAAATTATGATAGATATGCAATTGAAAATTTAAAAGGAGTAACTCGTTTATTGATAAAAAAAACATTTCTATTTAGTATGAGTGAAACCGATAAAAAGACTCGTGGTCTTTAAAACGAGTTTCTGGTATATGGAGGAAGTTTTTTTTTTGTTTTTCTTTTTTTTAGAGGAGGAGATCAATGCTGTGCAAGCTCTTGACGTCACTGCAACCTGTAAAGATCTATTGTGACGGATACCCGTGAATAGTTCTCGCCCTCCAAGCCCAGGTCTCGAAAGATCCTGGATACTGTGTGGAAAGCGAGAGTTCTTATTTTGCTAAATCTCAGATCCGCAAAATACCGGGCAGTTAGGTAAAAGGCGAGCTCTTTAATGTCCGCAGATTTAACCAGTAAACCCCCTAGGATGAGGCTCCACCATGGAGGAGGTGCTTTCACTGTTAAGGTAGTATATCCAGGTTTCTGCACTTGTTTAACTCAAGCAAAATGGGTCAATTCCGTTAATAATTACAAAAAACACCCAGACTTGAGAAAAGTCATATTTAATTTCAATGGTCATTGAACCCAGATAACCAGTATTTGAGTTTTTCTCTTGACTTTTTTAGCCTATTTAATGATAAGTGTATCGCTATTATAAAACCACATTCTTACCATTTCAGCAAATACAGCCAAACTTATAATTATAATCAATACAGAAGGAATGAGGCCGAGAAGAAGCTAAAATAATGAATGCTCAGATTAGATTATTGAGTAACTAGTTTTGTAAATAATCAATGTTTTCGTATAAATATTACAAAACTGCTAATTTTTAAATTGAAACACAATTACATATCAAAACATATTTAAAATACTACCATTCTCCCGGAAATGATAACAACTTCATTTTCAATTATTTAAATAATCTTGTAGTATTTTTTAAAAACTATTTGTAAATAAAGCTATGTTATTTCATCCCAGAGTAGTTGGAAATACTTGACTTTTAAAATTGGATAAGTTTGATTTTATACTGAAAAAGAACTAGAAATTGAAAAAAAAAAACTAATCTAGAAATTGCATCGAGAATGACGCGTCGAAATTTAAAGTCACCATGACTTACTATTTCGGAGGAGTTCTTGTGACGGACAAACAAACATGCAGGTATTTTCTGTTTTATAGGATATATCTTTCTTAATATGAAATTATTTGCAATGCATAAAACTAGAAGAACCTCGCAGTGTCACATCAAATCAAATCAAATACTTACTGTTATGCTGTATTTCTTAACCAATAAATCCATAATATCCATCAACTCCGTGTAAATTAATTCTACAGTATAAATATTGGTATTGTTGAATTGATAAAAGTCGCTTTCTGTACGTAATACTTTCTTATTTAGTAAATTCATAATAACATCGTTGTTGAGAAGTAATAGCGACCTATCAAAGTGCTTGATAAGGCTTTTATTAAGCACGTTTATGAAAGAACTCACAATATTAGTCAAGTTACAAAATTGGAATATTATAAAACTTATCGTCAAGATGAAAAATGAAAATAAAAATCCCACAAAAAGAATGAAGTTTTTAGATGGAAATGTATCCAATTGCGCGTAATAGAAAAACCCAATCGAATAGGTGGCAAGTAAAAAAAAGCATTCTAAGAAATGTACAAATAAATTATGATAATTATTATTGTAGAGATATGCATTTTGATTTGGGAACATTATTTCTACTTCGTCCAGTTTTTTGAGTAATTTGAAAGATATAGTATTCGAAAACACATTGGACAACCAATAAAAAGCAACGTTTATTATCCCGGTTATAAAAATCAAAGAATTTATTATTAGGAACAGTTGATCGGACGTTTTTTTAAGATCGCGTATTAAATTGACCAATATTAATAACATGCCATACGACGAAGTTAAAAAAAACACAAAGCATTGACATTTTGAGATAAAACTTATTTTTGTGATGGTGCTTCCACTTATTCGATAAGTTCGTATTCCAGCGACAATATTGATAAATTTAAATGGTTCCAGAATTTTCTGGAAAGTGTCCAAGGTTTTAATGAAATAAATGTCGTCTTTCTCAAAATACAAAACCGCCATCGTTAACTGTCACGCCATCAAGATTTTGGTAGATTCGATTCGCTGATATTTGAAATCGACATGTAAATAATTGATGTTAGCCTCTAAAATCTATCGATTTTACACCATTAGAGTAATTGGTTACTATATTAAATAAGTATGAAATAGCATGTCTAATAATTGATAGTTGAATAAATAAGGTAAAATAATTCAATGCTGTTTCCTTGTATCGGAAGTTACATTTGGAAACATTAAGCCTTTATAAATAGAACAATATTATAAGCCGTAATAGACACCAGTATGTGAATATAATATTAAAAGTACAAAGATATTATAGGGTAAAAGCACCAATGAATGACCGTTTATGGTTCAGTTTGTAGTGAAAACCACATTAAAGGTATAAATTTCCTTATTTAAGAGTACAGAATAAAAGAAAAAAAAAACATTAATTTTTCTAAGTACTTTTACTTTTTTATTGAAATACAAGTATTACAATTATAATTAATATTACTCAATAAATAGCAGAATCACCAGTTGATGACTACTATTACCCCAGTAAAAATAATACTCAGATTTAGTTACATCATAACATTGTAAAACACCCTAACACATTAGAATATGGATATATTCAAATAACTGCATAAGAAATAGCATCAAATAAAACACTTACCACACATTTCTTTATAAAAACACTATCAATCTCAGAACAATATGTCCTCTTGCCCATACTGATCTTTGTGGTTTCGGATATAACCGGGTTTAAAGAACAACCTGTATTGTGTTTTATTAACCAATGGTCATTTACTGGGGGGTGGTCATTTACTGGTGCTTTGACCCTATTTATGAGTGTTATATTTGGTTTTAATCAGTGTTGTATTTTAATATTTTGCTTGGCGGTACCCAAGAACGCTTAACTGACGGACATTACACGTGACACGTGTATGACAAAGACGAAGCTTTACAAAGCCGAATATAGCCGAAGGTCTCTTTCTAAATGCCGACGCACGATATATAACGCCGGGTACTGTTCATATGTACACTCTCACATCACTTTCAATATAATTTTTGTTTAAATTCTATGATTTGAAAATAAAAATAAAATTAAATAAAAGGAGAAAAAAAAACTTTCAATCCACAAAATTATTATACTCTGGTTTATGTAATACTAGTAAAAAAAGACAAAAATTAAATTTCATTTTAACTACAACATACATAAAATAAATACAAGAGCATCAAATAATATAACTTGCGAACAACCTAGGACCTAGAGAAAAAGAAACAGTTTTTTGTATACAGCAAATACATTTTTACAATTCACTTTCTAATGATCTATACAAAACATGTACCGTTAAACGTGACAATTTTGCCCAGTTTTAACAAACTTTTACAATATCATATTTTTTTTGTATAGGACTACTCCTATCCATTTTGTTGAATAGTGATACTAATTATTCTGAGCATTTTAACAAGTACAAAACGTTTGCTTTTCTTTTATTTATGTAATTTCAGAAGACAAAACATGCTGGGCAAAATTATCTCCACTTGTTGACAATTTTGCCCACTTGGTAATTAACTGTTATTTTTGGTTTTATCATCCTTATCATATGGTTTATTAGTAATTTTCGGGCGAAAAAAAATGTTTATGTTTAAACAATAGCATCATTGAGGCATCACCATTATAAAATCAATGAAAAAAACCGGTGGGCAAAATTGTCAACTATTTCATAAATTTTTCTATACAATGTGAATTTGTGGGCCAGGGTTGGCACATAATTAGATTTTAAACAAAACCAAAGGAGTTTATCTCTAATCCTTTTAATTTGTTCGTGTTTGACTATGCATAAGCCAATTTTTTTTTTACAAACCATTTTCGTTCTGATGCGATTTTCGTAATTAAGGGAGCTTGCCCCCAAAACGATTTTTCTTTAAATGTGTATGTAGAAAAAAAAAGATCTTTATTTTTTTGTACAGCAGTGCAATTGTTTGCTAGATTACGTATACTTTGAAATTGTATTTTGTGTACAGAATTCATAAAATTTTGTATGTTTTATTTTCTTCTTAAGACTGTTAAAAATTATTATACAAAAAACATTTAAGATAAAAAAACAAGTTTTCATAATTTCACAAAAAGCTGGCAAATTCAATAAATAAAACTTTCTAAATTGTGGTCGGATATTCTTACATTTTTAAAAATGGTTTAAATTATTTTTGAATGGTAAAATTAAAATTGGTTTTCGTAAAATAATTTTTAATTAATTAACAGAAAATTTATTTATTTATTTATTTATTTATTTCATTTTATTTGGGATTTTTACAGCTATTACAAAAACAAAATAATTAGAAAAATCTTAACAATACTAAAGCCAATTAAAAAAATCCACTGTAAATATAATGACACATAATATATAAGAAAAGAAGTTTAGTAATTTTATTTGTGTGACGTTTGTATTCATGTGTATGTGAATGTGTGTATGCGTGAATGAATGAGGGAGAGGATACATGTGCGTGTGGGAATGAAAGAGGGAGAGGGTGCGTTTGTATGGGTGCGTAAGTATGAAAATAATATATTTGCTTAAAACTTGTAAATTGTATTAAAAATGGTACAATAAAGAGCTTAGTAAAAAGTTAGAAACCGTTTTGTTAAAATTCAAATGACGAAATGATATAAATCGTTTTTTTTTTTTTTTTTTTTAAGTATGTTAAATTTCAAAACCGTATTCTGAAGAAAAAAAGAGCATTTTATTTTTTAAATTTAACTGATACACATCGAATGAATAATGTGCGACGAGTCCTATACAATACAGTAGGTAATCACAAAATGCAGTAAATACGAAATAATGACAACAATAAAATAAGGATTGACAATACGCGAACGTTGATTCAAAACGAACACACAAATGCATATTATATGCACCTACATAATATATAAATAAGAATAACATATAAGTTTAATAGAAATGATTCGGATTATAAAAATCAGGTGTCACAAACAGTTGGCCCGCAGTACGGGGATACATAATTATATTAAAAGATCTTCTCACTATAAAACTTATATATGTTCAGGGATAGAGAGCAACGGAGAGGAGGATGCGGACAAAGACAATTTATTACCTATGGCAGTTTTGATAAATTTAATATTCTTGGTAAATATATCTATTTCGTTAAATTTCCTGTTATACGTATCCATAATACGGTTAATCGTAGCGTTTTCTTGCAGTTTTCAAGATTAACATTGAATTTATGAAAACCTTGACGCAAGATTACAAGTTCAGGTAAAGATCACTATGTTTCAATTAAATACATATACACAGCAATATCCTCAACTTGAGATCACACAAAGCTCCATTACGTTTGCGTCTTACAAATAACGTAACAATATTAAAATTGTGGTAGTTGATGCGCTGATAACTTAACCGACATAATAATTGTCATTTTGTGTATCAAAAGTGTTAAACTTTACTAAAACGAAAGCGAATTCTTCACCGTTATAATTTTAAGCGGATCAGACACTGTTTTTTCGTTTTCCTCGGCCGAAGATTCGGAGGCACGTTGTTCATATTCGTCGTAATGACTTATGATGAATGTCTAGAAATCTGTTGATTCATCAATTGAATAGGCATCAAAGTCTGTTGTTTCCGTGTCGCTATGGCATTTTTTAAATATTCTCCTCTATAAAGTGTAGGTATCTTTTGACCCTGATGGCAAAGAAAAATCGGATGGATTGTTTATCAATTGTTGTGTGGTATAAAAAGTTTAAATGAACAGAAAAACTAGCTTGTCATTTTCAGCGTGTATTTGAGTTGAAACCCCTATCAGATTTTTAAATCTTATTTGTTAAATCTTCGGCAAAAAATCTGATTTATGGGCCAGTTTGAACAAAACACCCTGTTACCTCGTTTAAAATCATGTTTTTGCCATTTACTTCATTTTCTTTTATATTTTCTACTTTGTTTTTTTCTACTTTCTTGGATAATGTTTTTCAATGTAGTATGTAGCGACAACTCTAGACGTGGGCAAAATTGTCAAAACACTAGCTAAGAAATCAAAGACAATTTTGCCCACTTAAATATCTATTGTGTTTGTTCAAATAGATATACAGAAATACGTTCTATAGCGTCTTTATTATGTATGCAATGAAATATATAAAACTTACTTGCCTCCTTTCAACACAAACTCCGCAACAACAAAAGTTTTGATAATATTTGTAGATATGCACAAACAGACCTTCAATTTTAACTTCAAATTTCTAGTGATCAACTGAAGCTGGCGGTAGACTAAATATTTAGTTTTGCCATGGAACCATCAAAATATACTTACCAAATGTAATTTTTATGATACCAGTAACTTTTTTTTAACTTAAAACTTGATTTTGTTAAGGATTTACGTACGTACTTAAAAAACACCTTAATAAAACAGTTCGTACAGCCCGTGTGACGAGTGATATGTTTTGTTTTTTTATCGAATTTTTATTTAAACTATTGTGTTATAATATATTATATACCCTCATACCAGCACTTTTGCTGATTGGGAATATTTCGTACAAATAAAATATGTAATATGTAAAGTTTAAAAACCTAGTATTTTGTCATAAATAATGTAATATATGTATTCTATATAAATACACATCAGCTTCCTTTCTAGCCCTTTAAGCTTTCTATTTATGGACTTCCGTTTTGAAAGCATGTTTTTTATTTTGCCTAATTATAAGAAGATTATTTTTGACAGCTCTTTTAATTTTTCCTTATTGTCTAATATATTTATTCCACTATTAATATGGAAAAAAACTAGTGTTTTCTATTACACGATTAGCGAAATTAGAAAAAAAAATCATTAATAAAAGTTGTATTCAATTATTATTCAGTTGTTGCAAAAATCAGTAATTATACATCAAAATAGCGACACAGTAAGAAATAAAAGCAACTAATGTATAGATGTAGGTAAAATTAACTGAAAAGGTGTTACAGGCTGTAACGTTTGGTCGACGAATTATTATCATCTTGTAAAATTTTGAAAGCTGACGTTTCTCAGTGTCACCTAAAAATAAATACATCAATTAGTACTGGCAATAGATTCTTGTATTAAAATAATTACTTTGTTTCGAAAAAAAAAGGTTTTTTGAGACATGGCACCATTTTTTTATGTAAAATCATTTCTTTAATCCGAATAAAACCCCCGTTTTCCTCATTACCTGGAATTTTTGGAGGGGCCCCACCTTTATATTGATTACTTTTCGATAACAATTTTACAGTCATGAATATGGTTAGGAGGGGTGAAAGTGATTATTTTAGCTTAAAAGAAAAATAAAGGTAAGGTTGTCGATGAGCTGAATCAGTTGAACACTCTTTATCATCTGTGGACGTATCATTTGATGGCCCACGCTGTGGCTTAAAGTCAGAGGTAGGGGTGTCAAAACAGGTGGAGGGAAGTAATCCATCGTAAAACGTAGATGATAGGGGAAAACGGGGATCATATTCGGATCAAAGATATCCTTTAATGTAAGAATCAGCAGGAATGATATCAGGGCCAATTTTCATGCAGGCGAGTGTTGTTTAGTCTTAAGATAAAAGCTTTTATGTCAGGTTTTGGCTAAATCACAAAGCACAGTACGAATACTTTATTAACTCTTAAAAGACTGTGGTAAATAATCCCTTTGCGCGCGGTGATGTAACATCGTGTTACCACTAGTAAAAGACGGTATATTCTAAAGTTCAGACATTTGAAAAAAATTAAAAACATGGAGACATACTGCTTAATAATTCCTTTTCCATAATTAATGCGAACAAACATATAACTAAGCCCTGTTTTAGTAAAAATAATTAAAAATCACAAATACGCCGCTCATGTTACGCGCGTGCGTTCCCCATCATTGTCATCAACCGACTGAAGACTAAATCTGTTCTAGACGACACCCGTCGCAGAAAAACGTTTTTATCTTCCTTGATATGACTTATATCTTCGTGCTCTCTCTTGTATACGGTATCTGTATAGATGTGTTGCTGAATTAGCGGATATTCATTCTTCGCGTAGAAAGGATAAATATTTTTTGTATCGACATTTAGCATAGTTATACAAATGTTACTTTCCAAATCAAGTGTGAAAATGTCCATTTGAGGATTACAAAAAATATGAAATCACATTTTTTTAAAATAAGAGAGATATATCAAGTCTTGTGTCCTTTGTCGACTAGTGTGACATCACAGCCACACAAGAGTTAAAGTAAATCGGTGTTTAAAGGTACTTCCAGGAAAAACAGGAAATATGAGTCATCTCAAATTTCATATCTCTTTAATATTTTTCTTTATGGTCGTCATTTTCTTGTAGCTTCACAGAGAATGAAACACCATATGCGGCCATCTTGACATACATGACTAGGCTTTTTTATTTACATTAATTCATCAAACGAGATGTGGAGACCACTTGATTAATTAAAAAAACAAAATAGCTACGCCCTTCGATTACGTCTGCTTTTGGCATGAGAAGACTCGTGGTTTGGGAAATACGGGACGAGAAGAGATTAGAGGTTGTAAGATAATAAGATAATTATTTTATTTACCAGTTTGGTGTGGTATTGGTGGAAAATTTAGTTTTTATGATTGTGGCAGAGTATGGCAGTAAAGCTGGTCTTAAATGCATTACTAGCAACTACTTATTAACATTTATTGGTTAAATATTTTGTTTCTGTGTGATATTAAACGAATATTTTAAAACTGGTCGTCCTCGTTCTACGCTACCATTTATTTTCGTCATATGTATATCTTTTTTCCCATTTTTTCATCATCTTATCTTCCAAAAAACTGAGTAGTGTTCAAAGTATAAAATATCTTGGAATAATTATAGACCAGTATATGAGATGGAATGAACAAATTGAAACTATAACTGCAAAAATTAAGCGCTTAATACATTTTTTCATCCCACTTAGAAATATACTTAAAGTCCCGGACTTGAAACACCTATACCATGCACTGGCAAATTCTGTGTTGACTTACGGTCTGATTGGTTGGGGAGCTTGCACAAAAACCGCCCTTGAACCTGTAGCAATTGCACAGAAATCTTTAATCCGAGTCATCTTAAAAAAAACATTTCGCTATCCAAGTGACTTGCTCTTCAAAGAATTCAGAGTACTGAATATTATTCAACAGTATATATTGAGAACGGTAGTGGTTACACACATAAAGAGAGACATTTACCCAAGCGTCAACCACAACCATAATACAAGATACTCTAATAGGGATCTGATACTAAGTTAAGGGGTCAACACTGTTCTGGCATCGAGACAACACTATAACGTAGGCAAAAAGGTCCATAACCTTTTGCCAGAATCGTGGAAAGACTGGAGTGTTGTCAAGTTACGGAAGGTGTTGACCTCGCTCTTTCATGACATTGGTCGTAGGGAGTCAGAAAAGTTGATGCATGCCACGGATTGGAGAACCTTACTGGATGTCAAAAATAAAATATAAAAAATAAGGAATAATTTAAAAAATATATATTTATAGATGACAACCATGAAGTTTCGCATAAATAAATTGTCTATGTTTTTATGAATGTATGTATTGTGTATGCGCATGGGTGTATGTACGTGTGTGTGTATGTACATGTGTATATATGTGTATATTTATATATACATGTGTGTGTATATTTATATATACATGTGTGTATATATGTGTATGTCTGTATGTATATGAATCAAAATGTGTATCCGAATAAGTTTAAATTTTGTTTGTCTGTGCTCTATATTAATTTGTTAAGTATTATAATATATTAAAATGTAATTGCCTAGCTTGAAACGGGGTATGTACCCTTGTTAGCTGGGCAAAGTGAATATGGAATTGTATTTTGATAAAGAGTGTGAATAAATAAATAAATAAATAAAATATGACGAAATCATATTTGTGATCTACTGTTTCAGGCATTTTAGCCACTTATAGGTCTCTTGTCGCAGATTATATTTTATCTGATTTAAAAAGGTTTTATTTCGATAAGAAGTATTTTATTTTTACTGGCAATTACATGAAATAGAACATCGTTGCCAAAAAATATTTTCACATGAGCCTTCAACAAAAATGTCTATCGGTCAGTAAAATAAAACTATTGTTTTCTCAAATCCAAGACATGTTACTTGAGAACTTTTACCCAGCGAACACAGCTTTTGCTCTAAAGTTTGTTGTTATGATAATTAATCAATAATGCAATCATTCGTAAAATATTTTAAAACGTTCGTTAAAATGATAATTAATTTTACCTATGTGAGGATAGAAAGCCAAAAGTCTTGTCACTGTAATTCTTGTGTTCATTGCATTGTAGTAGACTATTTCACAAGATGCTGCCATTGTAAATATGCTGAGATAGTGAAAGATAAACCACAAACTAAATAAAACTGCTCGACTCGATGACTGTAAAAAAATACCAACAAGTCAAAGATACATTTATAAAAACAAGATAAATTTATGAACGGGCATAAACTGTAAAAAGCAATTAACTTGCTTAATTTTTGTGGTTCTAGTTACATGTCATTGTACGTTTATTTACACTGACAATTAATTTAAGAGTAACTTACAAACGAGTGAAGTACGGAAAAAGAGATAACTGAACGCATTACAAATGGGAAAGGTCCCAGAAGAATCTGAAATTAGTCAAAAGCGTATTTTTGTTAGTAAAGTAATTGCTTTGATTTCGATGTATCAAAAATATATTTCCGTTTTTTTTTACTTTAAAAAAACAAGAACTTACTGCAACATCAAATCGACTGTTAGTTATTTCCAAATTATCCATTATTTTAGAGTACATGTTTTGAATGACACGAATATCTAATTTTCCAAACATTTCAACATCAGGTATTGTTATTCTAAATAGTGCATTCTTTAATGCGTAAATCAATGCATCATTTTGATGTCGATGCTTCACGGGAATGTCAAATAATTTACAGATACTAATGTTTAGAAGGTCATTGTAACAACCTATTATGTTTACTGTACTATAAAACTGGTGTAATATTAAATTTGTGGTTAGGTTGTATAAAAACGACCATAACATAAACCAAAAAAAATCCATTGTTTGTGAATTAATTAATATTTGTAAAGCAATTCCAATATTAAATAAACAATGTAGGAAGAAAATTATCGAGTAGGGTCTAGTCAAGTGATTAGTATTGCAAACAAAGCTGTTTGTATTCGGTAACATGTTTTCCATATCTACAAAGTTTTCAAGAATTCTTCTCGCTTTTTTAGGAGAGATATTTGCTATCCAGAATAAAACACATGTCAGAACACCTGTAACGTGTAAAATTCCACTTCCTAATATATATAATGCGTTTGTGTAATTAGTAGCATTGATCATCGAAAAGAGGATATAATTTAAAACAAAAACAAGGAAAAATGAACATAAAATGCGCTGTACAGTCAATAAAACATTTAGAATCCTGTTTTTCTGAAGCATTCGAAGGACACTTAATCCTAAAATGTAATAAAGATATTTAAATGGCTCAATGATATCGATAAACAAAAGACTAATAATTTCATTTTTTAATTGCACCATTATGACTAGAACTTTTTACGTGTATGTACTGTTCTAAGAAACCTTTTCTGATAAATACGAATAAGCCCTGAAATGACATTTACGTTTAAACTTGCAGCGTCATTTTAGTGATTACTTTTTACTTAACTAAATTAAGCAATTAATTAGTACCCAGTTATCATCTCTGACTTGCGTGTTACAAATACAAAAGGTTTTTTGAAGTCGTAATTATGAACATAAATATTTAAAAGAACACTTTCTATATTTTTAATTGGGTACTATTTAAAATATTAAGTTAATTTAAGGGTCCTCCTCATTAGGGAAACCTTTTCTGAGCAGGACTATACAGTGTTAAATATATTTTTTAAATATATTTTTGTCATGTCATTGATTTTTTTTTTTTTTCTATCCTAATTAACTTTGCTTTGATTGGAGTCTCTATTGATCACTGTTTATCTAATACTGGTAAGAAAATTAGCGCAGTTTGATAATAAATGTTGATAAAGCGAAAGCAATGGTTTTCGAAAGGAATGGAAGTGTAATTAAAGGTGAGATTAGTGTGTAAGGAGGTATTCTGAATCAGATAGAATAATTTGTGTGTCTGCTAAGGTATGTTTAATAGCGATGGAAAGACTGAGCATGATATTGAAAGACGGGTAAGTGCCAAGAACGAGAAATCTACCTTGGCAAACAAATGATTGTCACATTGGGCAATTCTGGCAGTTCGAAAATGAAATTCTGGTGCCGACCCTGATTATAGGAGCGAGGTATGGAATTGGAAAAAGAATAATTATGAAGTAGGTTGAATGCTGTCAAAATGCGATCTCTCAGGTGAATGTGAGGTATGTATATAAATATTATATATATACCATTTTATGCATATATGTTTATGTAAACATATATCGACATCCCATCTCATATCAATGTATATTAGAAAACCAACCTGTTTAGAGAGTTGATATCGTACGTGATCTGGTTGTTATTTTTGATAACAAACTTACATTTGAGAATCACTCTGATGACATACTGACTCGTTCACATAGAAATCTTGGTTTTGTACTTCGTACATGTCAGGTATTTAAAGATATCGCGTGTATTAAAATGGTCTACGTTGCGTATGTTCGCAGTTTGCTCGAGTATGCCCCTTCTGTTTGGTCTCCACAATATGTCACACATAAAGAAAAGTTCGAGAAAATTCAATGGACATTTCTTAGACATCTTAACTGGAGATGCAGGAATACCGATCTCAATTATATTTCTTCCTGCAAAAAGCACCACTTGCTTAGTTTAGAAGATCTCCGTCTACTATTAGACAAGGGGGTGCTTCATGACATACTTAGTGGACGCCTTGATAGTCCGGCTCTTATGTCGGAGTTATCACTAAATGTCCCTGGCTACCGCACCCCTCACACGTCGAGCTCTCTTTTTCATGTGCCAGCAGTTCGTACGAACTATGCCCAGAACTCTCCACTTATAAGTTTTGCTCGTGAATATAATTTGAACTTTCTCATTATTGATCCCTTTGATTGTACCAAATTAACATTTAAAATGCGCGTTTTAAAACACACTTCATTATCTTATACTTAGTTTCTATAATATAATCTTATTTTATCTCTAATTCTTAATATTTTATATATTTTTTTATTTTTGACACTTGTGCAATAATATTTACCCACAAGTCTATCCTCACTTTATTATAACACCCCCTCACCCACCCTCTCACACACTTACACTCACACAAACCCTCTAACATGTATGTATTGTACGAGTATTTTATGCATTTCAGTGGATATCTGTTATTGGTTTTATTCTCTGTATATTTTATTTGTTATATTTTTGTTACATGTATTACTGTTGATATCCCTAATTAATATAATCAGTAGAGTCACAGTGAGTAACATCTTGCTGCATTCTATAAAATGCTACGAACGCCAAATTGCATTCCACCGGTAACACTACTACTACTGACTAGTCCAACTCTTTAGCGTACTCGTCACGAAATGGGATCACACTCATAACGGTGTGATCGCAGCAGATAACGAGAGGATGAAAAGCGAGTTTCTGGCGCCCCAAAACCAAAATCAAATAGCAAAGGAAAGTTAACCCCGACAGACAAATCTACCAGAGAAGGCAACGGGAAACCACTATGGCCATTTTATTCTAGAAATCACTATGACAAGCACATCCAATAAGAAAAAAACCGGAATATTTTTGTGTTTAGGAAAAAAACCACTTCCATAACACGAGGAATAAATGTCAATTAAAAATTCCATTGACGAAACAATAATTTGTTCAAAGAGGGCCCATATGTTGTCTCTGAAAGCTGAAAAAAGGGGCAATGCATCAACAGGTGAGGGGTATCTTTAGGAATATCTGGAAGAGCTCGAAACCAGTGTTCTGCGTTCTCCTAGAAGCAAAAGCATAGTAAATAGAAAGGAAAAACATTTAAGTGACACTGCGGGTAGTTTTGCTCAAATAACGATCGTTCCAGAGTTGAAGGGTCCAGCTTTTATTTTTTTTTTAGGCAAAACTGAGCGGAAAATTCGTGAAATTGTGGTCTGTCTCCTCGAGTGTAGCCTACCGAGCCTTTTCGTCGCCAAGAATTCCGCAGTGTCCCCCTATCCAGCCGACGTACACGTTCTTGACTCTGCATCGTAGCTTCTGGATATCTGATCTGATGTCCATTATAATAGAGTTACCGAACTTCGGTCTGTTATTGCATAGACATCAGATTTGCAGTCTGTCAGGATCGTTATTTGCTTCTATCTGTTCGGTGGCTTCTTTAAAACATAGGTCAGGGCGTCTCTGATCGCAGAGTTCCGCCTGAAATACGGAGCGAAAATCGCCGAGTTTTAACTTTCTCGACGGCAGCTTTCTGACGCCATCGTAAGGTACAATAGCTGCACCTACTTTGCCGTCCAAAATACTGCCACCTGTGAAGATCCTTAACTCAACGAGTTTCGGGTCCTAGCTTCAGATTCTTGGAAAATTAATAAAAGGTTGGTTTGGTTTGAAGGACATTACTTTTTAAAAATATAGTGAGAAATAAAAAAAAAAAAGCTTTCATTAAATTGTTAATTTATTTATTTCTGTATTCCAAAAAAGTAACACGTATATTTTATATGATTATATACACGGTTTTTCAGGGGCAGACGTCAAAACTTCAGAGTAACATTCCTCACGGTAAGTTTAAAAAAAATCTTAATGATTTTTTTCTAAGAAGTCATTTTTTTTTTTTACGATTTCAAAATAGAGTAAATCTTTAATCTTTTGGATAAGCATCCCTTCCGCAAACCTATTTATTACCGACAAAAACGTATTTGACCAACGAAGCGATACGCACTAGACGCGGACAAGGGAAGCAGCTGAGTAGGAGAGGGGTAGGGGTTTGTGGAGGAACTGCTTATCTGAGAAATGAAGGATTTACAAAATTTTTAGATTCCCATTTTTTAAAATATTTTAAATGACTTTTTGGAAAAAAAAAGATTTTTTTTTAAAGCTAACCATGAGAAATGTTCCTCTGAAGTTTCACGGTCTGCCCTGAAAAACCGTGTATTTATGCTTTGTTTCGTCAATTCATAACATTTTAAGAACTAATATTAACTTCTGATAACATTACATTTTATATCAACTTTTGTCAAATTGACTTGAAATATTTCAAGGCTTTAATTTTTTTCGTTTCGAGTTGTAATGAGTTTTCAAAGTGTTTTTCTCCTCATTGGTAATCTTATCTTTTTTACTATCTAGTTTTGTATATGTAGCATTGTTTAGATCTACTAATATTTGGACATACTCACAGAGAGTGAGACATTGCTGACATTGTTCATTAAATTGTATTTTTTTTATTTTAGTTATTTGTTTATTTTTCCATACATATATTATTTATATAGAAATATAATTACATAAATACAATTTAGAAAAATACAGCTTAAAATTAAGCTAAAACATAAATTGGAAAAAATGCCCACAAAAACTTCAGCGTCTGAGCGTGGGGCATTCCTTTTCTAATTATTAAAAAGTTAATAGCATATAAATATGGTATGACATGACCATGAAAAGAAAAGAAAAGAAAAAGAAAAACCAAATCAACATATGCTGATATAACGAAAACATGATTTATTTGCAGTATGCATTTATTTTAAAATAAGTTTTTTTTTAAAGAATGTGTCTTATCTGTTCCTTCCATGCTTATCCAATACCTCAAAACCTACTTTAAACTGTACCAGTGATTTAATGTTTTGTAGTTCCTTAGTTAGAAGATTGAAGAATCTTGGACTAACATGTAAGGAGTGCCTCTGTGCAAACTTAGTTCTGCATCCTGGAACAGACGGTACACTAACATATCTATTGCTAATACGATTTAAATTATTACTAAACAATTCCCTATTCAAGTAAACATATTTCAGGCACTGAAATAAATACAATTTTCTAAAACTAAGGAGTCCATTAATTAATTAATTACTAGGAAATAGTCTATGTTTTTTGTAAATTATTTTAATTACATTTTTCTGTGCAATTTCTGTTAAGCGACTATGCGCGTCCAAGACTCCTCTCCACCCTATTATACCATATGTTATTGAAGATTGAATTAATGCGTAATATACCATTTTGAATTTTTCTTTTGTCAAGATATTTTTCAGTCTTTAGAAAACATAAGATAAATATCTGAGTTTATCTGTTAGTTTATTTTATTCAGAAAACATACAGTCATACAAAATAAGTATTGAAAACAACAATTTTTTAACATAAAAATACCAAATAAGTTTTCATAAATTAAAAAGATATAAACATTAAATGTGACAAAAAAAATAAATAAATAAGAATTTTAAGTAAGAAAAGAATAATTGTTGACATTTGCGTTTTCCATGGAAGTAATAAATAAAAATAAATAAAAATACCGAATGTACACTCCGAGCCATCCACGCACACACATGAACGCACATATAAAACATACACAAACATATACATTACATGCGGCACATATACATAGCATAAACCACTCAAGATGCACATTCAGCAACTATCCCAAATAATCGACCCCATGAAGAAATTTTCTGTACAAATGCAACGTGCAGTTAAAAATGTCTACATCAATACTGAGTCCGTTATAATTTCTACAGGTACGTCTAATGAATGAATTCGAGGTATAATTGTTTTTACAAGTTGGTACATAAAAAAGGGAATTTAATCTAGTATAGCGAAGAGGACAACGGAAACCAATATTTTGTAAAAGATACGGCGAATCAACTATATTATTGAGAATTTTGAAAAGAAAAATTAAATCATATGTAAGGCGCCTTATTTGTAGTGATTCTATATTAAAATTGATCAAAGATGCGCCGTAATCATTTTCAATGTTGCCAAAACAATATTCCAGGCTCCTTATAAATTTCTTTTGAATGTTTTCAATTTGATTAATATAAACATTATATTGAGGGGACCATACTAATGAAGCGAATTCGAGTTGACTTTGCACATAAGTATAGTAAAAAAGTTTTAATGTATTTGGTGATGAGAATTTATTTTATTTAAATCTTAAAATAGGGCACACATATCATACATATTGTTATGTGTGTTCTAATAATAACATTACAAATATATTTAATTTATAAATTGTTTATCACATATGACTTGACCATTATTTTAAATTTTGATATGTTTTTTTCTTCATAAATATTTTTTTTCATTTCGTAATACTTTTTAATTGCTTTAAATAAAATTGAATTTTGTGACTTTGCCTTTTTCCTAAATGGAAGTCTAATTTTGTTCTTTTCTCTAGTATTGTGATTGTGTTCATGCTGGTTCCGATCAATTTTTTTCCAAAATTCTGTTTTTTTATTAGAGTTTATAATTTTATGAACGAATATCATTGTATTGTAAAATATTCTTTGTTTATATGTTAATAATTTCATTTCATTTACCATCGACTTTACCCTCGTATATCTATTTTTTTTCAAAATGATTCTAAAGGCTTTATTTTGTAATACAGTTAGTTTATCTATGTTTTCTTTGTTTGATAAAAATAAAATGCTACTACAGTAGTTAACGTGTGGTTCAATAATTGCTTTGTAAATAGTTTTGCAGGAGTCCTTATCAATAAATCTTCTGATCCTTCCCAAAATTGATATTTTTTTTGCAATCTTATTTATTACCATCTTAGCGTTTTGGTGAAATGTAAGTTTTGAATCCAACATTACACCTAAATATTTAATTTCAGTGACTTCATTAAGTTTTTCATTTTCTATTACAATTGATGGTGTAATTTCTATTCTTTTGTTTCCTATATTCATATATTTAGTTTTGTTGACATTTAATTTTAATTTATTAATTTTTAGCCACAGTGATACACTATTAAGATCATGATTTAGTCTGTCCATAATTGTTTTATAATTTTCTCCCGATATATATATTAAGGCATCGTCTGCAAAGAGTCTTATTTTTGAATATTTTAATGTTTCGACAATATCATTTATGTATATAATAAACAAAACCGGTCCGAGAACCGATCCTTGTGGTACTCCCAATGAAATTTTGAGGGGCTCGGAAATTTCATCATTCACCTTCGTTATTTGGTATCTATCGCCAAGGTACTCTTCAAACCATTTTATAGTTTTTCCTTTTATTCCTATTTTTTTCAATTTTTTAATAATTATTTCTCGGTCTATTGTTTCGAAGGCTCTTTTAAAATCCAAGAAAACTGCAATTACGAACATGTTCTTGGAGATTCGTAAGATAAACCCTAGAAGTCTGTACGCCTTATCTACTATTGTATTTATGTGATCTCTAAATAAAAGCTTATCATCCATCAGTACACCCAAATCTCTCGCTTTCATTGAATGATTGACAATTTTCCCAGATAGTTTGTAGTCAAATAGTATACTTTTTTTCTTTCGAGTAAATGACATGACAAGACATTTATCAGAATTCAATAATAACTGATTGTCCTTGCAATAGCAACAGATTCCATAAGCAAAAAATATATTTATCCCATTTGAGCCTATAATCTATGTGTACACCCAAATATTTATAGCTTTCCCCTGAACTTATTTTGTAGCACTTATTACAAATATCTAAATTACTTTTTTCACTTTCACTTTTTTTTTTGCACCACAACAGGCCAGGAGGCCTAATTACAGTGGTGAATTACATCACAGAGCACCCAGGCTTGAGAAAAATCACATTTTAATTTTTGTGTTCTCACCGGGAATCGAACCCGGAACCTCCCGTGCGTGAATCAAGCGTCTTGACCACTACAGGCCGGAGGCCGCCATTTAAATCAAGGATTTTAATTGACAAATTCTGTGAAGGCCACTTTTGTTTGAGATTTGAAAAGGAAAATACATATAATTTCGTTGTTGCGCCGGAAATATCCGTTAAGTCATTTTAATTTTTATTAAGTATTTTTTATTTCTCATTAAGACATGATTTGAAAATAAAAATAAAATTAAATAAAAGGAGAAAAAAAAACTTTCAATCCAAAAATTATTATATTCTGGTCTATGTATTGGATATAAATATACAACAGCTTCCTTTCTAGCCCTTTAAGCTTTCTATTTATGAACTTCCGTTTTGAAAACTTGTTTTTTATTTTGCCTAATTATACGAAGATTATTTTTGACAGCTCTTTTAATTTTTTTCTGATTGTCTAATATATTTATTTCACTATTACTATGGGAAAACTAGTATTTTAGTGTTACACGATTAGCGAAGTTAGAAAAACATCATTAATAAAAGTGGTATTCAATTATTATTCAGATGTTGCAAAAAATCAATAATTATACATCAAAATAGCGACACAGTAAGAAATGAAAGCAACTAATGTGTAGATGTACGTAAAATTAACTGAAAAGGTGTTACAGGCTGTAACGTTTGGCCGACGAATTATTATCATCTTGTAAAATTTTGAAAGCTGACGTTTCTCAGTGTCTCCTAAAAATAAATACATCAATTAGTTCTGGCAATAGATTCTTATATTAAAATAATTACTTTGATTAGCAAAAAAAAACAGTTTTTTTTGAGACATGACACCATTTTCTTATGTACAATGACTTCCTTAATCCGAATATAACCCCCGTTTTCCCTCATCACCTGGAGTTTTCGGAAGAGTTCCACCATTAATTTGATTACTTTTCCATAGTAATTTTAAAGTCATGAATTTAATTTGGTTAGGTGAAAATGATTATTTTAATTTTAATAAAAAATAAAGGTAAGGTTGTCGATGAGCTGAATTGGTTGAACACTCTTTATCACCGGTGGACGTTTCATTTGATGGCCCAGGCTGTGGCTAAAAGTCAGAGATAGAGGTGCCAAAACAGGTGGAGGGAAGTAATCTATCTTAAAACGTGGATGATGGGTGGAAACGGGGTCATATTCGGATTAAAGAGATCATTTAATGTAAGAATCAACAGAAATGATTTCAGGGGCGATTTTCATTCAGACTAGTGTTATTTGGTCTTAGGGTAAAATCTCTTAAGTCCGGTTTTGGCTAAACCACAAAACATAGTACGAATATTTTATTTATATTGTGTATTGTGAATATATATTATAAATCGGAGTTAAATGATGCCTCCAGGAAAAACAGGAAATATGGCTCATCTCAAATATTACATCTCTACAATATTTTTCTTTCGTCATTGTCATCATTTTTCTGTAGCTTCACAGATAATGAAACGCCATATGCGGCTATCCTGACATACATTACTAGGGGAGTTCCCCAAGGAGCTTGTCTACAAAAATTTAGACCAACTCAAAATATTGTTGTAACATGACCAGACTTTTCTATTTACATTAATTCATCAAACGAGATGTGGATACCATTTGATCAATTGAAAAAAAACAAAACATGTACGCCCTTCGATTACGTCAGCTTTTGGCACGAGAAGACTCGTGGTTTTGGAAATACGGGGCAAGAAGAGATTAGGGGTTATAAGATAATTATTTTGTTTTCCAGTCTGGTGTAGTATTGGTGGAAAATTTAGTTTTTATGATTGTGGCAGAGTATGACAGTACAGCCGGTCTTACTTTAAATGCATTACTCTCAACTACTTAATAACATTTATTGGTTAAATATTTCGTTTTTGTGTGATATTTAATAAAGATTTTAAAACTGGCCATCCTCGTTCTACGCTACCATTTATTTTCGTCATATGTATATCTTTTTTCCCATTTTTTCATCATCTTTATTTCCATATGACGAAATCATATTAGTGATCTCGTGTTTCAGGCATTTTTTCCACTTATAGGTCTCCTGTCGCAGATTATATTTTATCTGATTTAAAAAGGTTTTATTTCGATAAGAAGTATTTTGTTTTTACTGGCAATTACATAAAATAGAACATTGTGGCCAAAAATATTTTCACATTAGCCTTCATCAAAAATGTCTATCGGTCAGTAAAATAAAACTATTGTTTTCTCAAATCCAAGACATGTTACTTGAGAACTTTTACCCAGCGAACACAGCTTTTGCTCTAAAGTTTGTTGTTATGATAATTAATCAATAATGCAATCATTCGTAAAATATTTTAAAACGTTCGTTAAAATAATAATTAATTTTACCTATTTGAGGATAGAAAGCCAAAAGTCTTGTCACTGTAATTCTTGTGTTCATTGCATTGTAGTGGACTATTTCACAAGATGCTGCCATTGTAAATATGCTGAGATAGTGAAAGATAAACCACAAACTAAATAAAACTGCTTGACTCGATGACTGTAAAAAAATACCAACACGTCAAATATACCATTATAAAAAACAGATACATTTATGAACGGGAATAAAATTTATTAGTAACTGTTAAAAGCAAAAAGCTTGCATATTTTTTGTGGTTTGAGTTACATATAACGATACGTTTAAATACACTGTTAATAAATTGAAGAGCAACTTACATACGTGTGAAGTGCGGATAAAGTGATAACTGAACGCATCACAAATGGGAAAGGTCCCAGAAGAATCTGAAATGAGTCAAAAGCGTATTTTTGAAAGTAAAGTAATTGCTTTGATTTCGATATATTAAAATATATATTTACATGACATTGATTTTCTTTTTACTTAAAAAAACATGAACTTACTGCAACATCAAATCGACTGTTAGTTATTTCCAAATTTTCCACTATTTTAGAGTACATGTTTTGAATCACACGAATATCTAATTTTCTAAACATTTCAACATCAGGTATTGTTATTCTAAATAGTGCATTCTTTAATGCGTAAATCAATGCATCATTTTGATGTCGATGCTTCACGGGAATGTCAAATAATTTACAGATACTAATGTTCAGAAGGTCATTGTAACAACCTATTATGTTTACTGTATTATAAAACTGGTGTAGTATTAAATCTGTGGTTAGGTTGTATGAAAACGACCATAACATAAACAAAAAAAAATTCATTGAATGTAAATTAATAAATATTTGTAAAGCAATTGCAATATTAAATAAACAATGTAGGAAGAAAATTATCGAGTAGGGTCTGAACAAATGATTAGTATTGTGAACATAGCTGTTTATATTTGGTAACATGTTTTCCATATCTACAAAGTTTTTAAGAATTCTTTTCGCTTTTTTAGGAGAGATATTTCCTATCCAGAATAAAATACACGTAACTACGCCTGTAAAATGTGATAGCGCAATACCTAGTGTATATAATGCGTTTGTATAATTAATAGCTTTGCTCATAAAATAAAAGGTTAAATTTAAAACCAAAACAAAGAAAAATGAATATAAAATGCGCTGTACAGTCAATAAAACATTTAGAATCCTGTTTTTCTGAAGCATTCTAAGGACACTTAATCCTAAAATGTAATAAAGATATCTAAATGGCTCAATGATATCGATAAACAAGCGGTTATTATTTTTTATTTGTTCCATTGTGACAAGTACTTTTTTACGTGTATGTACTGTTCTAAGAAACCTTTTCTGATAAATACGAAAAAACAATGAAATGAAAAACTTGCGGCGTCATTTCGGTGATTACTATTTACTTAACCAAATTAAGTCATTAATAAGTAGTTATCTTTTCTGACATATAGTGTTACAAATACATTCGATTTTATGAAGTCGTAATAATGATAAATATTTTATTTTTAATGACTACCACTATAAAATATATTTTTTCTCCAAAAGTAATTTAAGAGTCATACTCACTAGGGAGACCGCTTCTGAGGAGGACGGTACAGTGTTATAATGTTTTTTTCGTATTTTATTTCTAATGTCATTTAAACATATTTTTAATTTCCTCTATTTTTACTAACTTTGCTTTGATTGGAGCCTCTATTGATCACTGTTTATCCAATATTGGTAAGAAAATTGGCGTGGTTTGCTAATAGATGTTGACCAATTCGCAAGTAATGGTTTTTGAAAGAGATAAGTCTTTGTGAATGTATCGGTTGTGGCAAGAAAGTAATTTTGGTTTTCACATAAATATGATTTAAATCTGGTAGTGCCTTTGACCCTTCTAATTTAAGACTAATTTTTGCCTTACCCACATTTAGTAAAATTTATAAAAAAATGATTTTAAATCAACATCGAAAACAGTATTGGCTTAATAATCTATTCGGCTTCACACAGGGATGTCGATCAACAACCGATGCCGGTGTTGCGTTAGGTAATTAAACATATCTTCGATGCCTGGGAAGAGTCACACGATGCCATTGGCATATTTTGTGACTTGTCCAAGTTCTGTGTTCGGCATGATACATTGGTCAGGAAACTTTACCACTATGGAATTAGAGGGTCTGCATTACATCTTCTTTCTTCATACTTAAGAGATTGAATCCAGAAGGTAGATGTAGCTGGTACACGATCTCAAGGATCACTACTACTTACTTATGGGTGTACCACAAGGTTCCCCATTAGAACCTTTTCTATTATTATTATTATTATTAATACACTAGCAGCTATTAAGCTGATGCGTGTATATTAAGTTTAAATTATAAATTGATATGTGCATCAAGGCGGTTTTTGAACACATTAACTGAACTAGCACCGATCACTTTCTCGTGAAGGCCATTTCATTTCTCCACAACTCGGTTTGTCAGAAAGTTCTTCCCGGGGTTGGATGAAAAGGGGGTAGTGTTGAGTTTCAATGAATGACCTCTGAGATGGCGGTTTTCATTCATAGTGAACATTGATTTCAACTTTCCTCGTCTATATTAATGACTTACCCCATCTTGTAAATAAAAACCAGGAGATTAAATTATTTGCATATGATCCATTGATTAAATTCAAAGTAAAACGACATCAACCGGCTTTTGACGACCAAAATAATGCTCTCTTCATTGTATTGAATTGGTTTAATTCCAACTATTTATTATTAAACAAAAAAATTACAAAATTGAGATTATTTGTGACATGGAATGTAAAACAAATTATGTTGAATGTAGAACTTAAAGACAAAGAACTGGATTTTGTGATACGACTGTATTTTTGGGCATAAAATTAGATACGAAGCGTTAATAGCTTTAATAGGGTCCACATACAGCTGATTTATCGAACTAACCGAGTTCTGCAGCCTACACTGTTAAAATATTTGACGTCTTACTGATGTAGAAACATCTAGGTTGGTCTATTTCAGTTACTTCCACAGCGTTATGTCTTACTTATGGTATACTGCTGCGGGGAAATGCTCCAGATATTGACTGATGTTTTTGTACTGCAGAAGAGAGCTGTTCGAGCAATTTACAATCTGAATCCCAGAGAATCGCTGAGAGATAAGTTTAAAGAAATCAATATACTGGCTAGTCAGATGTCAATATATTTATGAAAACTTGATTTATGTACGTAAGTTTAACTTTTTTATTTCCGTAAATAAAAGAAAGCTACCGAGGCTCACTATAAGTAGTATTTTTTTTCTTAACTGAACAGTATTTTAAAAACACTTATTACTTTAAAAAATACGAAAAAAAAACGTAGTTCCCTAATATCCTTTGTACAAAAAAATAGTTTATCGCACACTTCAAAACCGAAATTATTTTCTTGCCAATCGAATACTTTTGTTTGTCCGTGTCCTCAACCTTCCAATCTATTAATCGGGATATTTTTCATCAATCTCTCGATCACGCAATCGTTCAATTCTATCTTTAATACCCCAATCACAAAATTATTATACCTGTCTATTTATTATAAGAGCAAAAAATCATAAACATTTCTTGTATACCCACGAACAGGCCATGCTTTTGTGGGATTTTTGTTTACTATTTTTACTGTAAACATGTATTTAAAAAAAAAGATGTCATTTAAAGAAATACACATCATTAATAAATGACGCGTGCGTCTTGTGTGAGCGCTCGATGCGTACTGCAACCGCGCGATTATGTGGCCAAACACTCGCGCTCATATTGTCGGTCCTTTGACTCGCGCTCAAAAAACCGAAATAACAGAGAGCGGAGGCACGACGAGGAGCAAGACGTGCGGCATGACGAGTAATGTTGTCACACTACGTCTCTGCTTCCTTTCCTTGCTACTTCCCATGCCAATCGTCGAGTGTGTGGCAGGCCCATATAATATACTCATGTAAAGTTCTATTTATTTTTATTTTTGCTGAATTTGTGAGCCTAATAATGTGGACCTATGTAAGATTTACAAACCTAAAATGAATCTCTTATTTAATACTTTTCTTCTATACTTCACTGTTTTACCATAAATGTTTTATTATTTTTTACTATATATACAAATACACATAAACACACCCTTTTGTTGTATACATGATTTTTATTTATATACATACATGAAATATATATACACATGTTTTTTTATTTATTTAGTATACATGATTTTTATTTAGAAACTTTGCTGGTTTTCATATCTTTTTTATGTTATTTATTTATTTATTTTTTTAAAAATTTAATTTTGTTTATTCAGAAAAACTACAGCAATACAAAAAAATATACACCACGTTATAAAAAAAAAATGAAGCCAAATCAGTTTTTCACATAAATACAATTATAAAAATCCAGTTCAGTTAGATATTAATTCATAGAAGTGCATGTGTGCGAGTTTTTTTTGTGTGAGGATGCGTGTGAAAAAAAGTGGAGTATGGTTTTGGTGGGTATGTGAATAAGTGTGTGATTGTATATGGGTATGAGGGTAGGTTTATGGACAGGGTGAGTGTGTGTTTGATATGAGTGAATAGAAACAACTTAAATTTATAATGTAAAAATATATTTTTTTTATAAAGAAACATAACTTTTTTCAAATGAAAGTTTTTGAATTTTGGTTTTAAAAGTGAGTTTACTGCAGTAAAATATGTCTATGTTATTGAAAAATACATTATAATTACGCGTCAAGCGAATCAGAGGAGAGTTTTGTGCATAGTTTGTGCGAACTGTAGGTACATGGAAAAGAAATATTATATCATTGTCGACTGTTTGTTTCTGTAAAATAAATAAATAAATGACTTTTATTGAGTTTAACCATAACTAGATTTTCAACACATTATCTTATCATTATCATTATCCTTTATCACAGGAATATTTCTTTTTCTTGTCCAAATGAACTTATAATTAGATGCCTTTGTGGCTTTGGTGAGCCTGAACTGTTGTTTATTTGCCGGAGTTAGTGTATCATTTATGTTTATTTGCTCTTCTCAGTATTCCAAGTCTTTAGCAGTTAATATCCTTTATTTTTCTTTTTGGTCTCCTTTGGCTTAAATTTAATGGTTATATTTTTTTTATATGGACTGAAATAGTAAAAGACGATATTATTTTTTATCGTGACTCTACAATCGAATTTTATTAAATCGTTCTATTAGAACTTCGGGATGTTCATCTTTTTTAGTTAGACTCCTTCAATTTCAACAGAGGTATGTATTAAGAGTGTTTTGATCAATCTGATAAAGACGAAATTTTATATTTTAATTTTCTTTTTGTATTTTCTTTAATTTGATTTCATCATTTTATTTTCAATTTCACATTCAACAAGAATATTTCGAAGGTTTCCATATGTTATTTTAATCCGACCAATCTTTCATTTTCAATTTTATTTTTATTTTTTCGTACCCATCAGCAAATTTTTTATATTTCTCTTTGTAGCATTGTTTTCCAATTTAAAATGTCTAGGATTATAAACTCTCAAGAAACATCACGAAAAATCTTACGGTGATCGTTCTTCATTTGCACATGACACACACATTTAGAGTTTTTGTTTAAATTATTAAAACATTTTATTTTTTTAATCCATTTTATGTGTAAATGTTTCTGAGCTAAAAAAAAAATACACGCGCACGAAAAAATATTGTTGTAAAACAGAAATCGTACTGATATTTATTAAATCTCTTCCATCTAGTTGATTACGGCTTACTTTTTCTTCGTGTCAATCTATTTCATATCCAGATACGGACGTTGAGAGGAGATCCTTAAGCCCACCAGCCACCCGCAGCTGTTATAGAGTCCTGGGGGACTCTCTGTCAGCTGCGCATAGAAGAAACTTATTATACATATTCATAAGGAATACAAACTCTATGCAGATTAAGGAGGGGGGAGGAGGATGTATTGACAGAGGCCAACACGTCATCCCTCCTCAGGATCCCCTCTATGCCTCTGTTTTTTTCATTCAAAAATATGTATTTACACAAACAATTTACATGAATAAACGTATTAAAATATACAAAAACAATTTCTTAAAACTATAGTGACACAACAAACATAAGTAAAAACACGGATATTTACAATGAGAGAACGGCCTTGAATAAAGAAGGACTCTCTGGGTGGTCAGAGGATCCGAATACCACCCCGTAAGGGGAGGACAAAACAAAAGAACGTGTGCGTTGCACTCGGATGGAAGCACAGTCCCAACTGAAAGAGCATCCTACAGGAACATTTGCCTGTCCCACCATATTTTACCCACCTAGGACTGACGGAAGAGTGCAAAATTCGTACTGTTGGCCATCAGGTCCACATTCCACGCTGGTCGCATGACCAGATACGGACAGGCAACTTGCGCTGGGTGCTATACTGCTGCTTACCGGACGCGTGGGACAACTTAAAAAGTGGATTGTCTGTTGAGCTCCACAAACGCGGAGATCCGATGCACCCTGATCGAGATAACCCCTCTTTATAGGGTAGTTGAAAATAAAACGATAAAACTTCAAATTTAATTTTTATTAGTCGTAGATTGAGTCACAAAAATCACCACACAGTAAGATATAAAAGAAACCAAGGTATAAATGTAGGTAAAATTGAAGGAAAACATTTTGCAGGCTGTTATATCCGGCTGCCGCAGTATCATTGTCTTGTAAAAAATGCTCAACTGATGTTTAGTTTCATGGTCTAGAATCAAAAATATAATTTAGTTTCATTAGTAAATGTCGATTCCGCAAATGCCTGACTTTTCTATTATTCCTATATTTAAAAAAAAAAAATATATATTTATTGGGGATATCAACAGTAATGTAACAAAAATATAACAAATAAAATATACAGAGAATAAAACCAATGACAGATATCCACAGAAATAAATTAAATACACGTACAATACACACTAGTGTGTTTATGTGAGTGTAAATGTAAGTGAATGAGAGGGTGGGTGAGTGGGTGTTATATTGGAATGAGGGTGGACATGTGTGTAAATATTGCACAAGTGTCAAGTGTCAAAAATATAAATATATATAAAATATTAAGAATTAGAGATAAAATAAGATAAAATAAGACTTTATTATTGAAACTAAGTATGAGACAAAAAAGTATGTTTTAAGACGCGCATTTTAAATGTTATTTTTTTACAATTAAATGGATCAATAAGGGGAAAGTTCAAATTATATTCACGAGCAAAACGTATAAGTGGAGAGTTCTGGGCATAGTTCGTACGAACTGCTGGCACATGAAATAGAGAGCTCGACGTGTGACGGGTGCAGTAGCCGGGGACATTTAATGATAACTCTGACAAAAGAGCCGGACTATCAAGGCGTCCACTAAGTATGTCATGAAGCACCCCCTTGTCTAATAGTAGACGGCGATCTTCTAAAGTAAGCAAGTGGTGCTTTTTGCAGGAAGACATATAATTGAGATCGGTACTCCTGCATCTCCAGTTAAGATGTCTAAGAAATGTGGCCCGTCCGGCCACAGCGCTCGCCGCGTCGGACGGGCCACATTTGAACTTCGCGCCTTCAGCAGCGGCTGGCCAGAACTCCACGTGACCACGGCGCGCGGCGGGCGCCCCCCGGGCTCGATTTCGCCGCGGAAATTGCCAATCATCATGGATTCGAGGTCTTTACCTGATTCTACACGAAAAACCCAAAAAATCATAATTTAATTTTCAATACGAATCACGTAAAAAGCCCATGCATTTCAGCGAGTCGAAATGGCGAGAAAATTCAAATTTAAAGGGGAAAATTGAAAGATGCTTTTAAAAATCTGAAATAAATAACCCGTGTAACCCGGATTAAATTAATTAACTACATAAACAAAATTCGAATCGAGGTGCGTTGGACTTTCTAAAATCAATAAAAAAATTCAAATATAAAAGATTAAATTACTGAAATAATTTTCCGAAAAAGTATAGATGTAAATTGCAACCAGATTCTAATGGGATTCAAATTTCCGAATAATATATTCTAAATTGTCTATGAAAGAGATTATAAAAATTGGATCAATAAAATTTCAAATATTAAAAATTGGTGTCCGACACAATGCTTATGTCTGTTTGAAGGGCTACCGTTGAGCTGAACACCATCGCTCTTCGATCTATATATCCGAAGGAGTTTTCCGGAGCAGGATTCTCCTATTACTTTGACAAGAGTCTCTTTTATGTTTTCTTTTTAGAATATGTACGCCTTAAATTTAAGTTTTGTAATGTATATGTTATATTTTAAAATTAGTTAAATTGAAATTTAAAATTGAAATCAAAATGGATTAGAAAATTATCGATAGATATCTAGGACACCTGCAGCTCACGGCATACTCAAGCTCAAGAAAACACTTTTTGTTCAAATGGCTATTTATTTAGATTTGAATTATTTTTGAGGCGCCTATTTTTTATCAAAGAAGCTTATTGAAAATTCGGAAGAGAAATAAAGTAATTTTAATTTGACGTTAAGCGCGGAGTAAAGTTAGACAGTTAAGATAGCAGAAATGTTGCCACTATGAAAAAAAAATATTACCATTTTTTGTTTCATCTTCTTAAAAACACGTATCGAGGTGTTGTTAAATTGAGGGAGATAAATATAGTAAAACAGTTTAAGTCTCGATACATATCGACGAAGATAGCGTTTGTAATCACCCCCCTAAGAAGGGTCATTTTTCCCATGAAGAGTTAGCTATTTCAAGAGTCTGGCACCTTGAACGGAAAATGATATCAGGAAGAATTTCTTGTTTGTTTACCTGATGAAGGACGCGTTGCTAGTAAACGTCCGATAATTGTCCTGGTATCTTTCGCTTCACTTTTTACAGCTTCGCAAGATGCAGCCATGAAAACAATGTAATTGAAATGCATTGTTATCCATAATCCAAGGAATACAATGTCATATATTCCCTGAAAAAAAAACAATTTGATTCCATTTACTAGCACAGGTGTTGAAATATTCTGGTTCATAAACAAAAACATATGTTTTGCTTATGTTTATTCACAACACTATTATTATCATTCTCTGCCTGTACTTAATAGAAGATAGACCTTTAAGATAAGATTTTTGGTGTACAAGGGCAAACTTTTTGTGCTTAAGTCATTTTATTTTGTATGAAGTAATGTTTATGCATGAGGATAGGCTGAAAAGTAATTCACACATGCTTTTAAAACACGAACAAAAACAAAAAGTAAGATCGTGCAAAAAATTAATTAAAGTTAAATTTTTAAGCCTAAAAATCGTATATTTATTTTTTCAACATAGTCACTGCTAAGCCACACGAATTTCTCCAAACGTGTAACAAGTTTTTTTATTCCGTCATTGAATTTTTTTTTCGACTTTTCTCAAATATAGGACTTGATAGCTGCCTTCATCTCATCATCCGAGGTGTAATAGTTACCCTTGAGGTCTCTCTTGAGTAGAGGAAAAAAATGTGAATTGCAAAGTGCAAGATCAAGGTATAAAGAAAGTTGTGTCACGGTAGAGCTGCAAATGTTACAGAATTTACAGTATCCCAATTATTCAATAATGATAAATAAAATTGTTTAACGGATTATATAACGAATTTAATCTTAAGTTGTGGTCATTATTTATGCCTATTTATATTATACTAAATTTTTATTTTGGTCTGTTGGATAAAAACGAACTGAAGTAACGATCAGACTATCGAGTTATCCAGGTCCAGGTAAGTCCAGGGAGGTCCAGGTTAGTCCATTACAATGGGAAGTTAACAGAGTTATCTTATACTGTTTATAAAGAAAAACCGGTATTTGTGTACAAAAACGAGTATATTTGCATGAAAATTTAAAGTTTCTTCGTCGGTAACCTATAATTGAACATGTTTAATGTAAGAAACTATATGCATACTCGGTTTTTCATACGGAAAACTTAATTTTACTTTGTAGACAAAATTGAAGATAAATGTTAACTTCCCATTGTAATCCGGGACCAGATCTCTAGAAGGGGTTTTTTGCGAACATATTGTTTTTTTTATTTGAAAATTTATTTATAAACCCTTACGGATTATTACATTCATTTTACGAAAATAATATAAACATTTTTTATTCATACTCAAAATAATATTTTTTACATCTTTTGAAAAGTTTGTCTGAGTCTTTTGTTTAGTTTTGTCTGGTAGTTTATTGTATAATTTCAGTCCCTGGTTTATTAGTCTTGATTGTCCTTGTCTTGTTTTAGAAAGTTGTATATGATATTTTTCTGATATTCTCGTATTATGTCCATGTTGACTACATTTTTTACAAGTTTTAGTTCTTCGTCGGGCTAATTTATGGATAAATTTTAATTATTCTAGTTGAAAGAATTCAGTTATATTTAATTGCTTAGTTTGTTTAAAAAGTTCTCTAGTTGCAGTTAGATAGGGAAGGTCATATACTAACTCAAATATTTTATTTTGTTGTTTTTGTTGTCTGTTTATGTCATTTTGATATCCTGCTCCCCATAGTAGTTGCGAATAACATATTTTAGTTATTACATAGGCTTAATACATTAGAATTTTTTCAGTTTTTGGAACAAAGTTTTTGATTTTTAAAAAAAAGACTCGATCATGTCGCCACTTTGCTAATTAAATTATTGATATGAATTGTCCATGTCAATTGTCTGTCTATTGTTAGTCCTAAGTATTTAACATGTTCAATTTCAGTAAGTCGTTCATTATTTATGTAAGCATCTACTTTATGACATTTTTTTATAGATTCAAAATGGATAATATTGCATTTTTTTTCATTAAGTGCAAGTAAGTTTGTGTTTAATTTTTTTTCAACAGAGAGGGAAAACATTTTTGAGAAGGGAATATGGAAGTCTAGGCATTTACAGGGCTTATGACCTGTCATTGGCTGGTTTAAGTGGCCACTTTACACACTATATAACATTCACCATTCTGCCCACGTTTGAACATCCACATTTCCTCAACTCTTCCATCTGTTGACTTTTGTGAAGTAAAAGAGCTGAAACCTTTATCATGTGGGTGAGTATCATCCGGCTAAACCAAATCACCTACTAGGCAACGCCTGAAAACAATTTTCCAATTTTTATACTTCTTCTGTTACCAGGTAGTAATTCCAGCCAGTCTGCAAGCATTTGGACATAATCAAACATTGTTAGGTTTGTGTTTGTCCATTTAGTCAACATAGTTAGGTCTTCGTTTATGTCATTGTTTGTTAACACGTCTGTTTGATTTTTATAGAATAGTCCAATGTCGTTGGCATACATAAGAATTTTTCCCTTGAAATTGTACAGTGACAAATTATTAATGTATAAAATATTGGACCCAAAATAGATCCTTGTGGTACTCCAAAATTTACTGTTTGCAAAAGGCATTATTTTTCATTTACATATGTATACTGCTTCCGATTTGCTTATATATATAATAATAGTGTTTAGTGTTTAAAACGGAACGGACAGCAAGTGTCAAATCTGCCAGCGGACATTCTGTACAATAATATATAGATATGCATGTTTTGAACTTACCGGGTGAATTTATTGACTTACCATTTTCCACATCCCTGAAATGATTATTACTGACTGCATTATGAAGGGAGACGGACCAAGAAGCAGCTAAAAACATAAATAATTTAAAAGCAAACATAACCTTTTTTCAAAAATTAACGAAATATTGATTTATTTTCAATGTTAAATGCAAACATAGATATAACAATGAGAAAAAAACCAATAAAGTTTTTGGCGATGCGTTTGCTTGTTCTTGGCAGGAGGTATATGTAAAATTTTGTAACTGTCACAGCGCAAATGGATGCAAGGAAATGGAGTGAACGGACCGACCTTTTTGTTGATTTTCTTATTTTCTCCGAGCTCAGCTGAGGCGGCGATACGGCTAAGCGAGCGGTAGCTTCGCGGCAAACCTCCAAACCGAACATGCACTTCAATCGCGGTCAAATCGGACACTGACCGCAGGTGGCAAGATTATCAACTCGAAAGTTATTAGAACTATAAAGGTGCAAAAGGGACAGGATTCAAGTAGGCGAGAGAAAAGGAGACAGGTATAGGAATTTATTTACGCTGTGACACATTTTCAATCGGCCTAACCAGTTTTGAAAGATTAACAAAAAATGTAATATTAAAATTGATAAAATTCTAAAATGAAAGTGAATATAAATAAAAAGTTTGTCTAATTGAGAATGCACACTTTGTGCCATCCACATCAATATATGCACTCATGCATATGCATCTACACACGAACATAATCGTCGCGACCGTAGAACAACGATGGATGTGCCAAAAATGGGACACTGACTTGCTTTTATATTTGATCTTAAAAAGTATATAAAATCGCTTTATATTCCAGGTTTGAAAAAAATATGTATTTGTATAATTAATCCAAAAATATAAACATTTAAATACATACACACGAATTACATACTGTACGAGTACATTAATTGATATTAATGATTATATGATTATAAACTACACAATATTAACATAAATCCACCTGGTTCACAAAGAAGTATAAAAATTTAAAAAAAAACATTTTCAGGCGTTGCCTAGTATGTAGGTGAAATAATTTAATTATTTATTTGACGGACTTATGCAGTCCATTCTAACGATGGTAAATACAATTTCTTATAATTAATACAGGCACTAATAAAATAAAATACAACGAAATAAAATTAAAGTTAGGACAAAAAAAATAAAATTTACTACCTCAAGACAAGATCCGGTCTATCTTAGCGAATTTTTAAAACTAAAAAGACTTACACCAAAAACGTCCAGATCTTGTCTCGAGTTTACAATACGACATAATTAGATGAATTAGATGAATGTCACCAGCATAAATAAATATAGATGTTCAAATATGGGCAGAATGTTGAATGTTAAACAGTGTGTAAAGTGGCCACTTAAACCAGCCAATGACAGGTCATAAGCCCTGTAGATACCAAGACTTCTATATTACCTTCTCTAAAATGTTCTTTATCTCTGTTGCAATATGTTGATCACACAATATTCAGCAATTATTCAGCAATTATTCCCAATAATCAACTCCGAGAAGGATTTTTTTTCAATGCGCAGTTTAAAATGTATGCATTATAATAAATTATATAATAATATTTAAATACTGATTCAAGGAAATTTCTCTTTGTTAGTTTTTATCCACCTGTTCTATAAAACAAACTGAACATCAGAATGATAAAGGCCACAAAAATAACAAAGATAGTTAGTAGAAAAATACCAGGCACATCCAGAAAGTTAGAGTACTGTTTTGCTCTCATGCTGCGAGATTTTTTTCTCAAAAGATGGCAACACTGATTGGTAGGGGGGGGGGTCTCCTGAACACAAAGTGCATCGGCCACCCTCGTTAGTGCCAAAACTTTCCTCGTATTGTTCGTTTCTGTGAAAGATGTCAATAAGAAATCCCGCCAAGTGCGAGGTGCGCGCTGTCATAAGGTTCCTTCTCGCGGAAGGAAAAACTCCGACTGAAATTTTTGCTCGGATCAAAATTGTTTATGGCGAAGGTGCTATGAACCGAACAAACTTATTTAAGTGGTGTCGTGAGTTTAATGGAGGAATTACGAATATTCATGACGAGCAAAGGAGTGGAAGACCTTCAATTGTGAGCGATGAGTTGGTGCAAAAAATCGACGAAACTGTTCGTGAAGACCGTCGATTGACAGTAGATGAAATGTTTGCGATGTTTTTACAAACTTACAGATCTGTGTTTTACTTAAAAATTACAGAAATGCTGGAATATCGAAAATTGTACTCAAAATGGGTCCCAAAGCAACTGAGAGAGCGGCACAAACTGAATCGGGTCGCTAGTGCCCGCGAGTTCCTTGAGCTATTTGAAATTTGAATCGCAAGGTGAGTCACTGGCTTAGTATCAGGCATAGAAGAAACATTCACATTCTATCACTTCTTCACAATATTTTAAATAATCCAACTTCGCCTGTTTTTCTGAGAGAGCTCATTCAACTTCTTTTACAACACGGACTATCTCTTCGTTCTAGTAACGAGAGAACCCCTTTAATACCCTGTCATCACTCTAATTTTCTTGCCTCCTCTTTCACAGCAGTTGCCGCTCAATTATGAAATAATCTATCCACTAATGTTAGAGACGCCCCTTCTTTATTTACATTTAAGTCAAGATTAAAATGTCACTATCTAAATATTTAAATTGTTCCTTTATCCTTCTTCTTTCCTTCCCATCCCCTCTCCTCTCTTCATAGTATGGTGTTTATTTTATTTTTTGATATTTTTATTATTGTTAATCTTTGCTTTTAATTTTTGTATAAAATTGTATGATTCAATACGTCCATGTATTTATGTATAATTTTCTCAAACTGAACGGTTTGGATAGGTAGGAAGAAATTGCCTTAATGCAATATGCCCGCCCTTATATGTATATGTATATAAAGTGTCAAATAAAATGAATATACTGAGCTCCATTGTGACTGGTGATGTAACATGGGTGGCTCATTTCACCCCTGAGACAAAAAGACAGTCATCATAGAGGCGGCACACTAGTTCTCCATCTGCCTAAAAATTCGAAACCTCAATTTTGGCAAAAAAAATCATGGTATCCGTGTTTTGGGACCGAAAAGGGATAATGTTGATTGATTTTTTGCCTCAGGGGGAGACGATTACGACAACACAATACTGTGAGATCCTACAAAAGTTCAAAAGAGCCATTCAAAACAAACGGAGGGGAATGTTGACAAAGCAAACGCAACCAGGGCGCGTTTGAACTCGTTTGGATGGGACATTGTGAACTACCCTGCATACTCCCCCGACATAGCGCCTTCAGATTTTTATTTTTTTACCTTCCCGAAGACTCACATGGGTGGAAAAAAAATTCTAACCTATAAATGTGAAACAAGAGGTCTTGAATAGGACGAAGGAGGTGGCGGAAGAGTTTGATGATGAGGGCATTAAAAAGCTTGCGCCACGACTTACAACCTGCATAGAACGGGAAGCCAACTACGTGGAAAAATAAGTAATATGTATATACAAACAATGCACTGTACTTTTTTTTTATACGTATTTTTAAAAAAAACAAAAATTGAGTAAGTACTTTTACTTTCTGAATATGCTTCGTACTTTTAATATGAGATTACTCACCACAATGTCGTATTGTTTATTAGTCAATTCCACACAATCCATAATTTCTGAATAAATTGTAATCAAGTCAGTTATGTTTATTCTTTTCATACTGACAGAGTTCTGTGGTGGTTGAGTAATTCTATTTTTGAAGGAATCTATCAATGCGTCACTTTTGAAAAACGACGAAACATCGAAAAGTATACAAATTGACGCATTGAGAGCATTGAAAAAACAAGTTGTAATGTTCATGGTGTTGAAAAAATGGTGAATGGCTAACATGATTACCATTAAATAGCTTATACTCCATACAGCAGAAAAACCGCTTGAAATGTTTAACATGAACGCGACAGTTAAAGAAAACATACTTGTTGTAATAAACGTTACAAAAAATACGTGAAGAAAACTAAAGGATTCAAAATTACTGTTATTAAATAACAATTTTTCAATCGATGCTATTTTTTTATAAAGAGTTATTTGCGTTAATGAGTTAACTTTAAAAATCCAATAAAAAATAACGGTGAAGATACCTGACAAATAAAGCACGAATAAAGTCAAATTCATCAAAGTATCATTTGAAATAAAATTTAAACCGTTCATTAAAAAATAATAATAGAACCCGTAAACCAACAGGGTCGATAAAAATAACCGGTGAAATACTGAAATTATTTTAGCTGTTTTCCCGTTTACGATTCCAATTGTACTAATACCAAAGATAACAGAAACGTAACGAAAGCTTTCTACTTTCTTAGCAATGATAGTTATTTCACTAGTTAAAAAGCATTTTGAGCCTGAAGACATTTTCAAACGTTAGTATCGAGGGAGCTTATAATATTCCAAGTGTCGTGATGCGGCGCGGCGCCAACATACGAGTACTATATGTCGGGCGTCACCTTCACAACGCGTTGTTAAAACAATAAAGCAACAGCATTTATCGGTAATGGATTATCTAATTTTCTTGTAAATATTAAATGTAGTTTTATTGTTTTTCTCGTATAAACGAAAGTACAAATTAAATAATCCATTAAGGGTCGGAACTCTCGCGGCCGATTTTTTAATTTAGATATTTGACACTACACATACAGTGGTCGGCGGCGGCGGCGTACGCACACACTCATAGCTTCAGGGGTACGGCACGGCACGATATACGAACAAACACTAATACTTCAAAGAATTGGTATGTATATTATAATTAGTGTTATCTTTTTATTTTTACTCAAATTTAAATCGAAGTTTTATTTAGCAATCCAAGATGTGACTTTTTTGATAAAATGTAGTAAATCCTTCATTTATCGGACGAGCAGTTCCTCCACAAACCCCTACTCCTCTCCTACCCATCCGCTTCCCTTGTCCGCGTCTGATGCGTATCGCTTCGTTGGTAAAATACGTTTTTATCGCAATTTTTTTTACCGGGGAGGAGTAGGGGTTTGCGGAAGGAATGCTTGTCCGAGAAATGAAAGATTTACACCATTTTGAGATCATATATTTTTTTGTGGTTTTTTATGAACCACTGCCAGTCTAGTAATTAGTTCTAAGGCCAGAAAGCGTTTTTTTGTATACTGTAACACGGAAGCTGGCCTTCCCATACGCACGTAGATGCTCATGAGATCACCTGCATGGTATGGATGGCCACTGAACAAAAAATAACCATGTCAATTTTCACTTCCAAATAAGTAAAGTTAGAATACCACGGTCGTCCTAGACAATTTAAGGGTGTCTATCGAAAGGGCTATAAAATAAATACATGAATAAATAATATAATTATGAATTCTGGATGACGTTCAAATCATCCTCAAGCGGATTATACCCCAAATATATCCATTTAATAAATCCCAGAAGAAGGGGACATCATGAAATGGATAAATAAGTAAATACCAATTTGAAAGTGAGAAATAAAAAATAAAAAAATATAAATAAAATACAAGATGGCTGACTTTAATTCCATATTCACCGACTTCGCTCAGCCAAAAGCATAGACGACCCCAATTAAAAGGTAAGT